>NC_133374.1:37379928-37397428 GCF_049309525.1 Garra rufa
CTTCATGCTGTATAAACTTTGAATACCTTTTTTTTATATATAATTTATGGAATTTCAGTTGCACTTCTGATTTTTCATGAAGACCATTGTGTATGTAGTAATATGACTACCAGCTAACCATCTGTAATATCTTAATAAGGCAGCATTACCTATAACAATTGCTTCAACACTGACAAATAACTTGTTTTCACTACTGATTACAATTTGCAATCATCTGAAGGGAAAATGATTGTAAAAGCAGGACAAGTGATTACATTTTGTTATTCCACGGCTCTCTGGAATCTGCTCAGTTGCAGCAGTAGACACTAAGATGTTTCCAAACATGTCACCACTCATCCAAGTAAATGAAACCATTTTCACATCTCATATGACACCTCAAATTTTCTCTCTCTTTACACACAATTGCAGCGGACACCATCGTGTTACTGATCCTGACTGCATTCCTATATAGAGTTTCTATACCTACCCTCTTTGGTGAGGTGGGGTTTATTTAGTAAAAATGACCAGTTTACAATGCATTGTTCTTATTAAAGTACAAAGACATTTTTTTTTTTTTTTTTTTGGTGAATACACTTAAAGTGGAGGAATGAGCAAATAAAAAGACTTCCATCACCGCCCTTTTGCTCTGTACAGAGGGCTTAACGCTGAGCAGGGATTCTCTAGCCCCAAAGCTCTTTAAAAGGACCCTGAACAGTAATCACCACTGACACTGCTTTCAGCCCACACTTGTAGTTCTTGTTAGCAACCAGAAGGTGGAGAACAGGTCATGTTTAGGAACACAAATCTGCACTGCACTCTCTTTCTCAAGCTCAGTCAGTAAATCAGATCTGTGGAAGCGTGAGTGTTTGCATTTCAGCAGATCTGTGAGTTGACAGAGAGCAAGTGCCAAAGTCTGTTGTTGAGAAACGCATGTTAAGGCTCTATTGATAACAGATCAGGTGTGCATACAGGGCTCATATTAAGTAGCACTACACATTGGACACAGATATGGTTGCCACCCGTCCCTTAAAATACGGAATCGTCCCGTATTTGAGAATGAAATTGCGCGTCCCGTTTTGAATCAATACGGGACGGGTTTTGTCCCGTATTTTTTATAATTTTTTTTAAAGCAGCGTCTCATGCAAATAATCACTGCGGTAAAGCCAGCCGCGGTTCAGAAAAACACGGTCAAGCCAGCCGCGATTGATTTTAAATGTGCGCGCATATTACAGTGATTACGGTAGTTTCAGAAACAACACAGAGAGAACGCGCTTTTCATTTAGACGCCCAGGACTGAGAGATAATACTACAAAATGCTCGTGAATTTTTACTTACTTATTTATTTGCATTTATGCTTTAATATCCGTTTTATTTATTGGTGTACTTGACGGTTCTTTTCTGAGAAATGGGACATTATTAGACTTCTTAGAGTCTAATAAGAAAAAAACAATGATCAGTTCTTATTCAGGACGGCCCATATAATATTATATGCAAAACTCATATGAAACCTTTTTACTGCAGCATTTTTGAGATATGGGACATTATTACATTTTAACGGGGTATATAGACCCCATTTCTAAAAAGTAGAAAAAAACAATGATCAGTTCTTATTCAGGACGTCCCATATTATATGCACAACTCATATGAAACCTTTTTACTGCAGCATTTTTGAGATATGGGACATGATTACATTTTAACGGGGTATATAGACCCCATTTCTAAAAAGTAGAAAAAAACAATGATCAGCTCTTATTCAGGACGTCCCATATTATATGCACAACTCATATGAAACCTTTTTACTGCAGCATTTTTGAGATGACCCCCCCCCCGGCCCGAATGCGTCCCTTATTTTTGGGTACTAAAAGTGGTAACCCTAGACACAGATGACAGGAAAACCCGACAGCTCTGTTATGCTGTGCAGAGCATTTTACTGTCGTGGTTTAAGGGGAGACTTGACTCTAATCATGTCCTGAGTCACCTTTATCCTGTCTTTAAAAACATTTCTGTCCTGATGGGTCAGTGAATGGTTTGATTAAGCTGGAAATGATATGAATCCTATTCCATGGTCTTCACAGTCAATAATTCAACACCTATTTGTACAGCTGTCATGTTAGACAGCACCGTCTGCCACCATCAAAACAACACATGAGGAAAGAAGACCTAAAGAATCAGTGTCAAGGCATATTAAAGCTGATGTGGCAGCATGTGTTTCTTCCCTTTCACTTGGTATCTGTCCAAACAGAACAAACTAAATCCAGAGGCAGTGTCTCCAAGATGCTTCAAAGCTACCTGAAAAACTATGCACAAATGCACCTAGGGCAAAAGCTGCTTTAAACACAAAGGATGGTCTCACCTAATACTGATTTAATTTAGTTAATAGAAGTTAATTGATAAACATTATTTTTGACAGCATATTTTAAAGAGCCTGAAACATTAAACAGTACTGTAACTTTGCACGTAGGTTTCTAGAAGCATCTCGGAGACATTGCCACAGTTCTTCTGGAATGTTTGTAAATGTAAACTGATATTTATTACTGAAATACTACAGCAAAATATAGAAATAACTGACTTAAAACCACCATTTTTAGCTGGCGAAAATACTAGTAATTATTTTGGTCACCAATATGTGTGTGTGTGTGTGTGTGAGAGAGAGAGAGAGAGAGCTTGATTCCTTGGTTTCTTTTGAAAAGCAAGGACACAATGGGGTCTTTCTCAGATGGGTTCTGTCTCCATTAAAGACCCTGGGAACACTGCACGGACCCCTCAACCTCCTCTTAAAGGGCCAGAGGACTCTCTATCCCGAGCAACCTGAGAGCGCAGCAACAGTCCCTTGCGTTTCATGGGAAAAAGGAGGAATCAATTATTCATGAAGGATCGTGAATCCCGCCCATCCTCTACTCTCTCTGTTTCACCCAAACAAACAAATCTCTCCGGAGTCCTGTATGAACACGCTGTACAACTCACCCGCAGACATAACCATGAGAGCGACACAACAACCAAGAGCACAGAAACCCAGAGCCACACTAACTACTGTGTGCGTGTAAATGTAAATGTCTAGTTATATTTTCACAAATCTCATCAAACCAAGGCACTCGAAACATTTTCTAGGAAACTATATAAAGCCTTTATTCACATGGCTTTACAAATACACATTTTAGAGTGCCTTGGTTTGATGAGATTTGTGAAGATATAAAAGCTCTTGTAACCAAAGAGCACCGATTCAAAAAATCCACACCCCAGATGGATTTAGCATACTTTTGGATTCATGTCTAGTTATATTACTTTTAACTTATATTAAGTTTTCAGACATGTTTCCACAAAATATCATTTCTCAGAATATATCACCTTCAAAACCTTTATGTGATTCTAGTTTTAATACCAAAGGTCTTTAATTACATCAATAGAAAAGTGACAAAATCCCAATAAATTTACAATTAAATGAAATGCAATTAATTATAATAAAACGCACATCGAAAAAGTGATTCCTTAATTTTAGGAAAATTCTCTTATACAGATCTAAGAGGTTTTGCACAGATATGCACTAGCGGTTACAAGTTGGCTCATTATTACTGTTTTCCAAATTTTATTTTAATAATAAAATCATTACAGTTATGAAATAACACAAGCAGAAACATAGGACTTCATCAGGTGCATCCTGGGATTGCACATTGGAAGGCAAAATAGGGGCTTTTCTTTGACCAAGAAGTTCTCTCTCTCTTTTTTTTTTGTTTTTTTGTTGTTGATGTTTTAACGTTTTAAACCAACATTTAATGCATTACTTAAACAATTTCTGTAAAATTCAAAGAAATAAATTCTCGCATGCTGTCTGTGGCTGGTCTTAGTTAAGGGGGTGTTCAGAGTCGAGGACAGAGAGGGAGGCGCAGGAGGAGAGATGGAGGAGGAGGGGAAGACAGAATGGACAAAAGTTGAGTGGAGGAATGTGAGTTTGTCTGAAGGGGGAATAAAGGCGTCCTGATGGGAGAGTACTTTTGGAGGCAAAAGGAAATTCTGACATAAAAATACGCGTTGTGATTCCAAAAATAACAAAACTCTGGTTTGGAAACTTTTATTTTTGTCTTTAGGGCTTCAGCAGCCCACTTCACGTTCAGGATTATACTAAAAAGTTTTTGAACTAAAAGCGGAGTAAAAAAAAAAGAAGAAGAAAAAGAAGAAAAAAAGGAAAAATAATTCACTGCTCACGCTGCTGTTGGAAACGTATTTCAGCAGATGACAGTTTTGAGGACAACTTGACAGCTTTTTTAACTTTACTAAGGAATCTGTCTTCGCCCAGATCTGTAGAAAGTTGAAGCCCAGTCTGAGCTCTCCTGAGCACTGGAGCGATGCGATGAAGATGCGATCCGTTACTGATTCACACACGACACCGACGCCGAACCGGAGCAGCACGAACCCGAACAAAAGAATGAGCGGCTCGAACTTATTCGCTCTGTTTCTCATGATAGTGATGCGCCTCGGGTCCGCGGAGCTTCTGTCAGGTAAGAGACACACGGCATCGTTTCTCGTCAATACTTTTGTAATTCAGAGTGTTGTTTTCTGAGCAGTCACCATGATCAAATATAGAGGTAAAATATATTCATTACATTGATTCAGGACATACGGCGGTTTAAAGAAGATTTAGACACTCTAGTTACTTTTTAAAAGCTTGTAAAAAATACAAAAAATGCTTATGTTTGAAAAGATAAAGCACTAGATAAGTTTTGCTTAAATGTGATAGACTACAGCTGTGGAGATTCTCCTGCGTGAACTTTTTATATTCGCTAAACTGACCCTGCCAACAAAAATAATTGTAAATGATTGCAATTCAGATTAATGAATATAGTTCTGAAAAATGCTTTTTCAGTCCACTGTACAAGCATATTTTAAATCGTATTTATCGTCAGTGCATCTCATTTTGAGGCAGCCAGTAACGAATAATACAAGACACTTGACAACCCTGCTGAAAAAAAAAAAACAGCATATGCTGGTTAGGTATGTTTTGGTGCTGGGATGCTGGTTTTAGCTGGTCCTTTGCTGGTTTATGCTGGACCTTGACCAGCTAAAACCAGCATCCCAGCACCAAAACATACCTAACCAGCATATGCTGTTTTTTTTCAGCAGGGAATGTAGTTCACTTGTGTTTATGCCTCATGTCTCTATTCATGCCACACCATTTTTGTTCTTTGACTAGTTGAGGAGAACTGGTGTGTGGTGTTACTTTCCAAAACAATGGGGCTTACTGTTTTCACCTGACAGACTGAAAAAAAAAAAAAGAAAAAAAAAATCCTACATTGAAGGAAGAATATCTTATATTAGAAGACAGCCTAGTAATGCCCTAACAATAACATTGCAGGACCTTAGCAACCATCCAGAACACTGTGTTGCATCATAACAGAGGCACAGGCTCGTATTTTCCGTCTACACTGTCTTGCACAAGATAATAGCTTTAAGTGTTTACCAGACGCAGACTTACAGTCTTTACATTTGTTTGCGAGTGGCCCGTATGTGTGATGTCCAACTGAGCGAGGACTCCGAGGCGTGATGTGATGTCTGGCAGACTGGACACTTATCAGACTCTCACATCAAAGCTCTCTGAAAAGGGGCAGCCTAAACATGCAGCGTAGATGCGGGATCCAGAAAGAATGTGACTCAGGGGCCAGGCGGAATCAGAGGAAATGATGGATTGAGTTTGGGGCAAAGGGACGGATGAGGGGATGAACTGAAAAGAAAGGAATTAAAAGGCACAGGAGGAGAATGAGATTGACGGAGAAGTGAAAACATAAAGGAAGAAAGAAAGAGTGATTTGTGTTCGTCTGGTGATAATGATAATGATAATGGAGAGGGATATTTACCGGGCCGCTTTTCCTGCTTGTTAGTAGTTGTCAGCTTTTTACTGATTGATTACTGACACTACAACATTTTACAACACCTCACAAGATAACGTTAAGGAAAACAGCCTTGTCTCATTGTTTATTCATAGGTATTACTACATAACATATAGGTACAAAGTGTACCTTTTTGTTATTTGGATAGATGCTAAAATGTACATTATGGATCTATTGACAGCATTTAAAATGTTAACATTATTACATCTTTAATGAAACTTAAAATATCTTTAGTATCATAAAGACATTTGTATAGCTGCATTTTTACTAGTTTTCTTGATACATTTTAGATCTCTTAACTCTAAACCAATCCTAAAAATAAACAGTTTATAGAGTATATAAAAAGAATATTTAACAGAATCTAACAGACAGAAATATGTAGGCCTGCAATGACAGTTGACAATATAACATTGAAAAAATATTTGAAAGTTTTTGCTTATACCACTCCTAGCTCTTAAACATTTTTTGTTATATGTAGCGTATAAAGAAAAACATGAAAATCTCAGAAGCGGTACCAAACATATAGTCCAAATGTTGACGTGTTGCAGTTGCAGTCCTCTCTGGCAGAATCTCTAGAGCAGTGCTTCCCAATCCTGGACCTTCAGGACCCCAACACCCTTTTTTTCACGGACACATGGTTTTGCAGTCTTTGCTAATGAGCTGATGAGTTGATGGTATGTTTAATTAAGGAGACATGGTCTAGACAGGTCTAGTATGAGGAACAGTGCAGAATTTAAGTTGTTAATTGCTGAAAATATTATCCCAATCCACTCTGTGAAGGCATGCATTTCTCATTCGAAGAGACGTCACCAAAAAACGGCATGCCGCAATCTGTGACGTAGAGCTGATAAACGTTTTATATCACTGCCGTAAAACCTGTGGTAAAGCTTCTCAAGGTTGCAGGTTTTGAATTGGAAATGAGCACAGGTTCGCTGCTGAGGATGGAGATGGGTCTGTTTTTCCCAATCGTATCATATTAATTCTGAAGATGTTACTTCTTTAAAGTGTATTCTTGTTCAAGATTGTCCAAAATGTTAATTCTGAGATTTCAATTATCCTAAATAAGGATAATATATGTCAGCATTGTATGTTTCGGTGGATGCAAACATATGTGTGGTAGAAAATGCTTACAGTACAGTCAGTTCTTGCTGGATAGTTTCTTCTTGTTGAGTAGACAAGAATGCAGAAGTTGAATACAAAGTTTCTTGTGTATTCCAAATGATGAAAGCAAATGGATTCAAAGGACCATTTTATGTTAACTTTATACACTCAGATTCCAAAAGAAGCTGCACACAAAGACAGTTTAGGTCAAAGTTGACCACCCACTTTCAGCCCGTTGTAAAAGGAGGGATGTTTAAAAGAACTAGTGAAGCAAAAAGCTGTTGTAGCAATATAAAGAAAAAAAATATCCATGACAGGAGGATTTAGTGGGCCTCATTTTAAATATCAACTTGGGACCCGCGTCTCTGCCGTGTGTACGTGGGTTCTCCTAAACCTTCCCTGAAAGATTGACTGTGTCCACATGCTGTTCATCCCATTCACATTTGAACACTCGTCGGATGGACTGAAAGGATTGTTAAACCCTTTAAAAAATATTTCTTTAACTTAAACCTCCAAGTGTATTTGTTAAGTGTTTACCTACATTTTCTAAAAATCAACCCAATTTCTTGGTGAGAAAGCATGGCCACATAGATGAGAGATGGTTGTGTTAGTAAGTGTTTTGAACGTCATGTCAGACTGGATGAAAGAATCTTCATGGGGCCAAAGGTTAAGGGTCAGGGCAGAGTCTGCACACAGAAAATCCTAAACAAGTATTAAGAAATTCTGAATGAGTTGCGTCATCCGAAGCTAACCTACACGGAACTGGCCTAATACTGGATTACACGCCTCTGGTATCTCTCCGGCTTCAGCTGCACAGCTTGTTATCTGCTAAACGCCGACACGGGAATTTAAAACATTCCAGTTCTTCAGGCAGATGGAAACACATTGACCCAATGGAAAGTGTTTGACAGAGAGCTGATCTACCGTCCATCCTTAAAAATCCATGTGAGGGAGGGTTGGTTGTGTTTTTGAATATGTCCTCTGCCATTTCAGTTCACAAAGCTACACCAACCCAATGGCATTGCAGAGGAGGTTTGACTGAGAAGTTTATCCGTACTGAGAGACAAGAGAGCAAAAGCCCACTTAGACTTAATTGGAAGCCGTATCTTAAGACGAAAACAACTTTGAGACTTTGGTGTGGACTCCCAGTGACCGCTAAGAACCAGTTTGGTTCTCAATCCCATCACACCTGATTCAGCTCATCAGCTCATTGGTGAGACTACAAGACCAGAAATAGATGTGTCAGATAAGGACCAGGGTTGGGAACCACTGATTCAGAACTGACAAAGTTTTTTCGATTTCAGAAAGATTCACTATGATAACCAGCTCTTCAAACTACAGCAAATGACATGCCATCAACAACAACAACAACAACAAAAATGCCAAAAAGCACCTTGATTTTGTGGTCATGTACCTTGATATTACTTTACCGTGTAAAGCCCTTTGTTGTGGCAATTATTCAAACACAGAATATGGAAGCTGAAGTGATAAACTTGGCTTAACTTTTGACTTAATGGTTTTCCCACGATTCTCCTGCACTGTGTAGGGTTACGATTCGTGGAGAGCCCTGAGAACGTGACTTCCTCTCTTGGGAAGCCAGTGGCTCTTCAGTGCATCCTGCGAGCGGATGGGGAGGACCAGGGACCCCTAGACGTGATCTGGCTGAAGGAGGGACAGCCGCTGGACTTTGGTGATACCAACCAGATGCAGGTTCCTGTAGATGAGAACAGCTGGCTGGTTATTAGTGAACTCAAGTAGGAATCCCTGTTTAATGTGAACATTTGCAGTGCCTCTTTCTGTTTCCTCTGTCCATGATCAGTGTTGTAGAAACTTTTAATGGAACACTCTACTTTTTTTTGGAAATAGGCTCATTCTCCAACTCCCCCCGAGTTAATAAGTTGAGTTTTACCGTTTTGAAATCCATTCAGCCGTTCTCCTGTTCTGGCGATATCATTTTTAGCATAGCTTAGCATAAATCATTGAATCCTATGAGACCAATAGCATCACGTTCAAAATTGACCAACTACACTCCCATTCCAGCGTAATAGTCAAGGAAGTTTGCTGCAGGCGCAGTAATATCACGCAGCGTCTGAAATTAGTTCCCAGCTGGGTAACTTCCAATGTGACCGCCTGCTTCGGCCATATTACAGCAGCAGACGTCCTTGACTATTACGCCGGTATGGGAGTGTAGTTCCTAATCTTATTGGCCTAGAAAATCACATCTTTACATTTTCCGCCGGTATTAGTACACGATATAATTACAGAAGAGTCACATATTAAATAGGACAAATATGGAAACTCGTTGGTCATTTTTGAACGTGATGCTATTGGTCTAATAGGATTCAATGATCTATGCTAAGCTATGCTAACAGTGATATCACCAGAACATGAGAACGGCTGAACGGATTTCAAAACGGTAAAAATCAACTTATTAACTCGAGGGGAGTTGGAGAATGAGCTTATTTCCAAAAAAAGTGGAGTGTTCCATTAAGACTGGCTTGTCACTTTTTTTTCCACTGGCAAATTGCTGAGGCTCCAGAATACAACTGCTATGATTGGTTTGCAGGTATATTTTCAATTCTAATATTTTTATGACTCTTATGATTTTTATGATATATTATGACTCTTTTGTCCGCAAACAGATTTTTTTTTTTATTGGAAAAATTTGATTACTATAAAATGGATACGCTGTGACCCCCAACACTGATCATACCCAGTTTCAAAACAACCTTGAGCTTTGTCTAAAGCTGTCTGGTACTATGCCACTATCAGTGCATTTGTCATGGGTTTGATTCCCAAGGACCACACGCACTGATAAAACTGAAACCTTAAAAGCACTGAAATACTTGGGAGAAAATTGTCTGCCAAATCAATCTAATGAAATGTGACTGTAGTTTCATATTAACAGTATCCACGTTCTGCTTATAGAATAGAGGAGGTACAGCTCTCGGATATGGGCGCCTATCAGTGTGCGGTGTTCTCTGGTGAAGAGGACACATTATCCATTGAGGCATACATCAAGCTAGAAGGTATTTTACTTTTAAAGTGTCTTAATTAAAATCCATTGTTTCAAAATCCTAATATATGTTGTGAATTGATCCCCTGATTACCGACTGGGAGACTGGGCTGGGTTGAGACTAAAACAGTTATGTTGGGAACTCCAGCACTGTGCATTAATGATATATTTATGGACTCCCTAACTGTCTTTCTGTCTTTCAGGTCTCCCTCATTTCTCTGTGGAGCCGCAGCATTTGTCAGTAGTGGCTAATGAAGAGCTGAGTCTGCGCTGTGTGGCTCATGGTCCTCCTGAACCAGTCAGGGTCATCTGGCTCCAGGACGGGGCTCCCCTCAATAACCTGGATGACCCCATATCCCTGTCGCCCTCAATGCTCAACATCTCAGGTACTCACCTCACTCTAGACCAACGTACACTGGTGCTGTTTTAAAAAAAATTATATTTCTTTCTCAACGACAAATACCTGGTATCTCCATATTTAATCTTTTCTCTTTTGGAAATCAGTGCAATTGCTCACCCTTTACATTTGTCTGTGATTGTTACAAATATGTAACCAGTAAGTATTAGTAAAATTGTGTGACCAAACCTTGTAACTCCTCCTCAAACCGCATCCTGAAACAAACTTGAATGAAGTGCAGTGAAGTGTTTGAATAAATACAGCGTTTCTTTACTGAAGAAACACTATGGCTTTAAAGGCTAATGTTTTGTGGATCTGAGAAGTGGATAAGAGCAGTTCACCAAACAAAACACATAAACATACAAGGTTTCAGCCTGACAGTGACAACTGGTAACTATTGCACATAACAGCTCACTTCAATACTAAGTAAAGGTGCAGTAACACCATATACAGTAGCAGGGATAGGCATCGTTGGTCCTGGAGTGCCAATGTCCTGAGTTAGCCTTTTACACAAAAATTAGTAAAGTTAGTTCTGCCACAGCTCTGCGCCTGTTATATTAGTATGCCCTCGTCTCAAATAATGCTTCTTACCTTTTCTGTTTTGTCTGCTTTCAAAGTTGTTGTTATATAATCAATAAAAAAAAACACGTTACTTGTTTGTAATTTATATATGACGCTGACTCCTCAAAATAATGTGCTCAACACAGGCTGGTTTCTGTTCTCCATCTCCGGTATATTTGAGCATATTTTCTCAATTTACTCAGTTATTTCTCTCGAATCACTACATCATGATAAATTATGGCAGCATTTGACAGCATTTATATCTAAATGCATATTTTTTCAAGAATAGGAATAGAGTTGATGCATGAATTCAATACAACAACGTAATCCCGACCCATTAATCAGACCCATTAAAGCCATTAATCAGAGTCATCTAATGTTTCGTATTATATTATTTTATTATTATACATTATACAACGTGCATGTACACCGTCATGTTAATAATGTAAAAAAAAAGAGAGCAAATAGAAAATACAATATTGTTTTAATAATAACAATAATCACGTGAAGATCATAATGCACAGCCAGCACCAAATAGACAGAACGGAATAACTCAAAAATGTACTGAATTATAAGTGCCAACATTCAGAATTAAATAAATGCATGTTGTGATGAGCCGAAGCTGACACAAAGTTTTTGAACAAATGTTTGCTCTTTGTAGAGTAAAACACCGGTGTATATATAATAGTATCATTGTATCTATTTTGTAAAAATAGACGTTGATAAAAATGAACTTTTACCCTGCAAGCACCAATCTGGAAGCCAGAAACACGGAAGTGTGAAAAAGTCTAGTTTAGCTCCAGTCCTAATCAAACACACCTGAACAAGATAATCCAGGCCCTCAGAATTACTAGGGCTACAGGCAGGTGAGCATTTTTAGGGTCAGAGCTAAACTCCAGGACTAACATTGCCTATACTGACCATAAAGAATAATTCTTTGCAGCTTTTGTTAGTGGCGTTTGCCAGTGTAATCAGTACTATTGCTATATTTCTCATAAAGTGGTGTTTGTTCACGTCACTTTAGCACCAGAGTATTCAATTTTGCTGTGTGACCCGTCTGTATGCTGTCCTGCACCTGGTGGATGATTAAAAAAAAGACAAAAAAGTGAACTGACAGAGAGACCCGAGTCATATTTAGAAACTTAATTAGTATAACAAGTTATTCATCTTAATTTTTACTTTAAGACTGTTTTTTAAGACATTTTTTCTTCAAGACTGGACACACACACACACACACACACACACACACACACACACACACACACACACACACACTAATAGGCTTTCTGCAGCAGGCGGACTGTCTGGCTGTTTTCCAAATGAGAATCATCCTTTGAGACGCTGGCCTTTGCTTACTGGTGAAAGAGCAGCAGGAGATGAGAGGAAAGCTGGACAGGAAGAAAGAGTGGAAGAAAAAAATGAGGAGAAGGAGGAGGAAGAGGAGGAGGCCTTTGAAAACATACAGCCTGTGTTGTTGTTCCAGCTGTACTGAGCTGAGGAGAGAGGGAGGCTTTGACTCATCATGGAGAACTGACCATTAGTGGTGGATTCACATCTCTGGAATGAAACACTTCTGCTTGCACACACACACTGACTTACACTCATTCAAGAAGTTCATAAACTAAAATGGCAGTTCTTTCCGTCCATAGCATTCCTTCTGGCACTGACACACACACACACACACAGACAGATACACACACACACACACACACACACACACACACACACACACACACACACACACACACAGACACACACACACACACACACACACACACACACACACACACACACACACACACACACACACACACACACACACACACACACACACACACACCGGCCGTCACTGAGAGAATGTTAAACACTCCCTAAAGCATTCGTGCTGTTTGCTGTTTGCCAGGGCTCATACTTATGGTCAGGGGTTTGATTTCGTGTTTTCTTTTTTTTTTTTGCTTGTTCAAGAAAACAAAAAAAGCAACAAACACAAAACACCTTAATGACCACATAGCAAACACCCACTATACATTATGGCTACAAGTTTAGCACAGGAACACCGGTAATTTGATTGTGGAAAAGTGTATCATCAAGCTGTGAGGTTTTTCAGTGCAAAAATACATTTCGTTGAGCAATGAATGAGTTTATACTCTTTCAATCTGTGCTGATGAAGATGGTGTTTTTAGGGAAGGAAATAGAACGAGATGAAACTAAATGTGGCTTGTTTTGAACTCTCTCCTTCTCTCTCACACACAGCACTCAGCTCTTGTCCATCAGAATTTGATCTGGTGACCCCTGATATTGAACTTGTGTGGCCTTTCAACAATGGACACACAGTGTTCCTCAATGACACACATGAGTTATTTTCACTGAAAGTGTGAAGAATGCTGTGTGTGAGAAAGAGAGCCTTCATTTGCCATGTTTCTGTGAATGTCAGCATGAGCAGTATATGTGTGTGTGTCCTGAAAGCAGAAGTAGCTGTTTTCAAATCAGCTTTTTTTATTCTCCAAATGACTGCATGTTTAAATCCACAGATTGTGAAACACAACCCAACACCAGTTTTTATTTATTTATTTGTGTGTCTGTTTTTCTAAACCATGGTGTTTTGTTCCTCAACAGGTTTGACTAAAACCAGTTCTTTCTCCTGTGAAGCACACAATCGTAAAGGTGTGGCGTCGTCTGGCACAGGTGTTGTGACCGGTAAGTGTCCTGAACTGAGAGTGTTCAAGGCCCTGTTAACGCCTGTTATTAACAAGTGGTCAGTCAATATATATAAAGTGCCTTGCAAAAGCATTTTTTTTTCACATTTTGTTTTGTTGCAGCATTATGTTAAACTGCTTTAAATGAGTTTTTCCCCACATCAGTTTACACTCCATACACCATAATAATGACAAAATAAGTAGATTGCATAAGTATTCATACCCTTAACTCAGTCCATAGTTGAAGCAGCTTTACAGCCTCAAGTCTTTTTGGGTCTGATGTGAGCATCTTTGCACATCTGCATTTGGCAATTATCTGCCATTCTTTGCCTCACCTTTTCACCTCTCCATCTCTGTCAGCTTGGATGGGGGCTGGCAGACATTTTCTAGAGTCCTAGTTGTTCCAGTCGTCTTCCATTATGGAGAATGCTTCTGTCAACCTTCAATGCAGCAGATTTGTTTCTGAACTCTTCTCTAGATCATCACCTTAACACAAGTCTGTCACTGAGCTCTACAGGCAGTTATCTTGGTTTTTGCTCTGATCTGCATTTTCAGCTGTTAGACCTTTTCTGAGAGGTGTGTGTCTTTCTAAATCAGACTCATTCAAATGAATTTGCCACAGTTTAACTCCACTCCAAGTGTAAGGAACATCTAGAAGCAATATGATGCTCCTGAGGTACATTTCCAGTGTTCCAGAATACTTACGCAAAGGGATCTTTTCAGTTTTTTATTTTTAATAAATTTGCACAAATGTTAAAAACCTATTTTTTGCTTTGCCATTATGGAGTAGATTGATGTGGGGAAAAAGTAATTTAAAGTAGTTTAACAAGGCAAAAACATAACAAAATGTGAAAAAAATGAAGGGGTATGAATAATTTAGCAAGGCACTATATATATATATATATATATATATATATCAGATATTTTGCTACAGTCTAAATGTAGCCAAAGTGTGGAAAAACTAATATATTTTAGCTATTTTTATCAATAGTTTTATGTACAAAAGGTTTTATGTAAAAATTCTCATCTTTTTGTCTAGTTCTTCCTTCTCAGCCCTATGACGTTAAAGCTGAAGAAATCACTAATTCAAGTATCCATCTGTCTTGGCACATGGGCTACGGAGGAATTTATCCCATCAGCGAATGCATTGTTCAGGTATCTGAAACAACTTCTTTCAACGGATCAATATCAGAATGAGTGATGGTGTCAATATGTGTGTGTTTGTTAGTACTGACTTTGACAAGCTTGTGACACATCTGTTTTGTGAGTCAGAACCCTTTCCCTACATTCACATGCTGCTTAATCATGCTGTAGAGGATCACATTTCACACTCCGAGAGAGGCCTGCACCACTCGCTTCTGAGGCCCATTTCCCCATGTTCTGGGGCCCTGGTGTGTGTGTGTGTGTGTGTGTGTGTGTGTGTCATACACTCCCCTTCGCCTGAGCACCACCCCAAAGTGCCTGGTTCTAATAAAAACAGGCCTCTTGTGTCTGATCCCGCACCCCTCCTCTAGTTCCTCAGCTCCACACAACCCAACGGTCCAAACTGAGACTAAACACACAAACCTGAAGGAACTGACGAATAATAAAATATGAAGAGAGAGAACAAAGGAAGAACCAGAAAACTTTAACAGAACTCAACTGACATGAAAGAAAGAAAGAAAGAAAGAAAGAAAGAAAGAAAGAAAGAAAGAGAATTCAAATCAGTTACAATTCATGGGTTTGGCAGCCATTGAAAGGTTAATGTATGTACACTACCGTTCAAAAGTTTGGGGTCAGTACACTTTTATTGTTTCTTTTTTTTTAAAGAAATTAATACTTTTATTCACCAAGGATGTGTTAAGTTAATAATTAAAAGTTTATTAAAAGTTAATAATAAATAATTTACATGTTATAAAATATTTATATTTTGAATAAACACTGTACTTTTTAAACTTGTTATTCATTAAAAGAATCCTGAAAAAAAAAATCACAGGTTCCAAAAAATATTTGGCAGCACAACTGTTGATATTCTCCAACATTGATCATTCTAATAATAAATCAGCATATTAGAATGATTTCTGAAGGATCGTGTGACACTTAAGACTGGAGTAACAGCTGATAAAAATTCAGCTTTTCATCACAGGAATAAATTCTATTATAAAGTATGTTAAAATAAAAATATTTTGCAATATTACTGTTTTTTTCTGTATTTTTAATCAAATAAATGCAGCCTTGATGAGCATAAGATACTTCTTTAAAGACTATTACAAGTCTTACTGACCCCAAACTTTTGAACGGTAGTGTATATAAACCCAGGTTATATTTAACTCCAAAGTAAAAAAAAAAAAAAGGATAAATTGCAATGAAATATAAATATTTTTGTGAGGAGTGGGAAGAACAATACACTGTAAAAAGTTTTCACCAGATTCAACTTAAAAACTTAAGTTTAGCAGCTGCCTTCAAATATTAAGTTGAATCAACTTAAGTCCTTTCAACTCATTTTGATTGTAATATGTTAAAATGACTTGTAGTTTTAAGCTGATTTAACTTAAAAACTTAAGGCTGAACTTAGGTTTTTAAGTTGAATCTGGTGAAAACTTTTTACAGTGTAGGTTTCTGCAATTAATATTTGCTGTTTAATGCTTTAAAATGAATGAACGTCATTAATGTGTTTTTCCCTCATCCTTTGGCTAGGGTTACAGTCAATGATCTGAACTGACAGAGCTGCTGACTGTTAAGAAATGATCAATGAAAACAATTGAATAGCAGTTTAGCCCCAGCTTTCAATTAATACTGGATGGTTACTCATTTTATGTTAACCTTGTTCTCCAAAAATAAAAAAAGAAACATTTAAGAAACCTAATTCGTTCAGCCCTGAATTAGAGTTAATGATCTAAAAAGAATAGAGACCCAGGACCAGAACTGCTTCAGGTCATTGTGGAGGCTGGTCTGAGGATTGTTATACTGGTCAGAGATAAACGGAGCCATCGTAGGGGAATTCAGCAGCGCTGTGAGTCAGTGAGCAGCACTCTATTTATTGACTCACAGAGCCGTGACTCACGTGTGAGTCCTCACTCCAGAATGAAACCCTTCACCATCATCAGGAGGAGGAACTTCTCCTCTCAGCTTTGAGCATTATGACACATCTGCTCTTTCGTACCGCAGCACTGAACCATTCATGACTCACTTCTTTCATTCACCAAACAGACTGTGTTAGGATAAACATTGTGCACATTATAACTGTGTGTGTATTAATGTACAGACGTCTGATGTTTGTGTTGATGAAGTTTTACTGCTGCCTCTGGGAATGTGAGGAAAACAGAAGAGAGGGGACTAGGGATCTAGTTGTAAATGTGTTGTTGTGTGTACATACGTTTATAAGTTATATATTACAAGTCCCCACCTTGTTATTGTATTAAATTTGCTTATTGTAAAGTGAAAAAATAGTATACTGTACAATAATGAAAAAAAAATTAACTACTTTCATGTATACTTAGAATTACATGTTTTATTTGAAAATATATATTATTGTTTGTTTTTCACTTTACATTAACGAAAATTGAGGTTAAAACATGCTTATTCCGGAATAATTAAAAAAAAATATTATTTTTTTTTTTAGTATGACCCTAGACATTTCTAGAGAGGTGCTCTGAGATTCACACTTTGTTTTTGGTGTTTTATGTTTTATTTCTGGTTTAGACTTGTATGCAACCTGAATTTTATGGAATTCTCGTAATCATTTTCAGTCACGCCAATAAAGCTTTTGTTAGTTTATGAAGCCAACGCTTTCTTTCCTCGCTGTAGTTTTTCACTGTAATTCCTACAGCCGAGAATGATTTGAAGCAGTATAACAGTGGGTAGGTGGTTTGTTTTCTGCCAGCGTTTGATG
>NC_133374.1:37402428-37414418 GCF_049309525.1 Garra rufa
ATAAGAAAAAGATCTGCCGCCCGCAGTTGATTTTGATATTCTAGGTATTATCAAATTGCCAGAGTTTTGAGAACGCAGCGGACGTGAGGGACATGAATTGTATCTTGCAGCATCGACACTGGTATTGAACTGACCTGAATCAACATTAAACTGACTACAGATGAATAGCAGGATTGTTGCCTTTTGTCTATAGCAGTTCCACTACAGGTTTTCCATTTCTTGCTCATTGCAGGCAACACACATGGAGCTCTTGGCTCTCAGCGCTCACATCTGCTCTGAACAGCAGTAGTGTGACACAAACATTGTGCGGATTGGTGCTCTTATTCAAATGATGGGTTTGGAATCTCATGTTGTCTTTAGAAAGGGTTCATTTGTGATTCTTTTCCCTATGTGTTCTGGATTTAGTTTTTTCCTCTTTTCAATCTCCCATGAATAATTTACGTCACTGCTGTGTCAGCATGTGGGACAGGCGAGACACAGGAAACATGGAGGAGTGAAGGAGATGTTTCAGATTTTCCAGAAGCGGGTTTTGCTGGACAGTGACACAGTGTTTGGCTGTTCTAGGCTGTGTGTGTGTGTGTGTGTGTGTGTGTGTGTGTGTGTGTGTGTGTGTGTGTGTGTGTGTGTGTGTGTGTGTGTGTGTGTGTGTGTGTGTGTTGATGTGGTGCTGTTTTTGGTTTGTGTGTTAGCATGTTTATTATGTTAGTCCAGGCTGAAGGACTTTTCTTTGGCACTTCTTTTCTCTCAAATGCCATTGCTGTCCCTCTTTTCTCTTTTCTCTTGTCTCAATCTTTCAGTCTCTCTACAAGAACCATCACAAGTGAGATGTTTCCCAAGTATGGCTGGGTTACAGTATGTGTCACACTGTTTACACTGCAGTGTATATATATATATATATTTGCACAGCATAGGACTGCATTTAGTTAATGCAAGGAGTAATTCAAAAACATAGAGCAGTGTGTATCCCAAAGGCAAAGACGAGGAAGAACCTCCTAAAATGGAAAATATAGTTCCAGTAACTATCAGTTTGAAACTTCAGCTGAATCTCAGATTTAAGACCCCAATAATAATAATAATAGATATATTGATACTTATATATGGTTTTTACTTAACTGCTTGAGCTATAACAAAAACTCTGAGCAATCAAACGTTCATCTGTCTCTTTGTCTTTGCACTAATCCTACAAATTCTTTTCAAGAAAGAATTCCCTGCTTCTCTTAAACATGCTGCGTCCGTTTCTGTCCTCCCCCATTACTTGTAGCAGCTCTGTCTTGTCTGCCCTGACCTTACATGACCTTTGATTTATTCTTGCCAAAAAAGAAAGGATGAAATACAGCCATGCACACACTGTGGGAAAAGTGAATGGGGCAGAGAGAATGCTGTGATGGATAGAACAGGAAAAAGAGGAGGGGGGAAAAGAAAGAAATAAAAATAACATACTCTTTGCTAGTTTCCCAGAGTTCCACATTGCCCAAGGGATGAGAGAGAGAGAGAGAGAGAGAGAGAGAGAGAGAGAGAGAGAGAGAGAGAAACAAAGCTGATCGCTGATATTCCAATGAAATCAGTTTGGCATTTTCGGTTTGAACAGATTAACTCAAACCTGAACTTACATAATCATAATCACACATCTACTTTTAGAACTACTTTTTGCCAAACTACAATCTACTTGGAAAGGAAAGTAGATCAGCTGTAGTCAGCCTGTGTTTGTGAAAACAGAACTATATTGAGTTCATTCTCTAAAAATATATAACTGTTAGATTTACTTTAAATGTTTCTCTTTCAGAAATGAATGTTTTTGCTTAAATTAAACATATCAATCGAGGATTAGCATTAAAGAGATAAACTGAATATAATGAATAAAATGCTGCTCTCCACATACAAGAGAGCGTCTGCCACACTATGGCCTCATACACAAGATTCAGGAGTGTCAAAGTGCACTTCAATACCCGAGAGAATTCACAAAATATTAAGTTCTGTTTGTGATCTGAAATTGCGATGTTTGACGGTGCACCGCTGACAGAGGCGTTGTGTTTAGTTTAGGCTTGGAGGACTGTTTGAAGCATGCTCTTAAAGTGTGGCCATGTCCTCTCATTAGAAGCACCTTTGGGCTTGTTGTTTGTTGTTTGTTGTTTGGCTCATAAAGCTGTCCAGTTAATGGAGTTATTAAAGAGGGCAGGTGTGTTTTAAAAAGTCAGCATTTGGATTTATTTGTGTTTGTTGTTTTGCCAAAATCTGGCTACACCAATGAGTCAAGGCTTGTATCCTTGCATTGTGCATACAAGAAAGACAACTCTGATGCACATTTCAAAATGTCATTAATTGTGTCATTCACTTCAGTTTCATACACACTGCATAGCATTATTGTAAATGCAGCTTTCACTACTGAGATTGTTTTGGAGATAACTGGGTTGCATAATGTGGTTGTCATTCCAGTAAATGACTAAACTGTGTGTCAATAGAAGAGGATGGAGCATGAAAAGGTGAATTGCCAACCGAGTGTGTACGTGGATATTTTCCTATAAACACAGCCGCCGTCTGCATGAGAGAAACCTTTCTGAAAGCAGATTTTTTATACCGATGCCACCGCAAACAGTAAACAGCACAATTTGTGACTAATTGCTTTAAGACTGAGGTTCAGGTCTTGTAAAGCAGCACGTGTGAAACGCTCGACTCCATTCACGGTTAAACTGTTTACTGTTGCCTCTCAACATGTCCAGGTCACATCTCCAAATTCAGTAATGTAGGATCAAAACCACTATATTTGCAGTTTTTTAATTAATTAATTAATTTTTAATTAAACAATATTTATTTAATCCATCCTGCACATATTGTATGTCTTCCTTATGATTTACACCCAATAAATTCAGAATCCTGTACGTATTCATCTGGGATTTTTGACAAGGTTCCTCCTGTTTCACTAGCATACAGTTTTGTGTCCCACCATTTTGTGTTTTTCCTGGTTTCTAGCGCTCTGCTCATGCGGGTTGTACTGTGTGCACGATCAGATCGGACTGGGAATGTAGGAGAAGATTTCCACTGAGGAAAGTTATTGAGGGAGAGGGTCAGGCCATAGAAACGGGAGAGGAAGGCAGAGGCTTTTGACAAAATACTATTTTCACAGCCATGAGCCAGAAACACATGTGGAAACAATCAGACGTGAAACTCTTCCTGATAACATCATCAGAGCGCCGCGCCGTATTCCTCAGTGTCTGCAGCGTAGAGGCGAGGAGACTGTGTGTTTACAGGATGGAATAACAAGGAATATGCTTTCATACCTGCAATGGGGGAAAATGTACTTAGTAGTTTGATTCTGCCATTAAAGAGAATTCTGTTCTGGGAAGTTATTACACACACACACACACACGCACGCACGCACGCACGCACGCACGCACGCACGCACGCACGCACGCACGCACGCACGCACGCACGCACGCACGCACGCACGCACGCGCACACACACACACACACACACACACACACACACACACACACACATTAATATACACACACACACACACTCTCTCTCGCTCTCTGTCTTTTACACAGCTATTTCCAGACCATTACTGCAGCCGTTCCTGGTGTGTGTTGTTTTTTCTGCTGCTCTGAATTAGAAACAGAGACAGCGGCAGTGAAATGAGTTAAACAAAGAAAAGGAGAGAAAGTAAAAGAGGCTCTTTGCTGCACTTTTGCAAATTATGTCAGAAGTATACATACTGTGTAATACAGTCTACTCGCTGAATGCCGCAGAGAACACTCAAACTTATACTAGTTATAAAAACAGTGAAGCAGTGCAACAGCAGGCATTATGCAATGTTTGACATTGTAACAGCTGTGTTTCACATTGTTGTCTCATGACCACATCACATCGCAAGCGAGTGGTATGTAGATATCCTCTTGGAAATAACCACTTTATTTAAAAAAAAAAAATTGGAACAATGAAGATAAATTCCAGGCAAACCTGACACTCAAACACCAGAACCACACACCAAATCTGCAAAACTGCCTTTGACTCAGTTTAAAATTTTATAAAACACAACACACAATTCTCTAACAGGAAGTATCTTGATTTCCTTTTGAAACACAAGCGATCAAAATGCCACACTAATTGATCAGTGTCTCACACTAACTCCTCTCTTGTGCAAACACTCATTGCTTTACTAAACACCAACTAAATCATGGCTTTAGAATAGGCCTTGGAATATGCTTTGGAATATTCACCTTTTTCAAAATTATATTTGGTTTCTGTGTTTTTTTTTTTTTTTTTTTAATTGTCTTCTGCTCACCAAGCCTGAATCTGTGTGATCCAAAATACAGCAAAAACAGTAATATTGTGAAATAGGGATGTAACGGTATTGTAAATACCGTCGTACCGCAATAGCAATTTTTTTCGATACTACCGTGGTCGCATGACTCGATAAAACGATAGGTATTCTGAGAAAAGTTTGCTCAGGCGAATGGAGCGAACGGGAGGTAGCGGCCTAGCGGGAACTACAATTCCCATCAGCCCCGGCGTGGCCATCATCCTTTGCGGTCTGTTGTCGCTACAGAGTATGTGAGCGGAGTGAAGCGGTGTGATTCTGAATGGAGGGAGGAGCGGATGCTTGAAAAGTCGGAGCGTCGTGGTTTTAACTCGCTCCAAGACCGCTCCATCATGAGAACAATTCATGCCAACGGTCCGTAATATAACCGCATATTAAGCAGGAATTCACATGCTAAACATATTTCGCTTGATAGAGATGGATCACTCAAATCAGAAATAATGTGAAGGCTATGATGACGGCAATGGACATCATATGAGCGGTAAATTATAGTTCACAAGTTTGTTCTTTCTAGATACTTAATATTTTCAGGTGAAAGCATCATTTAAACAGGTACAGCACTTATTCACACGCAATCACCCTGTTAATGCATTAAAACAAATGTAAGTTAATGGTATCCGATTTCGAATGAGCAGAAATCTGTAAGAAATGCAGCGTTCCATAAGTAAAATAACTGACGAAAAATGTATTTTTATTTTCATTACAAACTTTGTACTGCATAAAGCAGCAATTATACTATTTTAATGCTGATGTTATTAGCTTGGAAGCTGGAGCGGAGTGATTATTAAATGCACAGAGCGCGGAGGGGAAATTGTTGCCGCTCCACTCCGCTCACATACTCTGGTCCCAAGTGAGAGGGTTTTTCCTGTTGCAGGGGACATTGTAAATGCCCAGAGATCCCAGCTTTTACCAGATAATGTTAATATACTAATTTTACTTAAAAAAAAAACCTGTCTCTGTCTGAATGAGTGTGTGAGAGAATGAGGTGATTGTTCTCAAATACTCATTCAGCACATGGGCCAACTGCAATAAGTAGGCTGCTATTTTTATTTTTTCATAGTTTTCAAGAATACTAAATTGAAACTTTAAATTTTTTTTTTACATGGTTTAATATTTTTTTGTTATTAAAATTGAAGTTCCTGTTTCAAAGTGATAGATGGCTAATTGTGTGCCATTGATATGTTCAGTGTTCATGTAACTGTTTAATAAGCACTTCTGGCACTTTTTTTCGAGTCTCTTCATTAGTTTTGTTTTTCCTGTAAATGATTCAATAAATACCGTACCGTGACATTCATATCGAGGTATTACCGTACCGTGAAATTTTGATACCGTTACATCCCTATTGTGAAATATTTTTACTATTTAAAATAACTGCTTTCTAGTTGAATATATTTAAAAATGTAATATATTGTAATATATATATAAAAAAGCTACATTTACTGCATCGTTACTCCAGTCTTCAGTGTCACATGATCCTTAAAAAAATCATTGTAATATTCTGTTTAAGAAACATTTATTATTATTTTTAATATTTAAAACTGTTGAGTAATTTATTTCTGGATTATTTGATGAATCGAAAGATATAAAGATCAGCATTTATCTTACATAAAAAGCTTTTGTAAAAGGATCTGAAGGATCACGTGACTGGAAATAATGATGAGGAAAAATTCAGCTTTGAAATCACGGGAATAAATTACATTTTAAAATATATTCAACTATAAACAGGTATTTTAAATAGGAAAATTAATTACAAATTTTACTGTTTTTGCTATACTTTGGATTAAAAAAAATGCAGGCTTAGTGAGCAGAAGAGACTTCTTTATAAAAAAAAATTAAATCTTACAGTTCTAAGACTTTGTAGTGTATTACTTTTCTTTGGTACAAATGCTTATGGTAAAAAAAAAGTTCAATCTTGCTTTTTTGATTTTACAACATTTTTTCTTGATTTTTCAACATCTCTCTGCCAATTACTTTCAATCTTGTATAGAAATGTAGATAGGAGCTCATAGAGCTTTAGGTTTTGAATAACTGTGTGTATATGATATATCCAAGAATATCATATCATGGCAAAGGTGTTTGCAACATAAGACAAATGTTTGCTTTTGAGATATGTTTGTGATATTTTGAATGCAGTGCTTCATTTTGCAAGAGATGTGAGGCATTTTGCATTTTGTGTGTGCAGTTCTTGGATTTGTGTGTAAAGTTTTGAAAATGTGTGTAAGCAGTTGAACAAAACTGTAAACTATTGGGTGTAGCAGTGATGTGTTATTTGGAAGTGTTCATTTTGCAGTGAAATGTATGTATACGCATATGTTTGCAGTTCTGCAGAAATGTAGGTACAGTAATATATTTCCAGTGAGCCTAGGTTTTTCACAGTTTAAAGGAGAATCATTTGTGGCATTTTGTGTTTTAGTTCCAGATTCAGCCCCGGACAACGTGACGGTTGTGGTCAATGGAACAGAAGTGCTCCTGAGATGGTCAGAACCTCTTGGAAAGATGAACGGACATCTGCAGGGATACATGATGGAGTACAGCGCACCTAACATGGAACAGGTGACCATAAACACACACACACACACACTGAGTATTTGAGTATTTGTGTTTGCTTTTGGATTTCCCTTCCTTAATTTCTGAGAAATTACCATGTTCATTTCTTTCCTCTTGACTAAATGAATGTTGACTGACTTCGACCTAGATGTAGTTGTTTATGACGGACTGGTCTGCATATGTCTGGTGTGGCAGGTTGTGGTGGACACAGGTTTGGACACAGAGCTGTTTGTCAATCTCTCAGCACCGCTGTCCAACGTCTCCTTCAGAGTGTGTGCGTACACCGGAGCGGGACAGGGACCCTGGACGCCTCTCCAAACCATCACGCTCATTTCTGCAGGTATGACAGTAATCACATCTAAAGTTATCACAGGTCGAACTGTTGCACTCGATGCTAATGGGCTCTTTCCTTTGCAATGTTTTGCAGAAGCGGGCCAGTCCAGAGGTGAGTGACACACACACACTAACCCTCACAGAAACCTCTGTACATGTGTATGCTTTAGTTGATTATGATGTTAGTTGATGTTGGGAAGATGCAAAATAAAACTGATTTCGGACATTTCTTCCCACAAAAATAGAACCCACACAGTACATGGAAGTGGACTTTTCCTTTTACTTCCCTTTTTCTAGTGTCCTTCTTAAAAAATGTTATTTTTTAGTCTGCTCTTGCTGTCTCAGAAAAGAGGAAGAAAAAGACAAATGAGGGCAAGAAAGAAATGAAAGTAAATGAGTTGCAGGCAGAACCTGAGAGGAGTTTTATTGAGTGGGAGGCATGTGGAAAGAGTTTAGGACGTTCTCTAGAAGCAACACACCCTGCTGTAAATATGGACATCTTGCACTGAGGTCATTTCATGAGCTAATTCAACCAATGACCAGCTGAACAAAACACGTTCACTCTCTAGTCTCTTATCCAGGGGTTTTAGGGTGAACAGATGACCATGAAAAAACATAAAGACAGCGTATTATTTGTGCATCCCAAGTTAGGAATCTAGGCAGTGTGACTTAACTAGATGTTAACTACAGCTCACGGCTGCTTCTATAATGGAAACGACACCGGCTGTGACTACTTGCAATACAAAGTCTCAGATGGCGAAACATGCCCATTGGTAATGCTTTTCTATTGTAAAGCTCATTCTAACTAGCCACCAGCACTACAGTAGATTTAAGACCTACTTTAGATCTGTCCAACCAGATGCCAAAGTGATGAGGAAGAAAAACCTGAGGAGCTGTGGGAGAGTAGCCAGAGAGATTCATTTTATGCATGTTCTGTATATCAGTCATTCTTGAGAGGTGGGACAAAACAGGGTGCAAAATTGAAAAAATAAAACTTTGTACTCAGACAAAGGAAACTACATTTATGTATATTATATGTACTAAGCTACTGAGCTATGCTTTGATACAACCTCCCAACTTTTCTCTTTTTTTTAAAAAAATGTGTTTTTTAACTTGGAACGTGTAATATAATTTCAACTTTATCTTTAACAGCTTTCTAGATGTTTTTAACATTTCAAAACACATTCTCATGTTAGTAGACAGATTACACTTTCACATGTGACCAACAATTCCACAACAAATATAAAATATTATAATGAAATATCATCAAAATATTCATCTGACGGAGGTGACAGAACTGACGGAGTTGACACATCTGACGGTGTTGACCAAAACCTGAATTTGTAGTCATTTTAACTATCAAAAACCTTGAATCAATTAATTACTGTATTAAAACAACCACAACAAACAGTGAGTATGTTATTGTTTATAAAGCTTCTATTCAAGAGTCACATTTAAGTATTTTGATATATTATTTTAACACAAAATCTTACGGTGGTGACATCTGACGGTGTTGACAAATTTGCCATTTCTTTCACAAAACAAATGGAGTTCATGTAGTAGACATTTAGTTTTTCTTCTGTTGATGCTAGAGGCTAATGGAACCTGCTTCAGGAGAATAAAATGGTTTAAAGATTTCAAATAATTTTCTCAGAAATTGGATGTTTGGTGTTGACAAATCATGGTTGTGACACAGGAAATATTAACATTAGAATTAAAATATTCTAAAACTATAAAACTTAGCAGAGCCTGTGTGACATTGATGTACTCTGCAGAAGAGGACTGTGGCAAGGGGGTCCTTTTAGAGTGATAGCCCCTGATATTCCCTGATTTTATTACATTTTAAGTAATGTCTGACGGTGTTGACAAAAAGTGAGGACACACCTTCGAAACCTTATTAAACACACATGTCTGACTGAAAAACAACCTTGCTTTAATATGAGATATTATTAAGTGTTGCCTTGGATAAAACAAGGTCTTTTTCATCATTAAAATTTTTTTTTAATCCATTTTATAGCATATGAATGAATAAACCCTTCTCTGTGGACACACAGTTTTAGATGTAGTGAGAAGACAATAAGTGTCATAGATTTCACATAATAATGAGCAAATGAAATTGAAGGGGATAATTGTGTTAAATACATTCTATTGTTAATCCCCATAGCATTTACAATTGAAAATATGTTTTATTTTTAAAACTAATAGCAGTTATAATTGGTGGACATGTTTTGTCCCATGTCTCAAGAATGACTGATATATAGCATAGACTGAAGTCAAGCTGTTCAACCACAAAAAGACACACTTTTAGGATGCTCTGTGTGGTCTGCTAGATGCATCCGGTGTGACCCTCTTATGCACTGTTATTTTCACTTACATTCACTTACAGCCAGTAAGCAATCACCTCACAAACGCAGTCTTGCAGTGATATAGCAGTGTGCTAACATTACTCAGATGATCTACATAGAAACTCATAGAAACAGCTGACAACACCACAGCATTACAGCACAGTGTATTGCACTCACAGTCTCTTCGGAAAAAGTTAAAACTAAATTAAGCTTAAATTGTCCATCCTGGACATGTTTTTATTCCCTGAGCTCATTGGATTGTGTTTTAGGATTGACTTCTATGTAATTCTGCCTCAGAGTCTGGCTAACATGTATATAATGCAGCACAGTGTTTCTGCCTGAATCTAGAAATGGACTCAGAAACGAGGGAGTGCAGGATCCAAGAGCACTGACTTTACAATTATAATAACTAAAGTAAAACACATTGGTAACACTTCATTTTGAGAGTCTATTTTAGACTTTCTACTAATGGTAAGTAACTTAATGTCAACTAGCAGTCATTAGAGTATTGGTAGACTGTCTGCTTAATATATTCAAACACTTTATTTTGATGGGTCCACAACATACAACATACTGACTATAAGAAACTGTGCAGGTGTATGTCAACTTATTCTACTTATAACCCTAAACCTAACCTAACAGCCTACTCTGAGAGTTAGTAGACATGTAGCTGCAAATGAATGAGAATTAGTTGACATGTAGGTTAGTAGAATGTCTAAATAAAGTGTAAGCAAGATGTGACTGTGAAAACTAGAAACACAAGGATAAGAACTACAAGCTCAAAGTCTACAAAGCAAAAGCACAGGCAGGAAATGCGTTAGACTCAAGAGTGGGCCTGCAATGCCTTGAAATCCTGTTGTTTCCCTCTTTCCTCTTTATAATCTAATTTACATTGACATTCTTGACATCAGTTTGTTTCTCTGTCTGTGTAGGTATCTTGAGTCCTCCGGCGTTCTCCTGGCACTGGTGGTACGTGGTCATGGCCATCGCCGTCGCCATCGCTCTAGCGGTGCTCTTGGCTGTGTACGTGACCAGGCTGAGGCGGAAGGAGACGCGTTTTGGGTGGGTAGAAATGAGGCTTTTTGCTGTTTTGCTGGACTCTGACACTGTGGGTATGAGCAGAGATGTTATTGCTACTATTAAACCTAACTGGAAAATGAATATGAATACTTGAAATAGAGACTTTAAATTGTCCATAGTTGTAAATGTGAATGTGACAAGAACTAACAGACAGGAATTAGAAGGTCGTGATTTCACAGGGTGAATCTTTTTTTAAATCAAATGAAGTACTGAGAAATTATGGGAGATGATTTAGGTGGACCTATTTTTGTTTAGCAATGTTTGCAACATTATAAATATAGTATAGTTTAGGTATAATATTACCAAAAGTATAATAACTTAATAAGGTAATGAAAAATACTAGGAGATACTGTTCCATGTGAAGAATATGTGGGATAAAGATGTGTATTTGTGTGTTGTTGTACAGTGAGGCGTTTGAACCCATGATGGAGAGCGGTGAACTCGTCGTTCGATACCGAGCTCGGCGAACATACAGTCGACGCACAACAGAAGCCACACGTGAGTTTGCTTTCTCTCCAGAAACACTCTAACTTGACTGCTCAGAGCCGACGGTCTTCACCTGCTCGCACATGTAGCTGTAACTAGATCAGGAACACCTGGTCCACAACTGATCAACAGCTGTTCCTTCTCTACGTCTTAGGTGGCCATTCTACTTTTCCTTTTTACCAGTTATAAGTTATTAGAATTTTTTTTTTAAGTTTGAAAACATGCCTTTTATTTTATTGTTAGAATGCTTAAAATTGAACCATCAGTGACGAGGTAGTGTTAAAGGTGTCATAGAATGGAAAACTGTGTTTACCTTGGCATAGTTGAATAATAACAGTTCTATACATGGACATGACACACCATGAGTCTCAAACACCATCGTTTCCTCCTTCTTATAATTATCTGGTGTTTGCAAAAGACCACTGAAAAATAGGTAAACTGCAGTACATACGATTTCACTTCCCACATTAACAGAGAGATGACTGCTGATGATGGCCAAAACGGCAGATTCAACAAACCACATATTAAAAGCGGCTAGAGCTCCGTAATTAAATATATATTTCCTCCATGTGTGAGCTATTGAGATGAGCCGCTCTGTGAAACAGCCAATCCGAGCAGAGCTCATCATTAATATTCATGAAGCTTCCAAATAAGGCAATAACAGAGCATTTCATTCTAGGGACAAATCCTAGGGTTGTAAATGGACTTGTAAAACCCTTTCTGCCCTTTCCTATGCCATATACATTCTATGTAGATATCAGAGAACAATTTAAAATATTGTATCAATGCATTCTATGGCACCTTTAAGATTATACTAGATGTAGCATTTGGCAGATGCTTTTAGACAAAGTGACTTTGCTTTCTAACTACACATTTACAT
>NC_133374.1:37414918-37455089 GCF_049309525.1 Garra rufa
ATCAGCCAGCCTCCCTTCTGTGTACACTTGAGAAGTTTTCACTGTTCTTTGGCAGAGTTGTGGAGGAAATGTGCACCCATAACCTGCTATCACATTTCACCCTCAAAACTGGTGTATTCGTCTCTGACAGGGACAGCTTGACACCGATGTGCCTCAACATGCAGGAGCAACAAAACTGAATAGAGAGACTTAAAAAAGTTTACAACGAAACAGAGATCAACAGATAACACATTCACACAATCACATGCTCACAAGAAATGGGTGTTGGCTTTAAAACCTGACAGAACACCACACACACACACACACACACACACACACACACACACACACACACACACACGCACGCACGCGCGCGCGCGCGCACGCACACACACACACACACACACACACACACACACACACACACACACACACACACACACAAACACACACACACACACACACACAAACACACACATGTATCCTGTGAAACTTGTTGATGTAGATGCTTGAGGAAATCATCATGAAGTCTCAGCTGGATTTAATAAACCTCAGCAAATGTCACACACACTCATTACACAATATTATGGTACTCTGCAGGTATTACCATACTTTACATGGTTGTACACAGCTTATATTATAATGTTGTACATTATGTTATGTACAGTGCTCCTGCTGTAGCAGTCCAGAGTCTAAGTCAAGCATCAGTATTTCTATTGCTCAGTAGACTCCTACTCATCAGCTTTACACTGTGCTGCAAGATGTGATTCAGCTTTAAAGCAGCTCTACGGAAGACTTACAGAAACAGAAATATACACACTATATATATATGTATATATATATGTATATATATATATATATGTATATATATATATATATATATATAATATTTTATTTTTTTATTTTTTTTTTTTCTGTTCCTCATTTACTTCCATTGGAAGTGCTTCATTATATCCTAAATTTTTAAGGGAGGTTTTTAAAAAAAGACATTTTTGTCATTAATGCAGTTAAGCTTAGCTTGCTCTGAACCTGAAAACTTCCTTTAACATCAGGAATAGACATCAGTGTCTGTGATTTGTTTTTCAAATCTTTGATAGATTTTCTCAGCCGTGAAGTGAGTCGTGTTTTAAGTCCAGTGGATACTAATGCTGACTGTAACACTCATGCATATCTCACCGCTGCCATGAGCTGAATCACTCAAACAATAGCTGAACTTCTGCATCTCAAGGTCTGTATTACATTTGGTTTCTGATGCAGAACATTCCAGTGAAGCCTGGCGTGGTGTGTTGTGAGATAGCGATGGAGGTCATGATAGCGTGAGCTTGTTTTGAGCTGTAGTAAAAGGGTGGAGGGTTTATGTCATCTGGACAAGCTCCATTACAGTTACTTTTTGCCTTTTTTGTGCACTTACTCTCTTTCTATCCCACCTACTCTCTTGATTTCCATCTGGGTTCATTTGAAGAGCAAAACAATCTTGCAACATTTTTTCAATCATGGGTGTTTTGACACACTGCTGCTAAATACAGTTTTCACTCCCTCTGCTGAGCGTCAGCAGCATTCTGAAGATAGAGGCTGTCGAGAAGAGCTATAGTTCATCTAAACAGCTGTTTGTGTCATTTTTGTCACAGTTCTTTTGTCATTCTTTCATTACTCCATCCATAGTTCTTCAGTCGAGTTTGGAGCTTGAGCCCTCTGTCCTGAACTGAAGGCCAAATCGATTCACTTTCAACACACTTATGTGTGCATTATGTGAACAAAACTCATGAACAAATGCACTACCTAAATATTGACCTAGTAAGAACCAAGCGTAAATGGAGGTTTACAATTTCAGTTTAATGACATTACTTCCGTATTGTGACATATTTCCAGGTGGAACAGAATACTGAATTAGGAAAACTCAAGGGAAAGGCTTGATTCTGCCTGAGTTTTTGAGAACTCAGACCAACAGAATATTGTCTCAATGTTATTATTTTGTTTATTATTATTATTATTATTATTATGTTATTAGGCAAAAGTATCTTTCTGTTATATCCTGATTTTGACATTGAAATTCTCTCTCATGGAAAGAATATAGCTTTCAGTTATTTTCAGCTGTCTCTTAATTTGTTTATTATTCACATGTAGGTAACACATGATAAGCAAGTTCTTGTAAACTTGCAGACACTTGAAATAAAGCGATGGTAAACATAACATTCATTGTGTATTCAGGGTCAACAGATATCGGCTTTAACTCTCCCCTGACTTTGGTTGATTGTCTTGCTTGATCGTATTACAGTACAGAGAGGAAACAGCATTATGTCAATGCCAAAACCAGGTTTCTCTCGAAAAAATATAGTGTTTTTCTCACGTTTTTGAAAACACCCAAAATGAGGCTTTGAAATCTGATGCTAATCTCTGGTTCTTTTGGTCAGTGAACACTCTGGGGATCAGCGATGAGCTCAAGCAGAAGTTACAGGACGTAATGGTGGACAGACATAAGCTAACGCTGGGAAAAACACTCGGGGAAGGTGAGCGTTACGTAACTGCCGTGTGCTGTACTGTCTGGACTGGCGATCAGACTGTAACGGGTTGTTCTTGCGTGTCTGTATGTCTGCAGGTGAGTTCGGGTCTGTCATGGAGGGTTTGCTCACTCAGGAGGACTCTGTGCTCAAAGTGGCAGTGAAGACCATGAAAAGTGAGTCAATAGCAACTGCAGCATCTCTGAAAACACCTGCAAGTCATTCTCATCACACTAACCTCATCCTCCTGCTGTGTTTTGATCAGTCGCTATCTGCACTCGCACTGAAATGGAAGATTTCCTGAGAGAGGCGGCCTGCATGAAGGAGTTTGATCATCAGAATGTCATGCGGCTTCTAGGTGAGTGTGTGACTCTTTCAATGTCATTGGAAAAAATACAAGAAAGTTTTGCTTACAGTGACATGGACTTCTCCTCCGTCTTGCCAAGTACACTAACAGAAGGCCGGTCACCTGACATCTAATGTCTGCGCTCTTACTGGCAGTCAGCAGTTTGTAGATCAGCTTTGTTGAACTGACTGATATTTCCAGAAGCGCATAAGACAGAATATTAATACTTGCACCTATAATTATTACAGAATTAAAGAATTATCACATTCTGTAGCTGAGAATATTTTAATCACAGAAATAAGGATGTGAATGAAGTTGCAGCAGACTTGAATGAGCCTGACACCAGCAAGAGAACATCACAGAGCTCTGGAAAGTGATCACTGTACAGGTGCTGCTCATATAATTAGAATATCTTCAAAAAGTTGATTTATTTCACTAATTATATTCAAGAAGTGAAACTTGTATAATGTCTACATTCATTCCACACAGACTGATATATTTCAAGTGTTTATTTCTTTTAATTTTGATGATTATAACTGACAACTAATGAAAACCCCAATTCAGTCTCTCAGAAAATTAAAATATTACTTAAGACCAATACAAAGAAATGATTTTTAGAAATCTTGGCCAACTGAAAATTACAAACATGAAAAGGATGAGCATGCTCATGTGTTATGAGAGCCCAGGTTTTGGAGAACATAACTTTGGACCACTCTGCAGCAGTCCAGTCCTTTTTGTCTTTAGACGCTTCTGACGTTGTCTGTTGTTCAAGAGTGGTTTGACACAGGAATGCGACAGCTGAAACCCATGTCTTGTATTCGTCTGTGTGTAGTGGTTCTTGAAGCACTGACTCCAGCTGCAGTCCACTCTTTGTCAATCTCCCCCACATTTTTGAATGGGTTTTGTTTCACAATTCTCCTCACGGTGCGGTTATCCCTATTGCTTGTGCACTTTTTTCTCCCACATCTTTTCCTTCCCTTCGCTTCTCTATTAATGTGCTTGGACACAGAGCTCTGTGAACAGCCAGTCTCTTTTGCAATGACCTTTTGTGTCTTGCCCTCCTTGTGCGAGGTGTCAGTGGTCGTCTTTTGGACAACTGTCACATCAGCAGTCTTCCCCATGATTGTGTCGCCTACAGAACTAGACTGAGAGACCATTTAAAGGCCTTTGCAGGTGTTTTGAGTTAATGAGCTGATTAGAGTGTGGCACCAGGTGTCTTCAATACTCAACCTTTCCACAATATTCTAATTTTCTGAGAGACTGAATTGGGGTTTTCATTAGTTGTCAGTTATAATCATCAAAATTAAAAGAAATAAACACTTGAAATATATCAGTCTGTGTGGAATGAATGTAGACATTATACAAGTTTCACTTCTTGAATGGAATTAGTGAAATAAATCAACTTTTTGAAGATATTCTAATTATATTACCAGCATCTGTACACAAGGGAATCATGCCAATACAATAGAAGTACTTCTTAAGAAAGGAAGTGGTGTCCTTTTTGTTTTTTGTGGGTTCTTTAAAAAAACTTGACTGAAGTGGGCTTTGATGAAAGAGTAGGCTGGATGAGAGTGATGGTCTGTGTGTTGTGTGATAGGTGTGTGTCTGCAGACGGTGGAGAGTGAAGGATACCCGTCTCCTGTCGTCATTCTTCCCTACATGAAGCACGGAGACCTCCACAGCTACCTGCTGTACTCCAGACTCGGCGACGCACCTGTGGTGAGTTCAGTCGCATGCTTTAGGAGGACGTCCTGAAACACTGAAGAGAAAAATGAGAGAAAGAGAAATCTGGAGGGGATAGAAAGTCATAAAGACAGCAAATAAAAAGGATAGATGGCAAACTGCATTAAGACATAGATCAGAAGAGATTAATTTAAAGAAAAAAAATAGTTTACCCAGAAATGAAAGTTCTGTAATCATCTGCTCACCTTCACGTCATTTCAGACATGTGTGACACTCGTTTTTATAAAATGAAAGCAATATAAATCTTCATACTAACTAAATATGTTGGAACCACTTTTGGGTGAACAAAAATGAATGAATGAAAAAAAAAAATCTGAATCTAAAAAAAAAATATATGAATTGAACTGGAAAAATAAAGTTAAATATTTTGGATGTTATGCACAATTTTGAAACTGTGGCTCACACAGCCTCAGATTGTCCTGTCTGGCAGCAACATTACTCTATAAAAGAAGTATTTTTTCACAAACATTACAGCATCACTGATGAATGTGATAACTGTGAAGTAAAACAAGGCCGCTCTTCTGTGATGCGATCAAAGTGAATGATTCTGTCGAGATCTAATGGATGACCGGTTTGTTTTGTAGCTAGATGCACATCCTCATGGTCAGAGTTGTGAAACTCCTCTGTAATCATAAATGAAGTTCCTCTAAAGGACAGACGTCAGGCACATTCCCAACAAACACAATGCATTCTTAGGAACATGTTGTACTGCAGAAGTGTTATTAAAGCCTAAGGTCTATGATTTCTGTTATTGTCAGTGGATATGTGTCTGTAGACTCTCTGGCACCACCTGCCTGTCAAAACAAGAACACGAGAACAAGAAAAAAAACATCCAAATGTACAGTACATTAAATATGCAGTAGCTGTGCACAGCTATTTAATGACAAAAAGCATTGATGTCTTAGAATATCTCTGTCTCCTTTGTGTAGTATCTGCCGTCTCAAATGCTGGTGAAGTTCATGACAGATATCGCCAGAGGAATGGAATACCTGAGTGGCAAAAACTTCATTCACAGAGACCTGGCAGCTCGAAACTGCATGTGAGTGCTGATGGGAAACACACACACACACACACACACACACACACAAGCTCATATGCTCCATACGGTGCTGCTCACTACATGCAATATTGATTTGAGTGTTTTATTTGATTTCTGGATTCAGGTTAAATGAGAACATGAATGTGTGTGTGGCTGACTTTGGATTGTCTAAGAAGATCTATAATGGAGACTATTACAGACAAGGACGCATCTCTAAGATGCCTGTCAAGTGGATCGCCATCGAGAGTCTGGCAGACAGAGTATACACCACTAAGAGTGATGTGGTAAGACATCCTTGATTTGAGAAACAATGAAGAACCCATTCATTGCATTCCAGAGCTTCCCTTACCAAAAACAAGTATACTTCAAGTTTGTTAAGTATATTTAAGTAAAGTTTAAATATATTTTAAGTATACTTTATGTAGTAAGTATACAAATATCAGTGTACTAGTAGTATACTTTTAAGTGTACTATATCAATACTCCTTCACTTTCTAGTATATAAAAATATACTTTAAGTATAACAGTAGTAAACTTTGAGTACACTCAAAACTAGTTTTAGTACACTAGTTTACATCTATGTTTTCAGTTTGTACTGCAAGTATACTAGAAGTGAACTTATAGGTATACTGATAGTTTAATAATGAAATACTTTTTTATGCAGTTTTAGTACACTTTGAAGTATAGTCTCAGTAAACTACTAGATTAGTAGTTTTATACTGAAAATATACTCTTAATTTTTTTAAGTGAACTTTACTTTTGCTTTACTTTTTCTTTAGGTATACTATTATGTCCCTATTTAGGTATTAATTTGATTTTGTGATATGAATATCTGAACACACAAAACATCAAAAGAAAGAACAGGGGATCTGCTTGTAAACAAAAACATTTTATTCTAACTTCATGTATTCTTTTTTTTATAAGCACTTGAATGTGGGTAAGTTTCATAAATAAAAAATAAATAAATAAACAAACATTTTGAAAAAAAAAAAAAAAGGCAAAAAAATGATATCATGATAATCAAAACATAGATGGAGTTGATCAACAGCCCAAAGCTTGACAGTCATTATTTCCTCTTCATGGGTGGACATTTTAATCCATAACGTTCCACAGTTTTCCATATCTATGGTTTAGATGCTGTTTTATGTCTGATGATTGTGTTAGATTACATCTGGAAGCATCTGTTGTTTCGGTTTCTTCTTCACTTGTGTTTTGGAAATTCTGTTCAGAAGATGTGCAATAGCGCCCCTAGAGTATAACAATGAAAACACAGATTCTCAGAGCACAAGCAGAGCTCAAATATATTTAGACTTTTTATTTTTAAGTATAAGTCAAGTATACTTAAATGTAATTTTAAGTTTATTTTCTGAGAAGAATACAAAGCACATTTCTGAGAAGTACATAAAAAGTAGACTGAAAGTATACTAATAGCACACTTTAATAAACTTCTTTTTCATACGGGTTGAAGAAGAGGAGCAGTGGGCATGTTTCTGATCCCTCTTGGAGAGCTTACACTAGTTCACACTAGAGCATTAAAAACTAGTTACAGTGTACAGCGAGACATTAATACATGTGCCCCGTCTCATTGTTAATGATGCACCAGTGCACATTATTCCAAAACATAGCAAAATATGATAACAATATCTGTTGTTTAACAGTGGGGAGTATCATCTCCTGCTCTCTTTCTCAGCGTTCATGTTGTTTATGAAGGTGCATTTGTCTGTCCTGCAGTGGTCATTTGGAGTGACAATGTGGGAAATCGCGACACGAGGACAGACACCGTACCCTGGAGTGGAAAACAGTGAAATCTATGATTATCTGAGGCAGGGCAACCGTCTGAAACAGCCTCCAGACTGCCTGGACAGCATGTGAGTAAAACCTCTAAGGCTTTCCACACTCTGCTTAGACCTAGGTACTTGTGTGCCAGAACATTGTGTGAGGAAAATACTGAAATGTGAAAATTGTCCTCTCACATTGGCTCTCAAAAGTTTTACAACATTTAAACATCACGAACAATCATGAGACCAACAATTTTTGACATCTTGCCATCGGTGTGTCTCTCTTCTTTCACAGCTATTCCCTGATGTTTTCTTGCTGGCTGTTGAGTCCGAAGGACAGGCCGAGCTTCGAGATCTTGCGCTGTGAGCTCGAAAAGGTCCTGGAAGATCTTCCGAGCCAAGACCCAGATGAAATACTCTACGTCAATATGGAGGAGACCTCCGGAGAGATGGGGGCCGTGGGGGGCCGTGACCCCATAATGGGGGTCCCGTGTGCTCTCGGGGCCCTGAAGGGTTCGGGCTCAGTGGCCACTGTAGAAGTCCACCAACCCAACCGGTACGTGATTTGCCCCCAGCACGAGAACCAGCGGCTCCTCAACGCCGACTCCATGGAGAGTCTGAACCTGCTGGGGTCCGTACCCGCCCCGCTGCTCCAGCCCTCGTCCTGTTCCACTCCAGTGCCGGCCTCTGAAGGTCAGTCTCCGGAGGAAAGAGACGAAAGGAAGAAGACGCCGTGGCAGTGATGATGCTGCCGTGGCTGACAGGGACCTAGACTGCCTCTTGTGGAGAGCTGAGCTATTGCTCCTGCCCCATCATTTTGCACAGACACACCACACACTCCGCCAGACGTTCAGTGTTTCAAGTGAATTGTCTTTTTTATGCTTCGTTTCCTTTTGATTCCAAATTGTCCTTTATGTTCAGTGTGGGAAATCGAATCTATTGCCGTTTTTGTCTTACATTCTGTCATAACCAGAAATGATATAAGTTTCCAGTGACAAGTAATTTGCCTGTTGACATTGACAGCTGATGAGCGCAGCTCGAAGCCATATTGCAGATCAGTGGTGTATTTAGTGCTGTTTGCTTACTGTTGCTCGTACGTACGCTGGGTTCACACTGCATGATTTTAGCCCTGAATTTCACTCACTGACCATTGCTTGAAATTGCCTAGCCGTCCTGCAGTATGAAATGTGTTTTGTGATCAGAGGGAGGAGCTATTGACCTGCCACAGATCATAGCTTCTGCAGGCAATCCTTCTTTAGTTTAATTTTCTTTTACTGCAAACCAGGATTCAGACAACTTGCAAGATTCTTGTGGGCTACAGTTTCTAACAGGAAGAAATCCAGTATCGCACGAGATCTTGTGTTATTCCCCGTATCACTTCTCACGAGTGTTTGATTGTGAAATGTAGCTTGTACACCAGAGTTGTCTCTTGAAAGGTTGTGTAACGTGTGACCCTCTGTCGTATGGTGTGCACACAACAGCAACTAGACGCTACTAGATTGAACCGCAATCCCACAGCTTTGAGAATCACGCAGTGTGTTCCTGGCATTAGGGTTAGTGACCTGAAGAACCCTACTCTACCTCTGTGGATTACACTTTGGTGAACACCCTAGTAAACACATGGCATTGCCCTAAAAACTACTTTAAAACAAAGGTTCTAAAAGGGTGTTTTCACAGTGATGCAACAGAAGAGCAATTTGGGGTTTCCCAAACAACATTCCACTGATCAGTTCTTAGAAGAACCGTTTTTGTCTTAGAGTCTTAGAGAACCTTTTTCCACTATAGGGTTCAATGGAGTTCTTAATGGAACTGTCAATGCCTATACTGCCCTCCAAAGGCAAAGTACAGTAACTACGCCAACACTGAAACTGAGAAAAATGCCTTTAAAGTTTTTACACCAGCTAGTCAAACATGTTGAAACTCTCGTTTCTCTGAAACAGGACACAGTTGAACCAGGAGACTTTGCCACGAGACAAAACAGTTGTCACAAAGTCCATTTTAAGCCTTAACTCAATTTTGACCAAAGGTGTAGATACTGCGCTTTGCCTTTGGTCTAAGGTCTAAGTTTAAAGTAAAGCTAGCTTTCTGCTGATATTAATCACACAGTGTGTTCATCATCAACTCAGGAGATGCTTGGATTTCCAATGACCAATCACACAAAGGTCAGATCAACTAGCTCGACACTGCCACTCTCTGGAATGGGACGGAACTGGTCAAAGACTGAATCTAAAGACGTTTCTCTCTCTCAAGCCTCCTGACCAGCATCTTTATCCAAAGAAACACGTGGAGGATGACGGTAGTATTCTGCGTTAGGTCTAACATGTCAAACCCAATCCTCAGTGATCGTGTCATTTCAGTTCAGTTTCCGTGTGTGACCTACAGATAGCCTCTAGCTAACCTCCATGTGTGTGTGTACATTTGTGTAACTCTGTTTCTAAAGGTTTTCTAAATCAACAGGGTTTTTTAACATTGGTTCGAGACCAGTTTTGTGGTTTCTGTTGAGGTTTAGAGGAGTAGAAAGGGCAGTAGACTAGACTAAGCTGTGTAAAGCTACACATCAACAGGTCTTTGCTCATCAGAGGCCCTGCCCCAGACTTAAGCACAGTATTTTTTCTTGTTTCTTAAAGTTTTTTTGTAAATGTTATATTTTGCACTAATCATTTTTGTCATTGTATTGTTCATATTTTTTTGTTTATGTATTTTTTTTAATCGGACATGGACTTTTAGACAATGTAATGATGTACATTTACCATAATATTATCATGCTATGATAATATAAACAAGGCTGTCTCAAAATAAGTTCAAAAACAGATGATATTTCAGCTGTCTGTTATTTTGCAATTGTTTTCCAATATTTCTAGCAGGCTAAATATTATCATTTGTTCAAATCAATTCTTCCAATACAGCCTTTAATCTAATCTGACATTTAAATCGCTGAAATAGGCGCTCTGAAACAAAATCATTTTGGATCATAGAACCAGTGTTTGAAAAATATTTGGAATGATCTTTTTTTTTCACTGTAATGTGGTACTAAGATTGTCTGAGGTACATTAATATACAACAGATGTAACTGTATATTATCATTTTGATGAGCCACAATGCTTTAAATACATGCAGCATTGGGTGATGAATGATTTATTATATAAATGATGTTCATGTGTACCAGTGCTCAAACATTTGGGTAACACGTTATCTTGATGGTCCCTTTTGAAGATTCTGTTGACAATAAGTAATGTTGCACCTACAATAGAGTATTAGTAGACTGTCTACTTAATATCTGCTGTCTCTTTATAGTGATGATCTCTCAACAGACATTCCACTGACTATAAGTAACTTTGCAACTTATTCTAACCCTAACCCTGAGAGTGAGTAGACATGTAGATGCAATGTTAGTTATAGTCAACAAAATGTGTTAAAGCGACCATCAAAATAGAGTGAAACCAACATTTGTGCTTTCTACAAACATAAAGATTGAAGACCAAAATGAACACGATAGCCCCCCTACAAAATGTTCTGTCAGTCACCTTGTGTGTATATTTGCATGCTCATGTTTTCAGCACATTTTTCAATCACTGTCTTTAATAATGAGAAACACTGTGTGTTTAAATATGCGGATGTGAAGTGTCTCGGCTGACCTCAGTTGAACAGGACACATTCATCCGCTCCGCTTTTGCATGTGATATTTCAGTGTGATAAACCTGCATCTTCTGTATGTAATGTTACAGATAAATCAGCCAGCGATGATCAAATGATGGAGAAGAGTGTTAGAATTCATCCAGGTGTGCAGTGGAGTAAAGCTATTCATTCAAAGCGACATTTTGCATTTTCAGTTGACAGAAGTACAACTATTTGATCAACATATGAGTTCAGAGACAGAAGCACACTTCAAAGTGCCTTTAAAAGCCAGTATTTTGCCTTAAAATGGCTTCGTTTACTGTGCACAAGTGTTTAGGTCTATGTCTAATGTCGTCTAGGTAACATCAGTGTCATTGTTGTGATTTTGATATGCTTTGTATTAAAATAAATACTACCTGCACAGTTGATTTTTTTTCCCCTGTGTGATGTGTTGTTATAAAGACTGCAGTTAAATGTAACATCAAAAAAGAAAAAAAAGGAACTTGATCTTGAGTGAACCAACTCACAACTCTAATGAAAATACATTGCTTTGGTTAAACAGTTTGTAAACACTTAGTTTGTAAAGTAAATGAATTTTACTGATTAGAATTTAAAAGAAAAAAATTATAAAGAATAAAGATTTTGAAAGCATTTCTATTTCACGTATGAGATTTGGTGCATGCTGTTATTAAAGCAAAAGGCAGAGGTAAAATATAATTAGTGTCCATGACAACAATACTGCAAAAAATGCTTTTCTTACTTAGATTTTTTTGTCTTGTTTCCAGCCAAAATATCTAGTGCAAAATAATCTGCCAATGGGATAAGAAAAATAATCTTGTTTTCTGCTTGAAATAAGATTTATTTTCTTACCCCATTGGCAGATTATTTTGCTTGTTCTAAGCAAAAAATCACTTAATTTTGGCTTGTTTTTTCTTAAAACAAGAAAATTATTTTTACTCGTCTAGAAAATCCATCTTGATTTAAGAATTTCCAGATAAAATCTGGAAAAAAGACAAAAGATCTAAGTAAGAAAAGCATTTTTTGCAGTGATAATGTATATATTAATACATATATATTATATATAATAATAAACCACTACTGTCCTAATCCATTTGAAATGTAAGCACCTGAATAACTACTTCTTTAGAATATCACAAACAGAACCACGCATTATGTAAGTCTAGAATGTGTCAACGGTGATTAAGACACGCAAATGCACTTGTGTCATATATTTGCCTTGTAAGCATTACTGTCTGATCATGCCTGTTCTTATGTTTTATTCAGATGTTGAGAACTTTAGATTTCTTTGTTTCAGATGAAATATGACTAACTTAACATCTGATGAGGTCAAGCAGATCTGGATAGAATTTCTCATCATTAAACTATAGAGAAGTTTATTGGCCTGAATTCTAGAAAGTGAAACAAACTTTGAATCCTGTTTCAGATTAATGTCATTTTGCATAACTTTAGCATCAATGAAGGGACATACTGTACAGCCCAAGCAATGCATAACAAAAGCTGAAGGACAGATGTGTAATGAAATGGGTCACTGTTTGTTTAATGTAGACTACTTGCTGTGACTGAAAGCTGTCCGTGCAGCAAACAATATTGTTACTTAAAATTAGAAGAATTTCTGCACACCCTACAACAGGTCAACTCAATTCACCTTTACTTCTGTGTTTATTTATTGTTTTAAAGCAGCTTTACAGTGATAAACGGGACAACAATGATTCAGTGTAATTAGAATAATATCTGTCGACTAAAAAGAAGTTATTGTTGTATTGCTCGTAACTGCACTTCAGTGGTGAACTGTCCCTATAGGCTTTCGGTGTGCTAACTGTAAAGACACGCACAGCTGTTTTCACTCAAGAGTTGATATATTCATTTGGTATCTGTGCACTGGTGTGGAAGTCAAATCTTCATATTTACACAACAAAATAAACAACACTTCAGACACACAAACTCTTCAAAACATTCAGTTCTCTTCTCTCTCTTTCCCAACTTCCACCAGCTCTTTAACAACTGATGATTTTGCTTATTTTTTCACAGACAAAACTACAACCATCAGCAGTCAGTTCTCAGCTCCACACACACAGGAACTCAAATCAACCACATCCAGTGGTAAAATCCCCCTCTCCTCTTCTGTTCCCTCACTGAGGCACAAGTGTCGAAACTTCTCTCCTAAAACCTGTCCTCCAGACCCGATCCCCTCACATCTCCTGCGAGCAATCTCTCCTACACTTTCACCAGCTACAGACCTCTCTCTCCTTCCATTCATAGCGACACTTGAACAAGTTGTTTTCAAATGTTATCATTGTTTTTTTCACAGAATAACCAACTGGATGTTAACCAGTTCAGGGCATTAAACTAAGACTGATTCCAAATCATCAGTTCTTATTCTGCTGGATCTATCGGCCACTTTTGACGCTGTGAATCATCAAATCTCATCACTGGACATCACAACTGCACTCCAGTGGTGTGACTCTATCTCTCTGGTCGGTGTTTCAGGGTGTCCTGGGGAGGGGAGGTCTCCAAAGCACATTAACTGGTCACTGGGGTTCCTCAGGGATCAGTTCTTGGACCCCTCCTCTTCTTCTTCACACGGTTTCTCCTACCATTGCTATGCTGATTTATTTATGATTTCAACCAGATGATCCAACGGTAGCTGCATGAGTCTCGGGCTGCCTGGAGAACATCTCGGCATGGATGAAAATGTCACCTACAGCTCAACTTGCTGCTCTGATTGTACACCATCTACGACACATCCTCACAAACAGGAACTTGTTTTTTACTATATATGAAACCAGAACACCAGCTATCAGCAGCATCGGCGCTTGATTTAAATTCCCGATCGTTTCCTTTTTAAGTACGTCACCTCCGCGACATGCTTCCGAGAGTGTTACACAGTTCAGTCGGAAAACTTAATGCAGGTTTGCACTGCAGGTGTCCGGATGATCAGGCCTTTCCCTGCAGCACAACAGGATGAATGTCGGAGGAGGGTGAGCTTTAAATTGGACATCAGATGCCCATTTTCCACAAGTTAATTCTCCAGGGTCTTCATGAAATGCGCATGACTCTTCAAATGCTAACAAGCTCTGTTCACTCCGCCACTCTCTTCTGTGGACGAGGAAAGATGATTTGCAAATAATCATAAAAAATCTAAAATGTATGAATTTAGGTGTATTCAGTGGCGCTTTACCATCAAAAACAAAACTAATCCACTGCATCCTCAGTGGCTCTGATGTCAGGGAAATTTTGAAGACTCTTACATTCACTTTTACATCCAAATTGTCAAGGATGTGTGTGAAGTAAGCGCACAAAAAACCAAATGCAAAGACTGGCTTTTAATTATATCCACATCAGGACACACATCAAAATAACCCTGTGATCTGACAAAGAACACTGAACACAAACCAACTAATAAAGACAGGCTAATGACACTAGGACAGGTGATGGGGATTGGCAATTAGTGCACATGACAAGGACAGGAACAGGAAGGACCAAATATGGGCAACAGAGGGAAAAACCAATATGAACAGTCCAACACTGTTTTGCATTTTGTATTTAAATACATTTAATCTTAGTATTTTTGTACTTTATAAATATATAAAATACTTTTTGCCAATAAACCTCTTTATTAGACTGCTGAACAAAAATATTAAAGATTAAATGTATTTAAATACAAAATACATCTAACTGACACAGACAGATCGGTCAAAGCATCGCGAGAGTGATTCAAGAACATACTTAACTGGAAAAAAAAAGTATACGTATCCATCTGCTCTCTATATCTCAAACCAGTTATTGATGATTAATCAACTCTGGGCTGGAAATAATCATTTATTTAAACAACTTCAATTTGATCCAATACTTGTTTGTATCAGGAAGTAAAACAAGTGCATGAGAACAGTTTGAACATTATCATTAATGTTTAATTTATACATTCTTTACTTGTAATTAATGTTTTTGGGGGGGATCTATGCACATTTTAATTCTAATGATGTGATGTTCATATTCTATTCATTTCATTTCTTTCATTTAAAAAGATGGTCAGACTCTGTAGTGCATATACAGCAGGCTTTTGTGCTCCTCTTTAAATTATAAAGTGCTCTGGAATAACATTACACCATATTTTCTTTGATTCAGCATTCCCAGTTAGTGACTGTAAACTAAGGCTGATGGATTTTTACACAAGTATCTGAGATGAACTCTACAGCAGTCTTGTGCCATTGATAAAAGCAACACTGCCTCCAGCGCAGCTGGTAAAAAATAAATAAAAATAAAGATCTTTCACATTGTGTGGAAAGACAGTTTTTCTACCCACACAAAAAAGAGTCTTTTAGAAGCGGAAATACTGAAAAATAAATAAACAAATAAAAACTGCTGCATTCTCAAAATTCTGGCATTATTTTTTAGTGCCCAAACTCTGGAACAGTCTTCATAGCTTGTGTTGTTTGGGAGAAAGACAAAGTCTTCAATTGTGTTATTTAAAGAACAGCATTGTTTAACATTATCTTCCATCAAAACCAATGCAGCTACAATTATGGGATCTCTAGTCTCAGAACTCCTTTGCTAAGGATTGTCCACAAGGAGGAAGCAAAGTGCAGCTTTTCATGCTATATCACATACACACCAATAAATAAGGCACACATTGGTGTATTATGCACTTTATTAAATGTAGGAGCTGCCAATCTGGATTTTTATTGATACATGAAGATTGTTAGCCGTAGGAACCTGTTTTGCAGATCTTTCAGTGTAGACATGTTTTGTTCTGCCTTAATCTGAAGGTTTTGGTTAAATGAATGTATGAAGGTGTGTGCTTTTTCTAAAGTGAGTTATTATATGCACAGAGATAGGCAACAGTTGCTTTAGGTGCATTTATTATTGGGTTGTGTGTGTGTGTGTGTGTGTGTGTGTGTGTGTGTGTGTGTGTGTGTGTGTGTGTGTGTGTGTGTGTGTGTGTGTGTGTGTGTGTGTGTGTGTGTGTGTGTGTGTGTGTGTGTGTGTGTGAGTGTGTGTGTGTGTGATCATATTTCCAGTGTGAACTCAGCATTACAGTTCCATGTGTGTTCCAGAGAAATTATACAAAAGCTGATGAATATTCGTTACATAATTTAGATATGACTGTTCTAGAGCAAATCTTTAGAAAACATGTCTAGGTAATATCTGACCGCACAATCAAAAGATATATATATATTAATTTGCAATTACTTTTTTATTTACATGAAGAAGATTAATCCTATTTAAAGACTACTGAATACATTAAAACAGAAAACAGTTTAAACAATATATTAAATATATAATATCATTATTATTTTCATTATTTATTTGCATTTAAAAAAAAAAGGTAACTAAATTGCCAAGAAAACAAACTCTAGGTCCTAAAATAGGCTTTAAGTTCAAATTGAATTTCTTATAGTTTCCTTTAGATTGTGGGGTGAAATATGACTGGACATGTTCTCTCTCAGACATTCATGAGGTCTATTAACTGTGAGCTTTCAGTGAATACAGTCAGTAAGATCATGTTGTCTTATATCAGTAATAGTCATATGAGTTCCTTATGCTGCTGTGGGGTCTAGTATGTCATAAACAGTGACTCAAACAGTACTTTGTTATACCCCATATTAATTTTGAAAATCAATCAATATTGATCATATTATAGAATATGACATCTTAATATAGCAAACAAACTCTCTCTAACTTTCAAACACAGACACATCCGCTCACATAGAGTACAGAACTTTACAGTATTTCACTTGAACAGTCCCAGGACAGCTATCCACACTTAAAAGCCTGTAAGATAAAGGATCATTCACATATCACATATACTCAACAAGGGTTAGATGGAGCGAAATCCTCCGCGGTGGGACGTGTGTGTGCATATGCACAATTATAACATATGTAGTTATAATGACTGTAGTCTCATCAATATCATCAATTGGAGACCCTCAAGAACGACACTGAAATCATTCTGTGTTTAGATATGGCTCACTTTAGGAGGGATATGTCATCCGAGAAATCTCCAGCGCCCAGCGGATGAAGGCAGCGTGTAAAACGCCACTGACAGACCATGAGGCACAGAGGCAGCATAAACAGGGCACAGATGCCGGCCATAATGTAGGCGATGGTCATTAACGTGGACTCGTCGGTCTGAGGGACGTTGTAGCCGCAGTCCTCGAGGTCCACGCCGTGGAACGGTCCCTCCACTGAAGCGGTGCGGAACTCATCGTGGACTAGACAGCAGGAGAATGAACAAACAACATCAACACATAATAATACGTCCTTCATCAGTCTCAGTGATGGTCTCATTACTGGAATAAAACATCCTGGATGTCTGGATGCAGTCTCTGTTTTCTAATCTGCAGGACATTTATACTGTGTTGTTGTGAGGGTAATGTTTTTCGCATTGTAGTAATGAGAATTAAAGAGTGCCCCGGTTACCTTGCTATTCCTCTGAACAGCCTAATTCCAGAATGTAATATGACTCTGTATTATTGATGGTGTTGTTGCAGATGGAACACAAAATTAATTATATTGATTATTAAACCACTTTAAATACAGTGGCCCCAAAATGTAGTTAACCCTTTGGCGTCCAGTAGACATGTGCTGGTATCTGCTAATACGATATCTCAGATAATGAATGTGTGCATATCGTGGACACTCTGAAATACTGTGAATAATTTATTACTAATTATTTGGATTTTGAATGCATTTTAATAATATATTTACCAACAATTGGTTAAAATACACAACACTGCTGTATGCTGCATTAAAGAGGCATGAGCGCCCTGAATGAAAACACATAATTAAATCAATCAATCAATAAATGCTGTTTATAATGAGATGGACGTTTAAAGCTATGAAATCTTGCAGGATGTTTTAATGGCAAAAGTCCTTTTATATGCAAATTTGATTTCAATTTCATGATCCATTTCATAGGCTGTTTATTTTCAAACTTTCTCACATTTTAATCTGGACTACAACATGCCCTAGATATTGTTTGTAAGTGTTTTGATGCTTTATTTTTCAGTCACACTTTACATTAAGGCTCCATTAGTTAACATTAGTCAGTTCATCAGTTAACAAGAACTGCCAATGAAAAATTCTTCTAAACCGTTTATTAATCTTAATTAATTTCAACATTTAAAAACATGCAAAAATAGTAACTGTATTTAATGGACCCAAGCTAACATTAACTAACAGTTGTCATTTTTATCAAAGAATAATAACTTGTGTAATTGTTAACGCATTATCTAAAGTTAACTAATGAGACCTTATTGTAAAGTGCTACCTATTCTTTATAATTCTTTTGCACTTTTATGTTTGAAATATTTGTTTCCGTCATATATTTTTTGTGTATTGTTCGTTGCATTTAAATGTTCAGTTATTTTTGTTATAAGAAAAAAAAAGTTATTAAACCTGTTATGATCTAATAATATATATTGATAAAAGCTTTGGCAATTATCGCAACATGAAAATGTGATACCGTATCTAGTGCTGCTCCAGAAAAACACACTTCAGCTTCACTCAGCTCTTCCAGTCAGGCACCTCTGGTTTAAACCACACCTAGACGTGTCTGAATGTCTCAGTAATATCATTTTGTGAATCCGAATCTATTTTTTGGAATAAAGAAACGAAACTAATCTCTTAGTCTAAAGTGTCCTGATAGCGCTTGAGGCCACAGTGTGTTTCTCAGAGAGCGCTGTCTCTCACCGTGACACGTGCTGACCGCAAAGCCGATGCGCTTGTGCTCCCGGTCGAACACCACATAGAAGCCCTCCATGATGACGGCACCCATCACCGTACCGGTGCTCGACTGAGACACGGCAAACTTATAACAGTCCTCCTGAGCCGAGGCCACGTCCTCCACCGGCCTCAGATACTGCTGCAGAGAGACCAGACACAGACGGACGGATATCAGCTACACACAGATATGCATTTACACTGTAAAAAATGATATGATGAAAAAGCCATGACAATTTGTGTTTTAAAGTTATTTTAACTCATAAATATAATTTAAGCAATTTCAACTTCTTATTAGGGGTGTAACGATATTACAAACCGAACCGAAATATCGCGATACACCAACCACGATACGTATGGCGAAACTCTCGTGGCGTACCGCGGTACTCTCACGCCCCCTGCTGCCCATTGTTGAGGTTGACGTCACTGGTCTCTAACTAATTTAAACAATTTAAACATCTTTATTTTATCACATTTGATTAAATTGTATTAGTAATGATGAGCTTTTGTTCTAAATTTTGTTCTAAATATTATATTCTAAAGTGAGTATTTTCCAAGTGCATGTCATGTCATGTGACTTGAGTGAGCGATCACACTCGGTTACTACTCAGGGCTCGACATTAACGCTTGTCCGCTTGTCCGGGACCTGTGGATTTTGTGAAAGGGACTCAAGTGAAAGAGGATTTTACTTGCCGACCGGACATCAATTACAAACAATAACTAGCACAGCAACGAAACTTTGGTCAGCATAATTCTGATTTTATTACTTAAGATGACTGAAAACGGACAGTATCAAGTATCAAGCTCGTGCAGACTATCTGACTCACAGAAAATCAACACTAATATAGGCTCAACAGCAGACACAAGGAAACAAGCATGAACAGACATACTGCGGTAGGAAAGCACCATTACGATTGCAAAAGTGACATTGATTTTATACAACAGTAGTTCAATAAACTAGTTTTAGACACATCATTAACCGTTTTTGCTTACGAAAATAGTTCTAATCAACAGCAGAACCTCCGTGAATCTCCGAGCAACACAGCGGTATTTCAGTACTGAATCATTTAGCATTTTTTTTATGAATCGGGTGAGTCAGTGAACGAACTGAACGAACTGGTCGAATCTGTGACTCGCTCATTAAGACAGTGACTACTGCCACCTATTGGTGGTTCAGTTTTATATTTAAAGGTATTGCATTTTTCCAATATTTTAGATTTATGTTTAAAAAAAGTATAACATTAATCTTATTACATTATTTATGTAGTTGCAATTTTACTGTGTAAATGCATTTTTTGGAACCTCTTATCTTCATTAAACCGTCTAAGTAAATACAGTTAAATGTCAATTTCATTGCAGGCTCGGTTATTCCTGTGCAGTGGAAAGATGGAGTTTGTTGATACTGATTTAATTTGTGTAACCACACAGAGTCTAATTATTCTAATTTGATGTATTGATAAAATTTTAGAATTTGATGTGAATGATGACACATACAGTTAGTAAGGTTAGGAAAATAAAGTTAAAAAGTGTCCTAGAAATCAATTTAAGGCAAATATCACAAATATTCAGATTAAAGTAAGACCTTATAGAGATGAGACTATTGCTTCAGCATGGATTAATTTACAGCAAAAAAAGGCATTTTTTTGCCCCGGACAAGTAAATTTTTCACTCGGACAAGTGAATGTCTAATTTACACATTTCAAAGCTTAATGTCAAGCCCTGCTATCTGTACAACTGCTTAATTCTCTCATTGTAGTATCTCACATTATAAACAAACATATAAAACCAAACACACTTGTGGTCCCAGCAGATTTCAGCTTCCATTGCCTTAACCAATGTGTTTTAGCACATTGTTACAAAAGACAATGAAAACTTAACATTAGAGTACAACGAGTCAAGAGTCCAACTAAAGCAAATACTGATCACTGAGCAATTCAACACTAGGCAAGATTTAAAGTCGTGAGTTGAAATGACTTGTGCTTTTAAGCTGAAATAACTTGAAATCTTAAGGCAGCCACAAAACTTACGTTCCTAAATTGAAATGGGTGAATTTTTTTTACAATGTACAAACCACTACAGACAAGAAAACGTTAGGGCATTAAGAGTGGGACAAGCGGATAATCTCCAAATGGACAAAGCTCAGTGGAGCTCTACTGGTCTGTACTTCTGGTCCTGCCCACCGCTTTCAGACTATATCATAACAGTTATGTCTGTATCATACAGAGCATTAGAAGGCCTTACGGCTGAGGAAACATTTACCATGTGTTCATTCTCCATACTGCTCTGGTTGTGGGTAAAAGATCTGAGGATCAGGATCTAATCCGTCTATTCTGTGTGCAGCTTCAAGAGGGCAACTGTACATCTGTGTTGTTTTATTATCTTCATCTTAATGTTATTCATTTTTAGACATTTATAATCATTTATCACTTAGGCCTGCTCTTGCCATTTCTTGGTTTTAACATACGATGTGTGGTTTCAAGGAATATTTGTCTTTACAATTTAAAAGTGACATTTTTTTAAGGAATAGTTCACCCACAAATGAGAAAGTGGGTAAACAAACAGTTGATGGTGGCCATTGACTTCAGTATTGAGGAAAACAAAAAAAGTCAATGACTAATGGCTATAATTAACTGTATGTTTACCAGCCTTCTTCAAAATCTTCATTTGTATTCAACAACAACAAAAAATCCTACAGTTTTTGAACAACTTGGTGAACAGAATTGTCATTTTTGGGTGAACTATCCCTTTAAAAAGCACACTGACATTGACATTTGTAAATCTTCACAAGTTTATAAGCTGAAGTTGAAGTTTGCTCTTTTGATATATTATCGTTCATGTTTTGTTTCAGGGAGTAACTGACAAAAATCACCCTTCAAGGGAATAGTTACAGAATCACATCTAGCAGTACACAAACAAGATCTAGCTCTCCACAAGGGGGAGTGATTGTAACTGGTAAAAGTAAAAGAACTGCATTGAACTGTGGGATACAGTGCTACATTAAATGCACATTTTTCAGTATTGTATAATTAAAAAAATGCAGTTTCTTTATACTGTATATATGGAGTCTCTTCAGGTTTATGTTTGGCAGGTTAGAACATATATAAGTGAATGTACAATTTCTTTTCAATGTCCAAACAAAAGTATCAAATGACAAACACCTTTGAAAATAACGAGTACTTTTCATTTAAAGTATTTCACTCATTAGATGAATGAAACATTCCCACGTGCATATTAAAGTGGTTTTCGTCACATTATAGCAGTATGCCTTCATGAAACTGGTCTGATGGCAGAATGAAGGTACCTGTGGCAGGATGGAGATACGGAACGACTGGTTTCTGTTTTCACTCATTAGGTAGAGAGAGATGACAGGGAAGATGTGCCAGGGTGTGGTGCCCGCCTGCCAACATACCAGCTGCTCGCCCAGCCAGAAACCTGAGGGAAACTGTTCCGTCTGTGGGGAAAAAGAGGCAAATGAGCGACAAAACCGAAAACGTTCAGCGTGTTCAAAAACGAGACCAACGGAGACCATATATAAACCCACCGATGAAGCCGCTTCAATGGCCTTCACAGCCGCCTGGAACACTTTACGAGGGAGACGCAGGTTTGTGGTGCCGCTGTCCACGATACTTTTATCATAGTTATACTGACACACAGAGACAGACAAACAATCAGAATCTTTACCTTTGTCTATTAAATAAAAAGTGTTCCATTGTATTCTTAACCATGGCCGACTGTAAAAGTACCAAGAGAAAACACATATACGTTTCTTCAACTGTATGTAGTTTTGAATTTATGGACATTTGGAAATAGACTTGGTTAAATGCACTTTTTACACACCTATAAGTTTATCCCATTTATTCAAATCAATTCTAGTCTTCTAACAAACCCCAACACTGGGTATACATGCTTAAGAGGTGAAATTGTTTTAGAAGTCTAATATTTCCATCAAAGTTTCATTTCCATCACATTAAAAATGATGTTTTGTGTTTGCTGCCCTCCAAAGGCAAAGCGCAGTAACTACACATTTGGTCAAAATTGAATTAAGGCTTAAAATGGACTTTGTGACAACTGTTTTGTCTTGTGGCAAAGTCTCCTGGTTCAGTTTTGTCATGTTTCAGAGAAACGAGAGTTTCAACATGTTTGACTACTAGCTGGTGTAAAAACTTCAATGGCATTTTTCTCAGTTTCAGTGTTGGCGTAGTTACTGCACTTTGCCTTTGGAGGGCAGTTTGATGATGTTCTAATGGTTAAATATTTCTGGAATATATTTCTGTATCCAATTAATAATATTGTTATATTAATAATAAAAAAACAATAGTTATTAAATGATTTATCTGTCTCGTAGTAGAGGTCTGCATTCCCGCGGCTCTCCCGCGGGAACCGCGGGACCCGACCAGAATTCTTGCGACGCGGGAATAAATTTCCAAATAAAAGCGGTTGCGGTCGGTAACTCCGGTGTAATTTGAACGGGAGCGGGCGGTAACAATATCCCGTTCCCGACGTATTTTCTGAACAGCAAATCTGAGCTTTACTCATTTTTATCGAGCACCTGTCGGCAACAGCCTGCGCTGATAACTGTTATGCACTCGCTGCACTCATGGACCAGTGCTTTCTGCGTCATGCATTTTATTGGCAAGGTCTCATAGGCGCGGAAAGTGGGGGTACTGATGGTGTTTTTCTGTGGGCAAATGTTTATCAGCGTTACTCCAGAGCGCAAAGCCACGTTTGGAGTGCCAAAATCTTCATAAAGTTATGCTGACTGATTTTTCGCAATCCGTGTGGTTGTTAACTCCTGACCCAAACCCGTCTTTTTTCCGCTTTGCCAAAACAACTTATACTACTACGGCAATTAAAACAGTTCAGTTTTGTATGTAATGGAAAAGTGGTTATAATTTCGTTTCTTTTTTTATTAAGTTAATTTAGAAAAAAAGCGTTTGGAGCATTTTATGTTCGTTAAACATAAGCTTTTTGTTTCTTAAAGTAACGACCAAGCGGAGTTGACTGTGTTTGAATTTGACTTCTCAAATCACGAATTGGCTACATATATAGATATAAATAATAAAATATAAATGTGCGCTATTTGGGGCATGTCTGTGCGGAGAGTGGAAGCTAAAATGCATTTAGGCTCAAGCGCGATCAGTTACATTTTTTTTTTTCAGTGTAAACTATTTAACCGTTGTTTTTGTCAGACATGATAAATATATATAGAAAGCTTTAAATTAGTACTTAACGAAATAAAACAAATCGAAAACAAAAACTCTTTTATTATGCAGCTAATCCATAAAGATGGATTTCTCTCTAAAGGTGCGTCCAATGAGGAGATGGATGAGGGGGATCGTTAAAAACTCAGAAAACACTATTTATAAATAAATAATTAAAATATCTCCTTACTATTTCACAGTCATGTTGATTATTTTTGCTGGTGCTTTGTGGCAAGCTACTGCCTACTGCGTGCACTTTTTTTATCACCATTGAATGTATAAAATATAATTGTAGCCCGCATTTGATCTATGACGGGCTGAAATACAGGGCTGTAATATACGTCTTAACAGTGGAACATGGAAATATAATAGATGTACTGCGAAAAAAAGTTTTATAAACTCGATATTGTTTCCTGATGGTTAAATGTGAGATTCTGGAAACGAGAACTAATTTTAGCGGGAACAGTCGGGTCGGGAAGAAAATTATTCTAAGCGGGCAGCGGGTGAACAAAGTGTGAATATATAGCGGGAGCGGGTGGGTGCGGAATAAAACCTCGCGGGAGCGGGACCAGAAAAGCAGTCCCGCGCAGACCTCTATCTCGTAGTCTTTGTTTAGATTATTATTTTTTAAGATTGTCTGGATTTGAGACAAGAGTAAATCAATCAAATCCATACATAAAATCTGTATCTTTGAAGTCATTTTTCTCAAAAGGAATCAATGCTTGATGGCGAAACCAGGAGAGTTGTTCTCACTTCTTTGCAGTCCATATTAAGATCCTGTCCGTTGACCTCAATGCGCACGATGATGACCTCATAATACCACTCTCGTCTGATTGGTGTGTACCACAGCTCACCAACATATAAGGACGGATCTAGTCCCCCAATGATCTGGAAAAAAATAAACACAACTGTTTATAGTGTGTGACTGAAGTTGTTTTGTTTCTCATTACATATACCTGTTTAACTCCACAAAGGTACACTGTAAACGTAAATCAATAAAGTTATAAATAAAACAGATTATAAATAAAATTTCTACTTAAAAATAAAAGTTTCACCAGCAAATGTTTTCAGTGTAAGTGTGTGATTTTATTAATGGTAAGGGTTGTTTTCATTTAAAAATTAAAGTACTGTCATTGTTTTCTTAAACTTATGTCAGTGCAAAACACAAAGGAGATGTTAAGCATAATGTTTATGCCAAAAAGCTTCAAAAAGGAAAAAAGCTATAAAGTCAAAAAAAATTAATATATTATAATATATATATTTAATATATGTTAAAGTTGTGGCCCGTTCCTCGCATGGAAGTATCCCGAATAAAGCACACAAATCATCTGGACTATTTTTATGGTATTTTAATTAAACATATTCTTGTCCTTCTCAAGGCTCAACTGTATGATTCTCAAGCAAAACATTTAGTTTTGTGTTCCACAGGAGAGTTAATAATAGAATTTTGGGGGATTTGTCCTGTTTTTTCCCATTTTGTCCTATCCTCTGTTCCCTGCGCTCACCATACTGCCCCCTACAGTGGAGCTGCCGACGCTGTAGTTCTGGGTGAATCCTGCTCCACAGAGTTGCAGGGAGAAGACATCTGGGACACTGGTCTGCCTCAACAGAGAGTCGAAGAATGGCTCTAGAGTCTCATCCGGCTGAAAGACACAAAACCTGATCAGAAGCGCCTCTTCATTAGGCATTGAAGTCATGACAGCTCAACATCCCATGCTGCAGAAATATTACCCTGGCGATCTCTGCATAGGCCAGCCCGAGGATGCCCTCCCAGTTGGATCCGTTGATGAAGAAGCGATCAGACTGGGTGATGGCAGCGATGTTGGCCCTCAGAGACATATTGGGTCCATGAGGAATCGACACCAGGTCGGTGCCCAGCTCTCCCTCCCAGCGGCCCTGTGTGTACGGCACATACACGCTGCGGCCCAGATCTCTGTACGATGACGAACTGTCAACACACACGGACAAATGCAACTTTGACTCTTGTTTAAGGTACAGCAGCTTCTTGATGCATAACATATATTATGGCCCGTTTGTGTGTGAAGAGTTACTAGTACTCACAGAGAGCGATGGTAATATCTGTGGAGAAACGGGTGAGCGGCGGCACCTACTGCGAAATTACTGCTGCCCGTATCGACCAGGATGTTCAACTGAAACATAAAGACAGCACATTGTACCGCACATTTCACAGTGGTGTGAAAAAGTGTTGGCCCCTTAATGATTTTTAAAAATTTTTCACACTTTAATGTGTGTCGGTGAGGAAGGTGAATAACCAGCACTCTCTCCACCCTCAATACCACGACTGAGGTGAGTCCCTTGAGCAAGGCACCGTACCCCCAACTGCTCCCCGGACGCCGCAGCAATGGCTGCCCACTGCTCCGGGTGTGTGTTCACTACTGTGTGTGTGCACTTGGATGGGTTAAATGCAGAGCACAAATTCCTAGTATGGGTCACCATACTTGGCCTCACTTCACCTCCTTTCCTTTCCTTTCCTTTCCTCCTAAATATTAATCAAAGATAACACAAGTAAACACAACATGCAGTTTTTAAATGAAGGGTTTTTTTATGAAGGGAAAACAAAATCCAAACCCACATGGCCCTGTGTGAAAAAGTGCCTGATTACTGCCACACCTGTTCGCAAACAAGAAATCACTTAAATAGGACCTGCCTGACAAAGTGAAGTAGACCAAAAGATCCTCAAAAGCTACACCTCATGTTGAGATCCAAAGAAATTCAGGTAAAAATGAGAAAGAAAGTAATTGAGATCTATCAGTCTGGAAAAGGTTATAAAGCCATTTCTAAAGCTTTGGGACTCCAGCGAACCACAGTGAGAGCTATTATCCACAAATCGACAAAACATGGAACAGTGGTGAACTTTCCCAGGAGTGGCCGGCCGACCAAAATTACCCCAAGAGTGCGACGACTCATCTAAGAGCTCACAAAAGACCCCACAACAACATCTAAAGAACTGCAGGCCTCTCTAACCTCAGTTAAGGTCAGTGTTCATGACTCCACCATAAGAAAGAGACTGGGCAAAAATGGCCTGCATGGCAGAGTTCCAAGACGAAAACCGCTGCTGAGCAAAAAGAACATAAAGGCTCGTCTCTGCTTTGCCAGAACACATCTTGATGATCCCTAAGACTTTTGAGAAAATACTCTGTGGACTGACGAGACAAAAGTTGAACTTTTTGGAAGGTGTGTGTCCCATTACATTTGGCATAAAAGTAACACAGCATTTCAGAAAAAGAACATCATACCAACAGTAAAATCTGGTGGTGGTAGTGTGATGATCTGGGGCTGTTTTGCTGCTTCTGGACCTGGAAGACTTGCTGTGATAAATATACCCATGAATTCTGCTGTCTACCAACAAATCCTGAAGGACAATGTCCGGCCATCTGTTGGTGATCTCAAGCTGAAGCGAACTTGGGTTCTGCAGCAGGACAATGATCCAAAACACACCAGCAAATCCACCTCTGAATGGCTGCAGAAAACCAAAATGAAGACTTTGGAGTGGCCTAGTCAAAGTCCTGACCTGAATCCTATTGAGATGCTGTGGCATGACCTTAAAAAGGCAGTTTATGCTGGAAAACCCTCCAATGTGGCTGAATTACAACATTTCTGCCAAGATGAGTAGGCCACAATTCCTGCACAGCGCTGTAACAGACTCGTTGCAAGTTATCGCAAACACTTGATTGCAGTTGTTGCTGCTAAGGGTGGCCCAACCAGTTATTGAGTTTAAGGGGAAAACACTTTTTTTCACACAGAGCCATGTGGGTTTGGATTTTGTTTTCCCTTCATAATAAAAAAAAACTTCATTCAAAAACTGCATGTTGTGTTTACTTGTGTTATCTCTGATTAATATTTAAATTTGTTTGATGATCTGAAACATTAAAGTGTGACAAACATTTAAAAAAAAATAATAATCAGGAAGGGGGCCAACACTTTTTTCACACCACTGTACATCCAAGTTTGTCTGTGATTTCATAAAATGGAAAACTGCAGTAAATGTGAGTGGTGCTCGCCCATGATGCCGGTGGTTGGCAGGGTGTGTTTCAGGGCATTGTGATGCTATACGGTCACCAGCCCACCCCCCAGTCTCTAGATGTGGCTCAGGTCTACAGCTGACTATTGCTCTGTGACCTTGTGGGTGTTTGTGTGTTTGTGAAGGGGTATTTAAGAATGAGATGTATTATTGATCAGCTTCCTGCACGCCACCAGCGGCCGGCTGCCCGTCTCTCAGCGTTAGACTCCCTGACTGAGCAGAACGTGATACACGCTGAGTGAGAGACACAGAGAGAGGCGAGGAATAGGAAACCTGAGAACGAGACAAAGCTGCCAGACATCTTTTGGACTCCTGTGATCTCTAGCACGCTTTAGCAGATAGACTGCAAACCCGGCCAGGCCACGTAATCAGACATTTTGAAATGACTAAGTTTAGACTATTGACCATATGCAGATTACTTCCTTGTTTTAGACGAGCCAGCTCAGTCATTTCTGGTCAACTGTACTGTGCAGTAATAGGAGTGTGTTTTGCTCGTTTTCTCTACATAATCTAAGAGGACCAAACATCCATGTATACTGTTTCAAGAATGACAAACACCAGTGAGTAAATGGGCTAAATATGCGCGAGTCATTGCTATGATTGACAGTAATAACCGGACGAAACATCTGACAAACTGATTTCAAAAACAGAGCTGTGCATTAAATGATTCAGACTAAATTCAGAGTAACAAAACTACAGCAGTAACAAGTTTGTGTTGGTTAAATATAGGCTATTTAATAGCTTTTACACTTCAAGATAAAGCTTAGAAGATGTAGTTTTTAAATTATATAAAATATTTCAAATTCATATTGATTTATATTGAGTGCATTATTAAATTCTTATAAAATTAATATTTAACTTATTTAATTTGTAGCGAACTATATATAAGTATTTAAATAATTCACCCTTGTAGGCTGTTTAAGTCTGAGCTTATTTTTAATTTATTTATTTTAATGTCTTTCTGCACTTGCTATACTATATATTTCAGTGTGGTAAAAGGACTACAATTTATTATACTAGTATTTTATAATACATCGAAAAGCAAGACGTCTTGAAAAAACTATGGAGTTGAAATGGCAGCTACAGCCGATGATTGATCCTCTGCTGCCATCTTCTGGTTATATGGGTCATTTCACGTCATTCTCATCCTAAAAACACGTTGTTTTGAGTGAAAAGTGAATCTTTGAAGTGAGTTTTATTGCACAGCTGTAGAGTTGAAAAATAATAAAGGCTTTAAAATATTACAAGATTTAAAAAATGTGTTGATGACTATGAAGGCAAGTTACTGATGATCAAGAACACGATTAAGATGTGCTTGAAGAGAAGTACGGCTAGCTAGCTAACGTTAGCCTAAACACCTTATGATAGTGTTTAGCTGTCAGCATTTAAATGTGCGACTATGCAAGTTCTCTCCTGGGATTTAAATGATATGTTGTTAAATAATATGAAACTGAATGTTCATGCCGCTATCATTATTTTCAATGTTGCAATTATTATTTTTCTCAGTTTCTGATAAGAACGAGGTAGTAGAGGAGTCTCAAAAGTGTCCACCTATATATGGCACATATAAAAGAGCTTCAGCGGACGTTTACGAGCTGGTTTATTGTTATGCAGAAGTTCTAAAGAAGGCTCCATGCATATGGTCAACTACTGTCTACTCGTGTCCACAAGGACCATTTCAGAGTCTAACTGGCAGCTTTGATAATGGATAATAAATATTTTGAGAGTCTTGCTAGTTATAACACATTGGTTTAATGGCACAGACATTCAAAGGTAAGTCTGTCACTTGTCATCACTACTATAATAATACGTCATCAGTCACTCTGCGCTCAACATCAGTTAATAAAAGCTTTTTCAACAGCTGATGACTGAAGACACATGATATCGACTGAGCACTTCTGTATGGTTTCTGTAAAGACATCACACCTGTGAGTTAGACAGAGACAGTGTTTCCAAATGTAAATGTCCATATGTAAGCTATCAGACAAATGTTTTAGATTCAGTTGTGTTTTTGATAATGCGCTTCTCCTTCTCTTCAGCCGTCTGTCTGTTCCTGTCCTCTCTGTTTCTGTGGTGTAGTAGGCACTGAGCTGACTCCTCATGTCATTGATTTGTCCTGTGGGCTTCCTGTTATTTCTGCTCACTGAATCTGTATCCTGCATCTCTTAACCTCATCCCTGTGCACACGCTGCCTCCAGCGACCCCTACGCCGCAGGCCTTCCTCTTCCTCATGCATTATGTGACCTTACTGATCCACAGTGATGCTCATGTGACAGTCGTCAGCTGAAGATGTTTGACGTGCAAAAACACTCATTCATTTCCTTCCACATCTTTTTTAAGCTTGTGTATGAAGCACTAGACAAGGGACATTTGTAACAATTGTAACAAAAAAAGTATGCTAGCTCAGCATATGCTTAGAAGAGATCTGCCGCTGCCTGAAAAAAAGTGTGATTTTCTCACTCTGTCAGAATTTAGATTGACGCCAAGGTTATGAGTTCAGCTCCCAGAAATGAGTTGAGGACATTTTAATAGAATGATTGTTACGTTTCTCAAACCAAATAGGTGGCAGGTAGATCTGTAGTGTGTATGTAGTAGAGGGATCTGGAGCTATGAAAACTGAACCATGTCTCTAGTCATCCCTGCATCAGCAGCCTGTGCCCTACTCTACAAAACCACACACTTCACTAAACAGATCAAACCAGCATTGAGTCATGTAGGTATAATCAATGGTGCAATATTTCCATAAAGCACAAAGATCTAAACAAAGTAGAAAACTTTTTTTTTATTTAAGGTAATATGGAAATTCTCACCCAATCATTTTTAAAAACAGGTTCTAAATTATTTCCAAAATGTTATAAATGTATTTATGTCCACATTAAGTTTATGCATTTTACCGTACATTGCGGTGATATTCATGCTGCAAGACAATGTTTGCAAGTGAAACTGAACCTCATGAATTAAATAAAATTTGAATACATAATGTTTTGGAAAAAAATATGAAAGAAAATGTGACGCAAAGACATGTCAACTATCCATATGTGACCCTGGACCACAAAACCAGTCTTAAGTAGCATTATATTTGGGTATATTTGTAGCAATAGCCAAAAATACATTGTATGGGTCAAAATTATCGATTTTTCTTTTATGCCAAAAATCATTAGCATATTAAGTAGCCTAAAGATCGTCTTCCATGAAGATATTTTGTAAATCTTCTACCATAAATATATAAAAACTTGATTTTTGATTAGTAATATGCATTGCTAAGAACTTCATTTGGACAACTTTTAAGGCGATTTTCTCAATATTTAGATTTTTTTGCACCCTCAGATTCCAGGTTTTCAAATAGTTGTATCTCAGACAAACATTGTCCTATTTTAACAAACAATATATCAATGGATATATTTATGTATATATCAACGTAAGAATCTCAATTCCGACAAATTTACGCTTATGACTGGTTTTGTGGTCCAGGGTCACATATATACTAGAATAAAATAGTATTGGTATTGTGGAAGTACGTCTCTGATGTCATTCGGTCTCACCTTCTGAGGTGGTGTCCCCACAGCCATTTCAATGTAATACCCTTGCCCCGACTTTCCGCGAAGGTTGTCAATCATGTTTACAAAATTCATCCCGCTAGCTGCTCTGCGTGTTCGGGCGGACCTCGAGGGGCCCCGGGGGGCCGCGGGCTGTGAGAGGGGCCCCTGCCGCAGGGGGACGCGGAGCAACGCTGAGCCGGAGCTGCCAGTGGAGGAGGTGACCGGCAGGAGGGCCACAAATGCCCAAGAATACAGAAGCAGAGGCGGAACCTTCATCTTCAGAGCTTTCAAATCCTTTGTTTACTTCAGAATGCGTCCAGTGACTGATCCGCACAGAATGCGCAAATCCCGAATCTCTGCCAGCACTAAAGGACATTCAGGCTCGTGTTTATTATCCTTCGCTTTCTCCATCCTCCGCATTTACAATCAGCGGCAACCATCCCGGTTTTCCACATTCCTGGTTCTTGCTGATGAGAAATGTTGTATGGAAATACCGCACTTGATGTCCTCCCGCACGCTCTTTAAGAAATGAACTGGTAAAATGAGATGCTCATTCTATTTATAAAGATGGGATGGAAAACGCTCTTTTAGAGTCCTGTCGTTGAATGTCTGCCATTGAAATGTGCTCGTCCCCGTGTCCATTTAGCGTCGTCTTTTGCCCTTTGATCATTTGACGGCGCAACCCTCCATAATCCGCATCTCTGTGTCCTCAAACAGCTCCTGCCTCCTCCTCCATCTTCCCTGCATCCGCACGCACTGTGGCGATGTCCGATTCCTCAACGAATCGTTCATGTGAATCAATTCTTTTGAAAGATTCGAGCAGAGCAATCGTCGGTGAATCACCCGAATGAAATTAAAAATGTAAATTGTTAGGTGGACCCACAAACAACGCACATTTCACGCAACAGGTCTCCTATAAAATACATCGATATTTAGCAAAATATTAATGTAAGTGGTGAATCGTTTTAACCGCCCAAACGAACCGATTCGCTAAATGAATCAGACTTCCCTTACACTAGCGCATTGAACACACACACACACACACACACACACACACACACACACACTGGACTGATGCATCATGGGGCTTGGAGTTTATTCATCAGACCATTTTCCTTTTGTGCTGCATAACAGTGTAACATAGATAACATGTATGTTTTTTTATATTCTTGATTTGTGTCTTTGAGTTTTCATGCAAACCGTTTACATTGCATCAGCACTGCTACTGGGATCACAGCACAGTGATGCTCAGCTGGAAATGCTGCAAACCACAATGCTTTGATGTTCATGGTAATCTTCTATGCCAAAATCAGCCCATATCTGTATTTTACAGTTTTTTACAGACGCTAGGACACATTTCTCAATACTTAGGTCACTTTTGCAAAACTCTTCACACAGTGAGCACATTTTCAAAGAGTCTCTTAAAGAATAAAACTGAACCCAAGAAAATAATAATATTCTTAGGGGTGCCTATTATTATAATAGTCTTTTATTTCACTATTGCATTTCCAGTCAGTCACATATACACACCATCCCCTGATACAGATATAATAGTAATGCTAATCTACTGCATTTTTAGATTTGAAATATGTTTCAATTAAATATTGCTGTTGAATTTTGCTGTCTTATTTAGTTTTGCATTATGTTATTGTTTTGAACATAAGTTTAACAGTTTTGAAAACATGTAAGCATGTGCGAAATGTCCTGTACGTCCAAAGATTTTAGTCAGTTGTTGTGTCTGAGTGAGAAAAGAATTCATGACATTTGAGAGATGTAGTCATTGAATGCATTTTGTGCCAAAACAATGATAACTGATCCTCAGTTTAGCCCACATAGACTTCTGTTGTGCTCACTGTGTGAGGAGTTTTGTAAAAGTGACCTAAGTATTGAGAAATGTGTCCTAGCGTCTGTAAAAAACTGTAATACATCTTCAAAACCATTCGATGTTCAAAATCAAAACAAAAATGTGAATAGGTAGTTGGTAAGCATGAATATAAGCATGAACATAAACAGAATTACACAGTTCACCGAGCCGTTTTACTCTGTAAAAATATTATCATAAAGAGCTATTTCTAGTGGCCTTGATCATTTCAATTAATTTATTTTATATTAAGTTGTCACTGTTTTTATTCAAATTGTTGTTGATGATGATGATGATGTTATTTTGATGTGAATAAATCACACTTGTATATTTCCTAACACAACATGTTGACAGTTTAGGGCTAATAAAGACTATTTGACTGAGGGCTGTTATCCGATCAGGCTTCTGTCAGCTCTGTTCAGGCCGTCCCACTGGCAGGGCACCGTGAGGAACACAGGAGCGCTGTAGAAATGGCCATGAGAGCCTCCGTCCCTCCTCTCTGTGCTGCAGTCGGTCCCTGCGCCGTATGAGAGCGCCGCCTCAGTCATCGCCGTCTGCAGAGCTGGATCATGAGCCACTGGACGGCCTGAAGAACAGAGAGGAGCAGAGACACAAATAAAGATGTGTGCATTAACATTCATAAAAGATGTGCTTACAATAAAAGTCAACTTTCAATAACTTGCATTAAAACTTATGCACAAAAATGCGAAGAGAATATTTTCATTGTACATCATTTACAGCAACTTGGGTCCCCCTTTACATTAGGTGGCCTTAACTACTATGTACTTACATTTAAATGAATCATTTGGTACAATGCACTTATTGTGTACATACATGTTTTTACATTGTACTTATCTTTTTTTAAAAACCTTTATGTAATTATATTTGTAAATAATTTCTGTAATTACCACGGTTGACCCACCCTTACACCTATCCATACCACCAAACCTGTCCCTAACCCATATTCCACCTTAATAGAAGCAAAAGTGTTTTGCAATGCAATATGACCACATTAAGAACATCATAAGTAAATATAGTTAAGGCCACCTAATATAAAGTGTGACCGCAACTTGTACTGTTTCCAAATTATACAAAGAGTGTGAAAATGTACATATTTTTCATTGTTGCATGTTTGGGATTTTAAAAAATGCTAGCTATGAACTCAGCCTCGCCAACGATAAGACGAGTGAGTTGTCCACAATGTTTTGGGATGTAGGACCTCATTTATAGAATGTTGCACAAAAACCATCCTAAATTTGATTTTACGGTCATCTCTTAAACATGTGTATGTGTGATTCATAGAACGTACACACGGAAAATGCACGTGTGCCTGATATTGAACTTGTGCGCAACTGAGTGGTTTCAGCTCTCTGCCTTGTAAACAACTCCTAATAATGTCATTAACATATAAAAGATATTATCATCCAAATCCTTTTATTTCCAAAAACCTGCAGTACTTTGACAAAAAAAAAATGTGTATGTCTGCTCAGACTATGAGGTGACACTAAGCGCTTTTCCACATTAAAGGCAGTTTTTACCAATATGAGCGTTGGCGTGGATTAGTATGCACACTTCATAAATGAGGCCGTAATTGTGAGCGTTGATGTGAGCTTACGGTGAGACTGCGGAGGGTGTTGTAGCCGCTGGTCTTCACACGCAGATGATCCCTCAAACACACTCCACGGCAAAGACAGGCCAGCAGATTCTGTCTGACACTGAGCTGAATGTCTAAGATCAGAAAGCATAATTCAGTTCATTAACAACTGTAGAAAGCAGAACAATTACAGAAAGTCACCACAAAGTAAAAAAACACAACTAGGTTTGATCTCAGGACTTTTTGGTGTAATGTACAGCATAATTGTTCACCTGTTTTCAGAATCTGCTGTACGAAAGCCTTTCGCAAAGGGGTTGCAAGCGATCTTCAGCTGGGTGATCTGTGAAAGGAAAGACATGAGCATCAGATTCACTGCAGCCACACATAACTAACTCTTTATTCACTGAATTCACTTAAAACTTGACTTAACTTTATTCACTAAACCCATTAAACATTTCTATACAGTTCTAACAGACGGTCAGTCCTCTTACAGAACTATTTATTAACTATTGATAATGTTAAAGAAATAGCTTTTTAAATGCAGTTTTCTGGATCTTACTCTTGCGGCTAATTATCCGCCAATCCTCTGAAATTTTTCATACTAGTTCAAGAAAGAGAGGCAACTTAATTCCACACTGAATCACTAGAGATAATGGAACATTTCAATTCATTTAGATTTATATATGTAACGTGCCTCACAGAAATATAGAAATATGTTTACTAGCACATTTCAATTCATTTTCAATCCACCAGAAGGTAGGAATTGCTATCCAACACCTTACAAAAACGTTCCAACGCTGACAGTGCTACAGTCACTATAGGGAGTTATCATGATTTTCACATTAGAATACAGTTCTGAATTATTAGTAATTGCATCTTGGATTTGTACTTGAATACACAAGTCATTACTATGAGCGACAGTTCACAACACCATAAACTATTTAAACACATCTCAAATCTCAGTTTCATAGGTGTCCTGACTGAGAAACCAACAAAGGGCACTGCAAAAAAGGCTTTTCTTCTTAGATTTTTTGTCTTGTTTCAAGCCAAAATATCCAGAAATTCTTAAATGAAGAAGGATTTTCTAGACAAGTAAAAAGTCTTGTTTTCAGAAAAACAAGTATAAAACTTAAAGGGGCTATATGTAACTTTTCCCCCAAAATAAACGTAACAATAGCCTTTTTATTTGACCATCTATGACTCCAACATCTCCTGATGAGCATACTGACACCTTGTCAGCTCACAGTGGGTGCACCTATAAGCTGCATCCTATTTTTCCTATTTTCTGTCGGGTCGGATTTTTGGCGCGCTGTCTGCGGATGTGACGTCAAGCGCGTTCATGTTAAACGTTTCAGATCACTCTGCCACCACCGCTAGTCATATATATTGCAAACAAACTTAGTTTCTCAAACAATATATGTATTTGTCTGTTCTTACCTCTGTAAACATAATGTTGACTTCTTTGCAGCGGACGACTAGTGAAGTGTGTACGCACGAGCACGCGCTGCCAGAGCCAGCAGAAAGGAAGAGCAGTTCCGTTTTTTGGCCACAGGTGTCAGTCGCGACAGAAAGTTACATATAGCCCCTTTAATTTTGACTTTTGAATTTTGAAAACAAGAAAATATTTTTTACTCGTCTAGAAAATCCTTCTTCATTTAAGAACTTCTGGATATTTTGGCTGGAAACAAGAAAAAAAAAATTGCAGTGGGACCCCAAATATAATTTAAATGTATAATTAAACATGCATTTAAAATGTGCCAGCCTAAATATTTAAGCTAAATAACTAATTGAATCCTGCATGGTATGGATGCTGGTGTCAGGTACCCTGTGGTTCTGGTAGGCGGTGACTGCGATGAAGCGTGTTTCTGGGAAGGTGAACGTGCAGAAGTTGCGGTGAGCGTAGCGCTGACTGTCACGGCTCCTGTCCACCACAACCACGTGCAGCCGCGGCTGATAACGGTGCATGGAGTTCAGGATCATCTACACACAGGTGCACAGGTGTTGAATCTCTGCCGTCATCCAGACAATCATGTGTGTGTGTGTGTGTGTGTGTGTGTGTGTGTGTGTGTGTGTGTGTGTGTGTGTGTGTGTGTGTGTGTGTGTGTGTGTGTGTGTGTGTGTGTGTGTGTGTGTGTGTGTGTGTGTGTGTGTGTGTGTGTGTGTGTGTGTGTGTGTGTGTGTGTCTTACGTGGCCGTTATCGTCCAGCAGGTTGTTGGTGAGTTTGAGGCGGTCGAATGAGACGGTCTGTTTGACCCACTGTGCTCCTCGCGCCGGTGAGTCCGGATGGAAGTGCACTCGTCCTGGAGCGGCTATATCTCCACGTCCAGCTACCAGCCAGGAGGAGCTGTGGAAAGCATACCTGCGCACAGAAACATCAAGACTGTCCAAAACTAACCTGCTCTCAAATCAAGAAAGGGAGTAGTTCCTTAAACTGAGGTCTGTGCACTAAAATTACAAATATTCTATACATTACATTTCAGTTTTTTTATATTAAAATCTAAATTCTGATAAAGTCCACAACTATTAGTGGGTCCCTGCGTTCTTAGGATGGCCCTGAAATGAAAACAGTGAACAACCCCAACTTTAAAGCATGAAGAAATAAGTTTCTTGATTGTGCCGTAAGATCTGAGTTTAAATAGTTTTTTTAATGTCTTGTTACAGGGAATTGCTGGTTGTGAGACGCTATTAGATTAAGTTTAGTGTCCAGCATACATATTACTACACTGTGAAAAGATTTTACTAGTTTCAACTTAAAAACTTAAGTTCAGCAGCTGCCTTAAAATTTTAAGTTAAGTCAACTTTCAAGTTATTTCAACTCACGACAATAAAATTAGTTAAAATGACTTTTACTTTTAAGTTGATTTAACTTATGAGTTGAAATTACTTGTAGTTTTATGTTGATTTAACTTCAAATGTTAAGGCAGCTGCTGAACTTATGTTTTTAAGTTGAAACTGGTGACAACTTTTTACAGTGTAGCATAACGGCTGTTTATTAGTGCTTCTAAAGCATATATCAGTATTTCATTCTGCATGGCATACCTAAATTTATCAACTACCTTACCAACTTTTAATAAGCAGCACATTAGGAGTTTATTGAGGCAAAAGTCATAGTTAATAGTTAGTTAATAGTGAGAATTGGTCCTCAAACTAAAGTCTGACCTAAAACAAAGCATCTTTTCCTGTCTCTTCACCCCATGTAAACATTATGCTAAATGTATTAAAATTGTCCAGAACCCTTTTTCTGATCTGATACCTGTATCGTTTGTCATCAACAGGAATGAAGTCCATTAGGAGGACATATTCTGCTGCTGGGTCCATGCCTGAAATGTGTACTTGGAATGTAGGAAACATCCTTCTGTATAAACACAAACAACACCAGTCAACATCTGCAAATAGTACTAACCCTAGCTACTAGTTTAGTAGTGGTATAATCATTATCACTATTGCTCAGATCCATAACTCTAACTTAGTGTGTAAGTTTAGTGTGTAACTCCTCTGTTTGTGAAGTGGTCATGAAAGATCTGAGACTCTTTTCCTTGGGTTTGTAAACAACGTCCAAATAACCAATCAGAACCTCAGAAACCCCACAACAGCTTCACTACTCACATGCTATTCAGATATATAAACATGGAAGTGATAACATAATGCTATGAGGAGTTCGTATTAGCAAAGGTGTGATTTCTGAAGAAACCTTCCAGCTTTAGTCACAATCATTTCAGTGCCCAGTTGGTCAAACTGCCGCCACAGACTCTGCATCTCCAGCTGAACTCTGACGCTGGCAACCTCAGGAGCTTTGCTGCAGGTCCGGACATCATCTGGAGAACACGACAGGCCCAGAGAACACACCAGAGACGACTCTGAGGATGCACATACTCACATGACTTAGCAAAATAAATATCAGATCAGACATTCTTATGAGACCTAGACTAAGAGACTTTTACTTGGTTATTCCAACAAAAAGTTTAAATTTCAAACAAAATTAAAGAGCAGGACTGGAAGACCAAGTTGACATTTGGATTAAAGATTATGTGTATCAATAACAGAGAGATTCTTTGAAAGTTTTTATATTTTACCAATTCAATGTTTTTCAAGTAAATTTGTCATATCGCAAGGATGCTCAGAATCTTTTTCAAAATTACTAATTGATTGATGATTGTTTCAAAAGGTACAAATAAAGCAAAATCTGAATATTACCATTGATCATAGCTGCTGTACTCAGGAATCCAGGTCCAGTCGTAAACACATTCAGCTCGTCCTGCTGGGACTCCATGCGTCTGTGGCTCAGGTCGGTTCAGTCCAGCCTTTATATAATCTGCGAGATCTAATATGCAGTATTTCTGCACCTCATCCATATCACTCTCTCACAACCCATGACCCACGATGCCCGCAAACTTACTCTGAATTACGCTCAAGTATTTGTTAATTACATATACATCAGCCAGCGTTATTGACTGTGGACAGAAGTATCGGTCAGTCTGTGGCAGCGATTGATCACCGTCAGACCTCCAGCACTCACCAAAAGCTAATTGGACTTTTACCACCATTGTTCTGATGGAAAACGCCTTGCTGCTGGGTCACAGTTCTGACCTTCGATCCAGGATTACTGACTTACAGAGACTGAATAGCCTTCAGCTGATCACTGAGTCCTGACAAACACTGAAGACGGATCTGTTCATAATTTCTCGTACACATTTATGAAGCATTTCTATCGTGCTGAATCGTATGCTCTTTTTATGAAGTTCTTGTGTTGTCCCATGGGAGTGACAAATCTAAAAATGAGGGCTCTTTAATATTGCAGCTGTTCCTTATGATTATGTATTTACCAAAAACAATTTCTGACTATATATTCTTGGATTTTAATGCAGACACAGGAGAATGGTTCTGAAAATGGATTATCATCACATTTATCTTGTCAATATGCCATCGTCTGAATAGCACACGATTGTGTTCCTCATTGATATGTTCAGCGAAATATTATGGTTTGGTGTTGACATGGTCCTTCCTGGAGGCAGTAATATGGCCACCACATCCATCTTGCCCTGTTACTAATCAGAAACAGATCCCTAGACCAAGATCTATTGATTACTGCTGACACATTTTTGTAATCAACTCATTAATCAGATCTAAAATGTAGAAGCGTGAATACTCTGTTTAGTTTAGGGCATCGTTGTGCATTTGAATTAATTTAATTGG
>NC_133374.1:37455589-37496729 GCF_049309525.1 Garra rufa
ATCTATTGATTACTGCTGACACATTTTTGTAATCAACTCATTAATCAGATCTAAAATGTAGAAGCGTGAATACTCTGTTTAGTTTAGGGCATCGTTGTGCATTTGAATTAATTTAATTGGCCATGCAATATATATATATATATATATATATATATATATATATATATATATATATATATATATATATATATATATACAGTATATTAGGGATGTAACGGTATCAAAATTTCAAAATAATACCTCGGTATGAATGGCACGGTACGGTATTTATTGAATCATTTACAGGGAAAACAAAACTAATGAAGAGACTCGAAAAAAGTGCCAGAAGTGTTTATTAAACAGTTTACATGAACACTAAACATATCAATGGCATACAAATTAGCCATCTATCTGTAAACTTTGAAACAGGAACTTCAATTTTTCAATTTTTATAACAAAAAATTATTAAACCATGTAACCACGTTACTTTTTTTCGCAGTACTTTAGCCTACTTTGTGTAATAACGAAAACATTCATTTCAGTGGAAAAATAAGTCCAAAACTCTCTGTTTTAACATTTTGAACAATAGGGCTCTACAATCTTTTGCTTTTTTTTTTTTTTTTTTGAAATTCTTATGTTTTTTAATTTTTCTGATAATCAAATGAAAGCATAAACATTTATTTATTTTTAATCAAATGAAAAATAAACCCTTTTAATTTTTGGCAAACAAACAGAGGCTTACTGTTAAAATCCATCCATGGAAGAAAAATTATATTCAGTTTAAAACGTTTAAATAATAATTGTAGTATTTTTTTCTACAATTAAGTGGTTAATCTTCTTGTAATATTTATTTTTTATTATATATATTGTTTTATGTAAATTATTTAAATAGGAATATATAAACACCTACATTATACTGTACAAAAGTAATACAAGACTAATATTGTTCTGTTTCATGTTAAACCGTACTTTTATTTTGACAGGTTGCTGTGAAGTTTCTGTGTACAGTATGATATGTTGCTAGTTTTCTTAAAGGTTGTATCAGCGATTTCTAGCCTGAAACATAAAGTGTCAAATTCAGCTGAGCTTTCTTCACGATCCGCTCGCTGCCTGCCCCATAAATTGTCTGTGAAAAAAACGCGTCTCTCTGGTCAGCCTAGGGTCCGAGATATGCCAAAAAAACAATCGGCACTACCAACCTTTCCACAGATAAACAAACAGTGTTCCAACCAATCAGCGTCAGGGGTTTGGTGTTGTGGACTTTCGCTCCGCCTCCCTCACATCCCAGCACCAGTAGGAAAGTCCACAACACCAAACCCCTGATGCTGATTGGTTGGAACACTGTTTGATTATCTGTGGAATAGTTGATAGTGCCGATTGTTTTTTTGGCATATCTCGGACCCTAGGCTGACCAGAGAGACACGTTTTTTTCACAGACAATTTATGGGGCAGGCAGCGAGCGGATCGTGAAGAAAGGTCAGCTGAAATTGACACTTTATGTTTTAGGCTAGAAATCGCTGATACAACCTTTAAATGGAACGGTAAAAGTGACACTAACAGCAGCTTTGGAGATTGAGTTTATCTGTTCATGTGAGATGCAAATGCCAAAAATTACCGGGAGCGTCCCGTGTGCTTCAGTATGAGTGTAGTAAAGAAAAAAAACGCGTCTCCACCATTCATACAGACAGCAAACGGAACATGCAGGATTCATATTAAAACGGTCTTTTTGCATTTCAGTTTTCACAGACACTAGTCCATATCGCGATTTGAATTAAGTGACAGACCAACTTTTGATTTATTAATCCAAAAATCAACAAATTCCGTGGCATTCCGCGCTATAGTAGATTAGGTTTTTATGAATGGAGTCCTGCGTGTTTTCGCGGAAGAGACATTGTAAACGCGCCATCATGTAGAGACAGAAATGACATGCCTTCGTGTAAATAAGATAAATAACATAAGGCAATTTAGTTTGTTTAATAAAAGAACAATGTATAGACCTGGGGCCTCATGTACAAAGACTTGCGTTGAATTATTACTAAAACATTGCGTACGGACAAAGCTGTAAATGTGCGTACGCAGTAAAAAAATCAGATGTATGAAACACTGCGTACGCGGAATTCCACGCATATCTCTTTGTACATCTGAATTAACGTGAAATTTAGCGCACATGCACGAGCGCAAAACCCCTCCCTGCCTCCTCCCCCGTATTAATATGGTAATGACTCCACTTTGGCAAAACCAAACGAAAAAGCAAGCAAGAGAAACTTAACAGAATGTGATTTGAAGGTGCTCCTCACCGGTAGACCGGAGAAAAACTGTTATTTGCAAGTTTGTAAAAAAAAAAAAAAAAAAAAAAATAGAGTGGGAGAGTTTAGCTGACGCGGTTAACGCAGTGGGGTCTGAACATCGCACTGTGAACGAATTAAAAAAGAAATGGTCCGATGTAAAGGTGCAGGTGGAGAACAGCGGCGACTTAGCCTACGTTTCAGCGCATCAGTCAAGAGTCATGGAGCGCAAGCAGATGAACATCGTTGTCTTGTAACGGTAAAATATCTTGTTTGAATAAGTGCAACGTTGTCTTTATGAAATAAACAATAGTAGGCCTATGTCTATAAAGGTTCATATAATGCCTCACCACACGGTGTGATGTTGACATAATGTGATTTAGTTTGACACAAAGCAACCGAGTGATCCTTGTCAGCTAGGTAAAATATTTTATAAGAAATTTCTATTTTGATTTTATGGTTATCTGCTGAATTTGCTGATGCTTGTAAATTACATGATGTAATTTATTAACATTTCATCATATTATATAGCCTATATAGCCATTGAGAGGGACATCCCAGTGGATCACAGTGTTGTTTGAATTAGTTTACATAAGATATATATATATATATATATATATATATATATATATAGACGGTTTCAACGGCAACAACATAAACAAACGTTACTGCGCATGCGCGCTTTTGTGGCCCAAACTTAACTTCCGGTAGACATCCAAATAGAATCAATAACAACAGCTAAGTCCTTCTAGAGTAGATTATTTTTTTAATAACAAGCGAAATATGTTGGCTGCGTAAATTAGACTGATTTATTAAAAATGGAAACTCATCCTCTGCCAGCAGGAGGTGCTTTAAGCACGAGAAACGAGGTTTCCCCACTGATCTATATAATTCTCTATTATAGATCAGTGGGTTTCCCCAGTAATGGCTATAGACAAAGCAGCTCTTAATTTAAAAACGCTGCTTTATGCAGGATGAAATGAAAATTACATTTTCTAAAGACAGTCTTTCTTCAGAAATAAAGTGATATAAAAACACCCACGCCTCGGTTTGATTTTTAAACGTGCATTACGTTTATTCAACGAAGTCTATTGGAAAATCAGTCGGTTTTTATATCGTGGCAGGTCGCCACAAATAAATAAATGTTTGGGAAACACATACCACAGCACAATAACCTGAGACCAACTTCATTACTCATTATTAGCTGCGTTTGTAGCCCGCGACACGAACCAGACAGATAAACAAACACAGACCGGAAGTTAACTTAGGTCCAGGCGCGTGCGCCCGATGAAACCGTCTATATATACATAAGATATTTACATACCCTCTATATGTATATTATCTGTATAAAAGTTATTAATACTAATTAAATATAAAATAAGAATATTATTGTGTGTTATTTTTTTGGTGGTGGAGGGGTGGGGTTGGGGGGGGTGCTTTTTTCAGTTTCAGCACATGCCCCTCAAAAGGTCTGTGCACGGCTCTGGTGCCACCGGCATTTCAGCTGCCCAATCGCCCGCTCTACAAGTGCGAGAATGGGCATCATTGTATCTGCGCTCTTGGTCAGTTTGTGGGTTGTTGAGGGGGGTTAACAGCCACGTCTTTAATGGATAACCGCGGTCTCCTGATATGCAGTTAAATAATTACGCTCAATAAAGTAAAACTTAGCTGTTTCCGATTCACGTATCCAAATTGTTCTTCAGATGGCGCCTTTATAGCAATGTCCGCGCAGTCGATCGCTTGCGCTTACATTAGGAAAACCGGTGATCGCTGCAAATTGCGCTTTGTTTGGCTGGTCAACTGCATGGTATGGAAATCTTATATACCTGCTAGACATGCGGATGATCCCGTCCCATACAGCTGGCATTGCACGGCTCAAAGACGACTGGCTTAACCCCGAGCGATCTGCCAGTTCCCTTTGGAAAGAACAATTTGCCAGGAAACCAAGCGTTATCAGCACCTTTAAGGGAACGGGTAATGCGTGGCTCCTCGCTGTCTCCAAATTTGGACCCAACTCAGGAAAGAGCTCCAAAAGGATAGCTCTTGGAAATCTGAAAAGGATTATAAGCCAGTCATCATCGTGGGCCAGAAAATCACTGTGATCCCTAAACGTTCCCTTCGGATTCGGCCATTGATGTATAAGGACAACATTGCCATAGACTAAGGGTTGTATACATTTGCAAATGCTTTTATATGTTCTAAATCACATAATTGTTAGAAAATTTTTTATCAATTAACCCATTTTATCAATAATAAATTAATAGCAATGTTTTTCACATGTGTTGGTGCGATACTTTTTAGTGTGCAATTTAACATATTGCCTCTAGGAGTCGCCAAGGGAAATAAAACAAACACACGCACAAAAAATACACGTACGCCAGACATGGAGTTGGCGTGGATCAACGCACATTCTCACGTTAATTTCATCGTTAGTAAATCCAAACGTGAGCGTGAAATCTGGCGTACGCAAAGTTTTTGTGCGTACGCAGCATGATACATGAGGCCCCTGTTCTATAGGAAAGATAACCTTAAATGACTTCTATTGTGATCTGGCACTATATCGAAAATAAAATGAACTCGACGTTCAAGGGGGTCGGGCAACAGACCGCAAAGGATGATGGCCACGCCTGGGCTGATGGGAATTGTAGTTCCTGCTACCTCCCGTTCGCTCCATTCGCCTGAGCAAACTTTTCTCAGAAGACCTATCGTTTTATCGAGTCATGCGACCACGGTAGTATCGAAAAAATTTGCTATTGCGGTACGACGGTATTTACAATACCGTTACATCCCTACAGTATATATATTAGTGCCCTCCACTAATATTGGCACCCTTGGTAAATATGAGCAAAAGATTCTAACCTGTCACTGAAGTAAATCAAAAGAACCTAGGGGTGAAATCTCATTATGAAATAAATGTTTTTCTCTAGTTCACGTTGGCCACTATTATTGGCACCCAATTATTGCAACGTCCTTTTCCCAAGATAACAGTTCTGAGTTTTCTCCAACAATGTCTAATGAGTTTGGAGAACACCTGACAATAGATCAGAGACCATTCCTTCAAGCAGAATCTCTCTAGATTCTCCAGAATCTCCCTCTTCCCAGCTTCATGTTGGTGCTTCTTCTCTTCAGTTTCTATACAGGGTTCAGGTCAGGGAACAGGGACGGCCAGGGTAGAAGCTTCATTCTGTGCTCAGTGACACAATTTTGTGTTGATTTTGATGTTTGTTTTGGATCATCGTCCTGCTGGAAGATGCAACCACTGCCCCAACAGATTTCCAACAGAGTCGGTCAGATTTTGATTTTTTTATCTGCTGGTATTTGATAGAATCCATGAAGCCATCTAAACAAGATGACCAGGACCTCCGGCAGAAAAATAGGTCCATAACATTGAAGACCCAGCAGTATTTTTAACCGTGGGCATGGGGTACTTTATTATCCGTGTCTGCACCAAAACCATCTGGAGGGTTAGCTGCCAAAAAGCTCATTTCTAGTTCCAATCATGTCTGACAAGTGAATATGCTGGAGTTTGTTTTTGGGTGATCCAGGAGGATTTTTTTTCTTGAAACCCTCTTAATCAACATGTGCTGATGTAGGGTCTGTTTGATCATTTTATTTGAGGCTTTCTTACCCCAAGACTCAACAATTCTTTGCAATTCTGTGATCCTTGGAGAGTCTTTGGCCACTCAAACTCTCCTTCTCATCGTGCTTTAGGATGATATAGACACACGTCCTCCTCCAGGCAGATTTGTAACATCTTTAGTTGATTGGAACTTCTTAATTATTGTCCTGATGGTGGAAATGGGAATTTTCAATGCTTTAGCTCTTTTCTTACAGTCAATTTCTATTTTGTGAAGCTCAACAAACTTGCTCTGCACATCAGAACTATATCTTTGGTTTTACTTGTGATGGATGATAAAGGGAATTTGGCCTTTGTGTTCCTCATATTTATAATCCCGTGGAACAGAAAGTCCTGGCTGGACAATTTTATACTCTTGGCCACGCTGGTGTGCTAAAAAAAATGTAATATTAATGGGAATATAATTTATAGATATTTTACATAGACAAATTTCTAGGGGTGCCAATAATTGTGGCCAACTTGAACTAGAGAAAAATTTCACAGTATTTGTGTTTCCATAAAATGTCAACAAAACATCACTTAAAAAGACACATTTAGACATTGAAGGAATAGTATGAAAGTTTTTTTATTATCATTATTATTTTTATTTCATTGAACATTGAAAATCAGTTTTGAACAAAAAGCATCTTAACAAAGGATTTTTTGCTAAGCATTTTTGAATGAACAGGTTTCAGTGTTCTTTTATTCTCAGCTGTGTTTGCCCATTACAGCGAATGCGAGTCCTGTGGTTGTGGGAATGTGTCAAAAGTGGATATGAGTGTATTGTGTGAATGTGTGAAGGTATGTGTGCTTCAGTGAAGGTCAGTGAAGCTCTGAGAAAGGCCATCCCGATGACGCCGGGTCGAGGTGTCGCTACATGGCGCAGGTGGCAAGGTGAAAGGAAGATGGGGTGGTGTAAAAAAGGGTTGGTTTACTCCTTGCTGATAGCCTTTTTGAGAGCTTCGAAAATAGCCCCGAAGTGAGGCTTCACCTGCTCGCCCAAGTCGGTCATCTTTTTCCTCAGTTCTCCAGATTTCACACTTTCGCGGAACTCCAGGGCTCCCTTCTCCATCTGATCCCTATATTCCTGGATGTAGGGCTCCAGCTGGGTCTTGGTGTCCTTGATAATCTCTGACGCCTTTGCACGCAGAATCTCCACAATGGGCATCAGCTTGGACTTGGTCTCCTCCCAGTTGGGTCCAATCTTCTCCCTTAAGGTCTTGACCACAGGCTCCAGCTTGGTCCTCACTTCCTCCATGTGCTCACGCTGCTTGACCATGTACTCCTCGAGGAAAGGTTTCAGCACATCTCTGTATTCCTGGATGTGTTTCTCCAGCACCTCCCTCAGTTCCTCGCGCTTGGGCTCGATCTGCTTGCGGAGGTCCTCCACGTCCTTGGTCAGCTTGTCACGCATGGGACCGGTGGCCTCCATCACCTGGGCGCCAACTGGGGTCATGGTTTGAAGAGCTTGCTGGATGTAGCCATGGATGTTGTCCACGGACTGGCCCAGGAATTCCCTAAACAGGACGAGGATTTAGGTTAGCTGTCACTGGAATAGCTGATATGGTGTTCTTTCTTAAAGTGTAAGAATTACTCGGAGCATGAAATCAAAATCCCACCATTCTCCAGCTAAAATAAAACACTTTCGAGTAGCCCCTGACCGATATGTGCCATCTTTGCGCTTTCTTACTTGTAGTCTTTGAATTCGGTGTCATCGAGGTGAGTGAGAGCCTTGTGCATGGACTGCTTCATATGATCTGCGTAGACCATGCCTGCAGACTTCACATGGTCCAGCTGTGATGGTGCTTCATCCTGCAGGAAACGGGCCTGGCAGCCTGGACAAAGCAAATGCACATTCAGAGTCTGGAACAAGGGCTGAGCTTTGTGTATTCAATCTCACTAGATTTAAACTGCAATATAATCTGAATTCAAAAACGCTTCTGAAATATCTTCATTGCAGAAAAAATATCTAAACATTCTTCTGATAATTTTAGATGTGAGAAATTAAGACTTTTTTCAGAAAGTAGAATTCTTATCTTACTGGCATAAACTAGAAAGTACCTCTTCAAACCAGAATAATAAAAACAGGTTTATATACATATATTCTTTGAAAATTCTTAACAAAATTGATCTTGGTTAACATTTTAAGACTAACAAGTCTAAAATGCTGATTAGAAAAATGATGTTTTGACAGTGTTGAAGAGAGGGTTTATATACCTGCCAGCAAAACAGCGAGGGCAAGGACTATGAACCTCATCATGGATCTAGATCAGAATGAACAAACAAACACATTAGATGTTGTTAATCATGATAAATACATAGATTTCCAACCAAAGGGAAAGTAGACACTGGGGCTGCAGCACGATTCTTCAGGATGGGTTCATTCTACAGCGTATGTCAGCCTATTAGACTAGACTCTAATTTATCCCAGATTAGACAGAGTTACAAAGGCTTCAGAAACAGATTAGCTCTCAACCACTGCATAATCTGAAATCCCTGGATTAACTTGGTCACACTGATGTGGACCTGGAGAATTGAGCAGACTTGAGGCCTGAAGCTGCTTTCAGCCATCTGAAGAGCAGAAAGGTGGCCAGATGCCATCGAGGGGTTACGTGTCTACAATAACTCATTAGTCTTCAAAACAAAGCGATTACATTTGGTACTTCTAACATTAACAATGAACTACCAAAACATTGAACACAGACTGCAGTTACATTCAATTCATTCTAAGTTTTTCCGTAACTCTCCAAACGCCCCAGTTGTTTCCAGATGAAACCCTATCCCGAGTTACGCTGTAACGTGCGAGGCTGGGCTGCTTACCTGTTGATGTAGCTGGTCTGGGAAGAGACTGAAGAACAGGCCCAGAGATGGCTCTTTTATAGGGCCGAGGGAGAGGGTGGGGGCCTGTATCTGGAGGTGAACCTCACCCCTACACCTCCTCACAGCAGGGTTCAAAGGTTGTCTATTGAGGGACGGGGGAGGACGCATCAGCGCAGTCAGCACAGACACGCATGCTACTTCACATCCACAGCAAAACCTCACAAATATATTGGTTCAGGAAAAATGTCATTCACAGCATTTAATATGTGCTACGTCTATCTGTCAAGTTTTCTGTCTGTATTTTTTTCGATATAATCTCACCCCTTACATATGACTTTGGTTGACATAATATACCCTGGTCAATTTAGTGATATTAAATAATATTACGACTTGGATAAATCCAGTTTATTTAGATTTTCTTTCTAAAAATGTTTGATTTCAACAGTGAGCTTGCGCTGTTATAGCGCCTTTAACAAATAAAACTTTGAGACTTTCTATTAGAAGTTCTATTACAAAATTATTTTCAGTCATTCTGAACATTTTCCTTCTTCATGTTACACTTTCTCAAGATGTTACTTGGACTTTCTTTGATAACAGCAGCATCTGTGTGCAATGCATGTCCTCATGATGTGCCGTATAATTAACAGGATACTGAACTTTGTTACATGATTTAATCGTATTGTTCTTGGAACAGCGTACAAGAATGTAAATAAAGACATTTAGTGTAGCCTAAATCAGTTTTTGTTATCTGTTTTTGCCCTGAACTTTGACCCCATATCATTTGAGCAAAGAACATGTTGAATGCAACAGGATTTGCACAAACATATTTGGAAAGTTTTTATTTTTTATTTATTTATTTAATTTTACATGTATTTCGAACTCCACAAGTTCTGTATTCTCGGTTTTCTCTTCAGATTGTATTTATGGTCTGGAATAGGAACTGATTCGTTAATTTTAATTTAATTGTATTACTACTAAACTACTAATCTTGGTACATTTAGGTAGGAAAACTTATTTTATTGGTAAAGTTGTGAGATGAATAAAACAGGTCACTGTTTCCAGAGAATCACAATTGTATAAAAAATAAATGACTGGAATACTTATTTTACAATGTTGCATTTTAGATTTTAGGGTACATTTTGTATTCACATGTATTGTCTAGTATAATCACACAGAGCTGCGTTTGCGTCTGTGAGCGTCTCGCCTCATGTGGAGATCTCTCTGAGGCCAATAGCGGCCGGAGCCAAAGGGCAAGTCGCTGAGACACATTCAGTGGGACGGGGAGAAAGTCAGATCATTAACATGAGCTTCAAAAGAACATTCATTTCTTCAGTCACATGCCATCTGTTTGCCTTTGTCTTGTTTTCAGAGAGACATGAACCCTATACAATGTAAAATCAGGAGAAGAAAATCCAAGCGGGTTCGTGATGTGTGCGTATCGGTTAATCTGAGTAGGAGTTTAAGTAAACGGATCAAGCAAACACAGAGTGTAATTTGTTCAGGAGAAAATCAATGTGAGTAGAGTTTTAGCCCTCATGTGTGTCTCTGGTTTTTCCCTGTAAGGGCCAGGACTTATTTGAATGTCCTCTCTGATAAGACCCGCCGGGGCATTCGGTCCAGGATCTGCTCTGTGAGGAGAGTGTCGTAATCGTTCCTAGTACACACTGTCTGTATGACAACAGCAGGAGCCTGCCAGCCGCTCCACGGGGCAAAGAGTTTGTGCAGAAAACACTTACTGTTCAATCAGAAACTGTTCTCTCTGGAAAAACACATTCTGTTTCAAGTTCAACGGCATCAAAATAATGCCGGATAGACATTAATGCATTTGAAAACACACCCATGCATTTGCTCATTCAGCAAAAGTTTTTAGCTCTATCTATGAAAGAGTGACAAAAATCATGTGTAATTACTTCAGTGGAAAAACAACAACAAAACAGCCCCAGTAATGCTAAAAAACAATATGGAGTTACTCAGAACAACTTTAGCCTTTGCTTTAAGAATCTGACAATACTGCAGAGATTCATCAACAGAGTAAATCAGTTCAACTCACTGATTAACAGTCAATTATTCTGTCAACATTGTATTTACAACCAGGATTGTTATTTAAAGTGTGTTTTGGAGATGTCATCCTTATCTGTAGATGCTTTAAAAATTCACAAAAATAATATGTTTTGAATGGTTATATATGTGAGGCCCTGCTGAAAAAGCAGCATATGCTGGTTAGGTATGTTTTGGTGCTGGGATGCTGGTTTATGCTGGTCCTGAGGACCAGCATAAACCACTAAAGGACCAGCATAATCCAGCAAAGGACATTAATGCATTTGAAAACACACCCATGCATTTACTCATTCAGCAAAAGCGTTTAGCTTTATCTAAAAGAGCTTTATTTTAAATGACTTCAGAAATTCAAAAATCATGTGTAATTAATTCAGTGGAAAAACAACAACAAAACAGCCCCAGTAATGCTAAAAAATATGGAGTTACTTAGAAGACCTTTAGCCTTTGCTTTAAGAATCTTGACAATACTGCAGTGATTCATCAACATTCAATAAATCAGTTCAATCACTGATTAACTATTCTGTCAGAATTGTATTTACAACCAGGATTGGTATTTAAAGTGTGTTTTGGAGATAGTTCTGTCATCATTATTACTAGAGAATCTGTAGATGCTTTATAAATTCACAAAAATAAAATGTTTTAATGGTTATATATGTGACCCTGGCTGTGTCATTTTTTGTGACTTACTGTTTTCTACATAAGGTAAAGAATATTCTGTGAAAATGTCACGTGTTTAATTGCTCAATGTACTGTTTCCATCCGTGTAGTTCAATTTGTCTAGTTCTCAGGGGATATGTTTTAGCTCATTTTTTTTAGAGTTAATGTAGTTTTAGGATTTTTGTTACTGAAAATAAAACACAAATATGATGAAATGTATGCCATCTGAGCATCCTGCTTTAATGTTTGCTGTGGAGCACCGAGAGAAAGCATTGCACGATGAAGATTGCGTTAAATGTGTTTCTGTGATGTTTTCTTCCCAGCAGTGTCGTTCTCTTCTTTCATCCTCTCTCATTCATCTTTACGAGTGCTCCGACGCTCCTTCTCTTTGTCATGTATCTCTCCTGTCTCCTGCGGCTGCGCATATCAATAGGAGTCGCTTGAGCCGTTAACTCTTCTCACCTCTCGTCTGGACTCTGAGTCTCCTTCCTAAAGCTGAGCTGCATCACAGATCCAAAGATCTCATACTCAGAAGCAGCTTCTTTTGTTTTAGGGTGATATCAATACAGTTGTAATTAAGCAGACAAGAAGAAATGCTTTGACTGTCCAGATCTGTCCAGGTGTTTCACAGGCTCAGGACTAGTGGTTTAGAAAATAGATGGAGAGATGGACAAAAATGATTATTTCAGATGACAAATCATTCATCACAAGACAGAGCAGGTTTAACATCTGAAAATCTCCCGTTATCCTTCCTGCATTACAGGAATGGCTTGAGTTTAAATGATTCAGTTTTGCGACGTTGTCATTTTTCTATCAGTAACTTTACAAAAACATTCCACGTGAAATACTTGGCTAAATTTGCTCCAGTTATTCAGTGATATGACTATGTACAGCATTTTTTTTTTTTGTCCTGATATTTCAGTCTGAGTTGCTGTTTTATGTCATTATATCTCATACATTTGTTGCATTTTTGCCACTGGGTTAAAGGCCACATTTTGATGTGAAAACAGTAACTCATTCTTTATTACAACTATTTCCCACAGATTATAATGTCATCAAGTCTATATACGGAACAGCCTGAAACACGAATGATGTTACGCTTCTTCTTTGGCTGGATTCACCTTCATCTCTGGAGCAGATGTGTGCAGATAGTCCTTCATGATCCTTTCAGTTACAATAAAATAAACCAACAAACAATAATGTCAATAAAGACATTTACACAATGCATTTGTCTATGAATACTCATTTCAAGCATTTAAGATCATGAGAAACATGCACTGGGTTCCCGTATAATCATTTTTACTCATCTGAAACCTTCATTATTATAGGCTACTGTTCTTTTATAGTCACATCTGAATGGTCAGTAAACGCAGTAGAAATGGTGGAATAGTGTCATTTTCTTGGTAATATAGGGTCAAATTACAATCATTACAAAACACTGCTCTTTCACCTCGTCCCCTCAGCAAGTGCAGTCCTAAACTCATTGTGAAACTGCAGCACTGAGGTAAAAGGCCAGAATGAAGAGTTCCTGCAGTTTTGTGTTGTTTCTGAGTGAGAACACGCTAAATCCTCACGTTAAATGTTCGGTCTCCTTACTACAGGAATACAAGCCATTGTTAACATGTTTGGCCTCCTGGTTGCATATAAAACCATATCAGCATGCAGGGCTGGGTAGATTACTTACGAATTGTAATCCGTTACTGATTCCAGATTATATAACAATTGTAGTCAGTAACGTAATCCATTACATTCAACTTTTTAGGTAATATAATCAGATTACTTTTAGATGACTGTACTTTTGATTACTTTAACTTGTTTATCACATTGATTTAAAAAGGATAATCTTGAACCATAGTGATGTAAAATATGCAAAGAGTAAGAAATTTGTAATTTACAACATGAAGTGCAGTAAACGTTATGTCACATCAAGGTTTGCCAAACTAGGGTTCGTAGAGGAACTGAAGGGGGTTGTGAGTTTAATGAAAAGCTAACAATTAATTCAATCCTAAAAAGATTTAAATAAATCATTTTAAAACAAAGTCCTTCACTTGATGGCCATATTAGCAACACCTTTCGATCTTAATGAATCCTGAAATCTCAAAAACTGCTTGCTGAACTCACAATTAAATGACATGTCAAATCAGCCACAACATCTGAAATTAATTGCCCTATGAATGTTGTTTCTTATGCTCAAATAGTGTTTAAAAAGGTTCGTTTTCAGTTGATCAATTCATCATTTCTAAATTAAGTATTATAACAGACCAGTTATTTAGGAGTTGTCAGAGGTTCATTATATCATTTAGAAAGTGTAACTAAATGATTAATAAACTTTAAATGCACATTTATAGATATTATTTAGACATATAATAATAGTTACTAAATGCTTTATCAGCACATATTCTGACTGTATTTCATGATTAATTCAGGTGGGTATTAAACATTTAGTAGTTGTCGGTTATCCATTTTTGTGAGCTCAACTAAAGGGAAGACTATGTATGCCTCATAAAACTTTTACAAAGGGGTTTTAAAGTGATATAGAACATAGAAATATTTATTTCAAGATGCAAAAAAACTGTACAATTGTGTGTGTGTTCTGTGTTACTCTGTGTTGTTTGTTTCCTTTTTCTCTTTAAATCTTTCTTTTGTAAAAGCTTTACGAGGCATAAATAGTCTTCACTTTAGATGAGCTCACAAAAACCGTTAACTACCAACTACTAAATGTTTTATAATTACTTGAATTAATAATGCATTACAGTAGCAATAAAGCATTTATTAACACACTATTACTATATTTCAAAATAATATGTATAAATGTACATTTAAATAGTTCATTAATCATTTACTTACACTTTCTAAATGATCTTATGAACCATTGGTGACAACTAAATAACTGATTTGTAAATAATGTAACACTTAATTTAGAACTGATAAATTGATCATTAATAAAGTATGATTAACAATATAGATATGTTCAAAAATCAAGAACAAAGCATTTAAAGCTGCATTCATATAGTGCTTACTACTGTCTATTAATGAAGAGATAATGATTTATAAATGATGAATTGACTATTCACTAATGCTCAACTAATGGTTCATAGTGTGGAGTTATTATAAAGTGTTACCAAAAAGATTTATTTTTTAAAATCTCTGGTGTACTTACAATAAACATATTTGATGAATAAGGTTTAGATGACAAAAAGTTTTTTGTAATAGCTACATTACATGTAAATAAGAAATAACGTGGATATGTACATTTGAATTGAGACAAAAGTCTTCCAAAGACATAATAATATATGTTTAAAAAAACCTACAGAGTGATAATTCAAATAAAAATGAATGTGTTCATCAGTAGTTAACACAATGGTAAAACCCTTCTTAAACCTGAAATGATTTTTGTAAATCCATTGATCAAATGCTGTGTCCACCTGAATAATGACTAGTTTATGTGTGAATGGCCACAAGACTGGACTTTCTGAGTGATTATAATCAGTTGGCTATTTTAGACAAATGTAAAAGATGAAAAAGAGAAATTAGGGAGAATCAATGAATTATAAATAATATAAATATTGTGTGAATAATATGTAATCATGTAATCCATTAAAAGTAACTGTAGTCTGATTCTGAATATTTTAAAATGTAACTTACTCTGATTACAAGTACTTCATTTTTGTAATCGGATTACGTAATCCAGATCACATCTAATCAGTTACTACCCAGATCTGTCCACGCGTTTGGAATAATTTGAATCGAATAAAAGCAAAATAAGTATGTTGTTGTGTGTCCAAATAGATGCATTGATTGAGTGGATCATGTGTTCAAGGCTCACTGGGGTTACATTTGCTTTCACAAACAGACACCCACCTGCACTGATAAAGAAGGCCTGCTGTTTGCTGTTAGTCAATGTCCGCAGTGAGACTTGGCCTCACGTCCAGCAAATGTCCTCTCAAAGTTAAGAGTTAATAAAACACAAATCATGCAGATTCAGCATCTGTTTTATGTTAGCCTGTGTCACATATTCTTCCCATATTCTTTGATTTCTTCTTAACTGTTTATATATGTGTGTGTGTGTGTGTTTGTGTGTGTGTGTGTGTGTGTGTGTGTGCGTGCGTGTGCGTGTGCGTGTGCGTGTGTGTTTGTTTTTGTGACATATCAGGACACAAATTTGTGTAATAACATGGGTATGACATAGGTATTACAAGGAGAGGGTGACTTATGAGGACATTGCCCATGTCCCCACTTTTCAAAAGGCTTATAAATCATACAGAATACGTTTTTTTGAGAATGTAAAGATATGCACAGTCTCCTGTGAGGGCTAGGTTTAGGTGTAGGGAAGGTGTAGGGTGATAGCAAATATCGTTTGTACAGTATAAAAACCATTACGTCTATGGAATGTCCCCACAATTCACAAAAACAAACATGTGTGTGTGTGTGTGTGTGTGTGTGTGAATGCTGTAAATGTTTGCTGTAAGCTGCTGTAGCATCACTTTCTGGATTCTAATCGAGAATGATTTAGTGAATGTATTCATAGACTAACTGTGCTGAGCTCTTTACTGCCGACCCGCGGCACACAGCAGACGCAGACGATGACAGCTCAGAGGATTTGGACACTGAAGCCACACAAACTTAAAGCACTGGGAGATATTCTGGCTTTTAAATGCTTCTGCCTTCTTTCTTGAAAGTACCCAAGAAGCGTCCATACACTTCCTAGAGCAACACTGAAAATGCATACAGTGCTGGACAAAATAATTAGACCACTAGTATTTTCACCAGCTGAAAACAATCAGTTATTTCTATCTTTTGCTGTAGTGTGTTAGTAGTAAATATCAGTTTACATATCCAAACATTCATTTTGCCATTTATTGTAATAATCCAGTGAGATTTTTGTTCCCTTCCGAGGGAACTCTCACCGTGTCCCCTAGGGGTCGCTATTGGGGAACGCCGCAGCGTGACTCGTGTCTGAAGAATGCATATGAAAAAAAACTACATGAAATTGCCGGCAACAGCGTATGACATCACCGCGACACGACCGCCGCTGCTGGTGTGTCACTACCGGGCGTCACTGTATAAAGAGGCGCCGGTGTAAACACACATCCTCTTCGTCGTCTTCAGCTTCTCTTAGTCTAGGAGTGCATGTATTCTCTCACCGGAGGCCTGCGTGACGTGTGTGGTAATCTGATACCCGCACTTTCACACTGCCCGAGCTGTGAGGGGAGAACGCAAGCAAGATTAGCTCTTGAGAGAGTAGAATGCGATCGGTGCATTCATTGCTTGTTTGTAACGAGAGGCACGCTCTCATACCCACTTGCAACGACTCTTTGCTACGTGGGTGTGGTAAATTACAGCTCGTCCAGCTCCCGAGGGACTAATGGGCTTATCGCAAAAACGCAGTCGCAAAGGAGGGAGGTGAGTTTCTCTGTTCCTCATTTTGCATGAGTGTGTTTGCCTCTCGCGGCATTAACTAACGCATTCGCGGTGTCGCCAGCGGCTCCTTGCTCGCTTTATTCCTGAGGGAATTTGGCGCTTGGGCGGAGTATGTGTAGCTCCCGCGGGAGCCGAATATGTGCTGCGCATCACAATTTGCGGAGTTAATTAACCGCCAAAAAAAAGGGGGATTTCCTAGACTAGTTCAGCCTTGATTATGGTAGAACAGTCTTATTAACTGCGGCTATCTGAGGCTAGCTGTGTGTTAATTCTTCTCCCTTTAGGGTCTGGAGGCTTTCGGTCAGTTTTCGCCTCTGGTGGTCCTTCCTACACACAGTTATCTGAGGATGTCTGTGTGTTGGCTTACTGAATGCTCCCCTTTGGGGGTTTTTGGGCATTTTTACTTTAAGCTCTTGCCTAGATGGTACTGTCTCCCCTGCTAGGTTTTTAAGTAGACAGCCAACTCTGTTGGTTTGGGCTGCTTTTGGGAGGACTAACCAGAGGTCTTTCACTGATCTGTTAGTTTTCCCAGGCTCATTGGCCTTGCTGGATTTATGTGACTATGGACTAGGTAGAACACTGCCTTTAAGTCCTTCATTCCATGAAGGCCCAGGTCTGAGCCCCAACAACACAAGCTCCCTGCATGCTACCTTGAACCTATAACTTCTTAGCGGTTCTTATGTCCCATAAGAACCTCATTTCTGATGGTCCGGATTTTTACTCCTTAAACGGTTTTGTTTAAGTTTGAGTTAAATGCAGATCACTTATGGGTGAGTACAATCCATTTTTTCTTTTTAATAAAAGAAAAGGAACTTCATACTGTCTCAGCCCTGTGTGTTGTGTTTTTGTTTCTCAGAGAAAAATATGACAAGTCTATGGCGGATGGTCCCCCTCTGATCCTACGGATTATGGTTACGGCAGTGTTCGTCCTCTCTACGCCACAGGTCGTGCGGTAAACCACCCTTACAGCATACGTTAGACATAGGACTTATGTCCTCTTCAAGGTAAGCTCCCTAAGTTTCTTCCTTAGGATTGCCCTTGGCATGTTTAACGCTGTCCTTTGTAGCCCTCCCTGTTCAGGTTGATTCTCATTCTTCAGGCCCCACGCACGAGCTGGGCTCTCCCCTTTCCGAGGAAAGAGTCCCTAATGAGCACCCCCTCGGCTGGATGGGCACGCACGAGCTGGGCTCTCCCCTTTCTGAGGAAAGGGTCCCCAATGAGCGCCCCCTCGTCAGGACGGGCGTTCCTCCCTGGCCTTCAGGGTTAGGAGTCTGTCCTCATGACTAACCAGGAGCTCTCCCTTCTCAGGGCCTTGAGGTGACTTTGGTAGCTCCCCTTTCTGCGGAAAGGGTCCTATTAGAGCACCACCCTCTGGCGGGTGTTGGTATTCCTCCCTGTCCTTCAGGGTTTTGGAGCCTACCCTAGACGTTGCTAGAATCAAGAGCGTCTTACATAGAAGTCTCTTCAAGCTGCTGGCAGCTCACCTTATTCAAGGTTCCTTCAAAGCAGCGCCACTGCCGCATGGCGAATTTCTCCCTTTTTTTCCAAATGGAAGAAATAGTCACTACCTCCTCTCAGGCTTCCTGAATCGAGCACGATTGCTCCCCTTTGCGAAGGGTCCCAATTTTAGAGGTAATTTCTGAGCACCACCTCCTAGTAGGCATCCATGTGGACTGGGTTTAGTATGCTCCCCTTTACACTAAAGAGTCCCTTCAGAGCGTTGCCCTTTTTAAGGACGGATGTTCCTCCCTGCAGCTTAGGGTTAGGGGTCTGTCCGCTATTTGCGTCCACTATCATGATGGTCAGTAGCTCCATGATTTCATCAGTCGACTAACAGTTTGCGGACTGTCTGTCCTGATTGGGGTGTAGCATTGCTCCCCTCTCTCAATCTAAATGCTTGTCATCTCTGACAAGCCTGGAGCTTTAATGGTGAAACCCCCTTAAAGGGAAAAACACTGTCTCTAAAATCCCCTTTGCTAGGGTAAGTGTCCCACGCTAAACCCTGGGCACTTTCTGAAATCCACAATAGTGGTAAGTTCCCACTGAGTTTCTGGGTTCTTTTCTAAAATCCTATATGGTATGGGTTACGCGGTTCTTCGTTCCCATTCTTGAGTTGGTTTTAAAACCCCGGTCTCCCTGGGCCCAACTCCACTCGATATCACCTTCGATATCTCCTGACCATCTGTTATACAGGGTGTGTTACCTGACGGTAACCCCTGCTAGAACGGTTTCTGTCCTAGGACAGGTCTGTTAGGTGCTATTTCTGAGTCAGTTCACTGAGGGAACTAGACTCAGTGTCATGATCTGGGCTGTGAGACTTCCCTCAGCCACCTGAGGTCGCTGTTTTCCCTTCCCTGCACTCACTTTCCTAAGTATTCACTCATGTTTTGTAATTAACACTGATTCACTCACAGCTGTTCACCATTTGGACTTTAGTATAAGAACTCTCATTTCTCACTTCTGCTTCATGGTTGCATTGTGTTTTGTCCTCAGTGTTTTTGTGTCATAGATCTCAGCTCCTGACCTTGTTCTTGTTTTGTTCTTTGAGTTTATGTTCAGTTGTGCCGTGTTGGCCTTTTGCTTTGTTTGTTTTGTTATTTTCATTAAAATCTTTACTTACCTGCATCTGGACCCAGACCTCCCTTGTTTCTAACGTGACAGAATGCAACCATCATCGATGGGTCCAGCGGGGAGTTTTTCTTTTAAGGAGACGGTGACTTTGCCCGAGTGGATGGTGGCCACTTGCGCTCGTTGGACGGCGGAGGCAGCAGCGGCCGCTATCTCTGTTCCTGACGCAGCGCCATCCGCTGTCTCTGTTCCTGGCGTGGCAGTGACTGAGCCCGAGTGGATGACAGCCATTTTCGCTCGTTGGGCGGCGGAGGCGGCGTCCACTGTCCCTGTTCCGGACGCGGCGGTGACCGCGCTCCCTGTTCCGGACGCGGCGGTGACCGCGCTCTCTGTTCCGGACGCGGCGGTGACCGCGCTCTCTGTTCCGGACGCGGCGGTGACCGCGCTCTCTGTTCCGGACGCGGCGGTGACCACTATCTCCGATCCTGATGCGGCGGTGACCGCTATCTCCGATCCTGACGCGGCGGTGACCACTATCTCCGAACCTGACGCGGCGGTGACCGCTATCTCCGATCCTGACGCGGCGGTGACCGCTCTCTCTGCTCCTGACGCGGCGGTGACCGCGCTCTCCGCTCCTGACGCGGCGGTGACCGCTATCTCCGATCCTGACGCGGCGGTGACCGCTCTCTCTGCTCCTGAAGCGGCGTGGAGCGCTCTCTCTGCTCCTGACGTGGCGGTGACCGCTCTCTCTGCTCCTGACGCGGCGGTGACCGCTCTCTCTGCTCCTGACGCGGCGGTGACCGCTCTCTCTGCTCCTGACGCGGCGGTGACCGCGCTCTCTGCTCCTGACGCGGCGGTGACCGCTCTCTCTGCTCCTGACGCGGCGGTGACCGCTATCTCCGATCCTGACGCGGCGGTGACCGCTCTCTCTGCTCCTGACGCGGCGGTGACCGCTCTCTCTGCTCCTGACGCGGCGGTGACCGCTCTCTCTGCTCCTGACGCGGCGGTGACCGCGCTCTCTGCTCCTGACGCGGCGGTGACCGCTATCTCCGATCCTGACGCGGCGGTGACCGCTCTCTCTGCTCCTGAAGCGGCGTGGAGCGCTCTCTCTGCTCCTGACGTGGCGGTGACCGCTCTCTCTGCTCCTGACGCGGCGGTGACCGCGCTCTCTGCTCCTGACGCGGCGGTGACCGCGCTCTCTGCTCCTGACGCGGCGGTGACCGCTCTCTCTGCTCCTGACGCGGCGGTGACCGCTCTCTCTGCTCCTGACGCGGCGGTGACCGCGCTCTCTGCTCCTGACGCGGCGGTGACCGCGCTCTCTGCTCCTGACGCGGCGGTGACCGCTCTCTCTGCTCCTGACGCGGCGGTGACCGCGCTCTCTGCTCCTGACGCGGCGGTGACCGCTCTCTCTGCTCCTGACGCGGCGGTGACCGCTCTCTCTGCTCCTGACGCGGCGGTGACCGCGCTCTCTGCTCCTGACGCGGCGGTGACCGCTCTCTCTGCTCCGGACGCGGCGGTGTCCGCTCTCTCTGCTCCGGACGCGGCGGTGACCGCTCTCTCTGCTCCTGACGTGGCGGTGACCGCGCTCTCTGCTCCTGACGTGGCGGTGACCACTCTCTCTGCTCCGGACGCGGCGGCGACCGCTCTCTCTGTTCCGAACGCGGCGGTGACCGCTCTCTCTGCTCCTGACGCGGCGGTGACTGCGCTCTCTGCTCCTGACGCGGCGGTGACCGCTCTCTCTGTTCCGGACGCGGCGGTGACCGCGCTCTCTGCTCCTGACGCGGCGGTGACCGCTCTCTCTGTTCCGGACGCGGCGGTGATCGCTCTCTCTGTTCCGGACGCGGCGGCGACCGCTCTCTCTGTTCCTGTTCCCCTGGCTGCAGGGCCAGCTCGCATTCCTCTGGCTGCGGGGCCCGCGGACGTTCTACTGGCGGCGAGGTCAGCTCCCGTTCCTCTGGCGGCAGTGTCAACCCACGTTACTCCGCTGCACGGGCCAGGCCCGCCATCCCTCCCCCTGAGACACCTTCCACCGTTCCTCCTCCCTCCAGATTTTTTGTTTTTGTTTTGGGAACGTCTGGAAGCCGTTCCCTTGAGAGGGGGTACTGTCATGATCTGGGCTGTGAGACTTCCCTCAGCCACCTGAGGTCGCTGTTTTCCCTTCCCTGCACTCACTTTCCTAAGTATTCACTCATGTTTTGTAATTAACACTGATTCACTCACAGCTGTTCACCATTTGGACTTTAGTATAAGAACTCTCATTTCTCACTTCTGCTTCATGGTTGCATTGTGTTTTGTCCTCAGTGTTTTTGTGTCATAGATCTCAGCTCCTGACCTTGTTCTTGTTTTGTTCTTTGAGTTTATGTTCAGTTGTGCCGTGTTGGCCTTTTGCTTTGTTTGTTTTGTTATTTTCATTAAAATCTTTACTTACCTGCATCTGGACCCAGACCTCCCTTGTTTCTAACGTGACACTCAGTAGTACTGGCAGCTCCTGTTCTAAATAAGTCTAAGTTTATACTTAGCCATTTCTCCCGAAGGAATCACTTGATTCCAAGCCTGAGCTGTGCCCTGGGTCCTTTGACCCATCCAGGTAAGTGGGTAACAGTTCAGGCCATTGGCCGTGGGGAATAAACGTTCTGACAGCCGTCACCACGTCCTAATTGGGGCAATTCTTCTCAGAATTGATGCATAGTGCTGGCTGTCATAGCATGCACTCCCCTCAGCATGGAAGCATGGGTATAACCGTTCCCCAATAGCAACCCCTAGGGGACGCAGTGAGAACTCCCTCGGAAGGGAACGTCTCTAGGTTATGTATGTAACCATGGTTCCCTGAGAAGGGAACGAGACACTGCGTCCCCTACACCTCTTTATACAGTGACGCCCGGTAGTGACGCACCAGCAGCGGCGGTCATGCCGCTGTGACGTCATACGCTGTCACCGGCCATTTCATGTTGTTTTTTCATATGCATTCTTCAGACACGAGTCACGCTGTGGCGTTCCCCAATAGCGACCCCTAGGGGACGCGGTGAGAGTTCCCTTCTCAGGGAACCATGGTTACATACGTAACCTAGAGACGTTTGACAACAGCCAGTGCTCCACAAAAGAGATCTGGGGCCTCATTTATAAAGTGTGCATTGACACAGATTTGATCTTAGAGTGTGCCTACGGTTAAATTAAAAAGTGGCTTTGACGTAAAAAAAAAAAAAAAAGTGCTTGGCATCACATCAGGGTCTGAGCAGACGTACACACTTCCTTTTGTCAGAGTACTGCAGGTTTTTGGAAATGACTAAAACTAAAGACTGACAGTCAATGTTTAATGTTCAGATATTATTTAAAAAAAAATGTAAAGCATATTGGCTGGTTTATTTGTCTGGTGTTCTATGAGAGCTGTGCGTGGAAGGAGTGGAGTGTTTTTCGAAGGTTTTCTTTTTTAACACGGGGATAGTTGTAACACACATGGTTTAAATATTTCCACACATGATTTATGGTATTTACTAGTTGACATAGCAACACTACACAGAGAAAAAAGTGCGCCAAAATTCAAAAGTCTTCTGAAGATATTGCTGAATATTTATATTAAAAAAAGTATTAATAAAATATTTAAATTTTTTAAAAAGTACACCAAAATTCAAGTCATTTGAAGATATTGCTGAAAATTTATATTAAAAAAGTATTTATAAAATAAATAAAAAATAATAATTAAAAGAGCACAAATTCAAAAGTCTTTTGAAAAAATTGCTAAATATTTATTTTACCATAGTAAAAGTAAATTTCTGTATTTTTAGTATTCATTTAAAATGAGACAAATCTGCTATTATTTTAATCTCCAATCAGTTTAGATAGTTTATTAATGCTTTGCAAACCAGCAGAAGACAATAACCTGTATTAAATTGCAGTTGTGCAGATGGGGAACGTTGTAACACTGTGTTACAATATGCCCCGCTGTTATTAAACTATTGTCACAATCTGGCTGGGTTGAGGAGTGGAGATGGAGGAGAACCGGAGTAGATGAATATAAAGAAGTTTATTAAATAAAACACTGCAAATGAATACAAACAAACAAAAACCGAGAGCAAGAAGCAGAACATGAAACATTAGTAACATTACATTGACCGACAAACGGGGTGTGCAAACACAGACTTAAATACACATTAACGGGGGCGTGGTCACAAACAAGATAACGAGGGGGAAATACAAATATGGGCATGAACAAACCAAATGGAAACAAAACTAGAGGGGAAGACAAGGACTAAACCATTAGAACTGGAAACATAGGGGGAAAAACACTAGGAGAACAGAACAAGACAATCCTGACAACTATGCTATTCTGTGACATTAATTTACGGCATTTACTTATATGGATTTTAATGAGAAACCACAACAGGTGAATAAAGACTGACAGTCGATGTTTAATGTTTAGAAATAATAATAATTATCAGTAAAATGTAAAGCATATTGGCTGGTTTATGTGTGTGGAGGGAGTGGAGTGGAGGGACATTTCTGAACGTCTAAATGTTTCATCTATTTGTCCACATTGTTTTGAACTATAGCCCACTGTACCGCTGTGGTTGTGATATGTTCATTTGTTTCGAATGTTTGATTCAATTATTTTTTATTCTTACAAAAAAGCCATTTCATTTGAAAAAGTTAATAATTGTATTTTATTGACAAAATATTTTGGTTTGTGGTGTATATTTTTTTCATTCGATCAGATAACATTTGAAGCTGTCATATGGTCGTGTTACAACGTGCCCCTCAGATGTTACAATGTACCCCACCTACGGAGCATGTTGTAACATTTCACTTCCTTTCTTCGGAGGTAAATAATGAAAAACGTATACACTGTAAATATGAAACAAAGCAACATATTTGTACTAGACAAGTGTGAAAATAATGTGGATAAAAAAATATACTCATAAACAAACTGCGAAATTCAAAAAGTGTTAGGATGTGCCCCGCGCTCCCCTATATGTGTTTTGTGTGAGTATGTTTATTCTATGAATCACATCTACGCATATTTGAGAGATGAGCGTAAGATCAATTTAGGATGGTTTCTGCACATTTTTAAAAAAAAATGAGGCCCCTGATCTCATCTCCAGTCTGTTTGGAATGACATGAAGAAAATTCAGAAGAACTGTGGCAACGTCTTTAAGATGCTTCAAGAAACCTACCTAAAAAACTATGCACCTAAGTGCACCTCGGGCAAAGCTGCTTTAAACACAAATGATGGTCACACCAAATGCTGACTTAATTTAGTTAATAGAAGTCAATTGATTAAGAAAATCTATTTATGACATTATTTTTTAACAGCATCTTCATTTTACAGAGCCTGTAGCTTTGCAGGTAGGTCTCTTGAAACTTCTTGGAGACCTTGCCACAGTTCTTCTGGATTTAGTCTGTCTCAGTTTTTCTGTTCTTCATGTCATTCCAGACTGGATTTAGATGATGATGAGATCAGAGCAAACAAAATCTCACTGGATTATTACAAATAATGCAACAATGAATGTTTGGAAATGACACACTACAGCAAAAGATAGAAATAACTGACTTAAAACCATGTTCAGCTGGTGAAATAATACTAGTGTTCTAGTCACTTTGGCCACCACTGTATGTACAAACATTAATGAATATACATAGAAGTAGAAATATGTTAAGAAGCAATAGACAGACCGTTACATGGACAAACAGTATTTATTACTTTAAACAGCTCTAATACAGTTTAACAATTGAAATGACTATGAATATTACCCTTATGAATCTAACAGTTTTATGAAATATCATTTTAAAAATGACAGACAATAACAACAGAACAATATAGTCCATAGTAAATGGGTTTATTCATTCACCGTTTGCAGAGCTTATCGCTGTTTGCTAATAGTGTTCTTCGTTTCACCAACATTACCCAAGAAAATATATATATGTGTGAGAAATATCATTCATTTCTCTGGACTGTCACTCATATCTAGAACACAGATAGTGAGCAGCCAAACAGCAGGAGTTCATGGGCCCATTCCCATCTTGTTGGAGTTTCTGCTCATGCACGAGACTTCGAAGCTTTAGACAAAGACGTCACTGATGAACGAACGACTGAGCTGTGATTCACAATTCAAGACAGAACCACAGTCTTCTCTTCAAACATGCACTTGTGGAATGAGTTCAAGACTGGAAAACATCTCATCCAGAGGAGCAATAATTCATGTTAGCTGTGTTAACAAAAATATCTCTCTACAGTACTTTATTTCTCCAATAAGAAAATAAATGTTTTGTTTTTTTCATTTAAAAATTTCTAAAGAAGCTTTTGCAGTTTTATATAGAAATTCAAACAAAACCAAAGACATACATTACAACCAATGCAATTAATGAACATTATACAAAATAAAGTTACATTGTAAAAAAAAAACTTAAATAATTCCATTGAATTTATCCTATGATATCAAGCAATTCTAAAACAATCCTGGGGTAGAAACACATACTGGACAACAAGCAGAGCGGTTACCGACCCCTGAACCAGACGCCTTCACACAGATTCAGACGAGGACAGATAGATTCAGAAAGTATACCTTCAGTCAGAATGTGTTCAAAAAAACAACAGAATTTAGAATTAGGTTCCAAAGAGCTGTTTTAATCATGCTGGGCTCCTACAGTGATCAGTTCTTAAACAAAAATAAACTTGTTTTGCAAATGTTAAGAACATTTTAACAATCTAAAGAACCTTTTCCACTATAAACAATGTTTTGTGCAATGAAAAGCATCCCTTATTTCTATTGATTCATATCAACATGTCTGGGTTAAATTTCAAGCCAAAATTATATATCTTATTTCTATTTAAACACTAACACAATATATATATTTTTGAAACAGAATACACATTTTATATCACCATAAGCCCATGTTACAGTAAGAAATTCACCAATACCAATAATAACAATTAAAAAAAAAAAAAAAATAATAATGAAATAAAATCTTTTAAATGTAACAGGTCTGAATGCTGTGGGTTGGAGTAATGTCGTTTTTTTTCTTTCTTTTTATAAAATAACCTGGTAACACTTTCTATGAAGCCCGTATTTATAATACATTATAATGGTATTCTTAAGACATTATAATGAATGCATAATGCATTATAACAACCTTATAATGTGTTATATCATCTCATGAGTATTCATAAGAACAGTTTTAATGTATTATAATTTGTACTTTTTGTGGTTATAGCTTTTAAGAGTATGATTACCTCCTCATAGTTATAACGTATTATAAGTCTCATTTCTTGCCATGTTTCTCATGTCACTTTACTTAAAGCATACAAAGACCACTTATAAGTAATAATAATAATATTTCCCAAAGAACCCTAAGATCAGGCATCAGATCAGATGAATGTGACACATCTGTATCATCAGTTTGATTATTAGTACCCTTCAGACAGCTTTTAATAAGTAACTCTGCAACTCCTTGTCAGCTAGCAGTAATTATTATTAGTAGTATGCTAAATATATGCCAACACTAAATTCTGATGTTTCCCCAAAAGACAAACTATTATATTATAAGTAACTTTGCTAGTCTGTGAACCTTCTACCTAGCCTAGCCTTAAGTCTAACCTCTAAGGAGAGTTAGTTGACATGTATTTGGAAAGTTTAAGCTCATAGTCAATAGACAAAGTGGACCATCAAAATAAAACCTAATATAATGTAAAAAAATAAATGTAATATGATACTAAATTAGGTAGATTTAATATGGCGTCCATTGTGTTAAAGTTATAAAAAAATAAGTTAAAAAAAGTTATAACCTCAAATACTCAAGTATTATAATGTAGTATAATTGTTGTTATGATTATTCATGAGATGATATAGCATATTATAAGGTTTTTTATAATGCATTATCCATTCATTACGATGCCTTAGAAATAACCTTAAATAGAAAGTGTTACCAATGACCTTAATTATAACTTGGGATTTAAATGTGTTGTTACAATGCAAAAAAAATAGTAGTTTTATTGTTGTCTTTTTGATTGTTATTTTGGGGTGAAATGTGAGCCAGACATGTTTGAGTGGGATGCGAGGCCGTGTTTCCTCTGTTCTGTCAGAGCCGGCACACTCACTCCGGTGATACCGCGGTATTTCTCCGATGTTACAGTGAAGGGTCGGTCGAGGGGAAGCTGCTTCAGATCAGTGGATGTGTGTTAATACGCCTCTTTCTGCGTGTGCATCTGCTCCTGGATCTTCTGCAGCATTTCCTGCATCCGCCTCAACTGCAACACGAGAAGAAAAACAATCAAACACTGATCAATCAATACTGACCGATCAATACGTCTGTCCGGCTGCTGATGAGTCACATGATAGAAGCAGAGCTACAGATAAACAGTCTAACCAATCACACCAGCCAATCGCAGTCACGTGATCCGATAATCAATAGCGGCAGTGATCTCAGTGAGTCTGACACGTCTACATGATCAGACAATGATGGAAATCAATGGAGCTGTTGCCTAACCTTCTGCATATAGGCTGAGATCAATGCTCTCTGTATGCGCTACAGCACGCCAACACAAACTCAACTGAGCGTAGCTTCATGTCAGTGATGTGCTGAATATGGATTTGTGCAACATGTCCAACCGTTGTCATTCTGTGCCTATAGTAGTTGTGTTCTAGATCAGAATAACTGGAGCTGGTGAAGTGTGTGAAGACCCAATCTCCTCCTCAGGTGCTGCATGCATTCTCTCTCAGTGTTTCCACTCATATTATGCTTCACTTGTCTTCATCTCAACACATTGATCAGGTTTTCACCTCTATAATGTTCTGTTTGTGTAGAACTGCTGATATTCCATTTGTGTTTCAGAAAGCATGCTTGTGAAGCTGAAGAAAATGAATCAGGAATTGTAATCAAGAGCTCAGTTCTGCTGTAGAATAGGTTACCAGAATAAACCTTTAAACGATGCGTCACAAATGTTGACAGTGATTGTGTGTAAATATTAAATCATATCACTAGTGTTCAGAAGACTTTAATTACAGACTGATTCCAGTGCAATCAATTCATAACAGATAACAAAAGCAAAGTCTTTATTCTACAGTGACTGGATCAGAATTTGAAAACAACATTAATCTACTAATCTTCCTGAATATATACAAAATAACACAACTAAGTAAATGCTCCAGTTGTGAAACAAGGACAAATATTTTCATGTTGTGAGATGTACAGGCATTTCATTTGTTTTCAGAAGGTTTTGTTAATCAATGTATTTATTTTGTTTAATTTTCGTATTATGAATATATTATGAAATTATATATATTTCCTTTTTTGTCAAATCAGCTTTGATGTTGTTCACTGAATAAGTGACTAAGTAATATGAAAATGTGAAAATATGAAAATGTCACACAACATTTACACATTTATTTGCGTTAAAACTCGTTTTTTTTTTCCGACAAAAAGTGGTTTGTTTGCGACGTCTGTATCAATATAGAATTTATACACTGCAGTCAAAACAAAAAATACTGTGTCGACATTTGCAATATTCTAGCATTTGGGTCATTCCTGGGATTTAGTGCCTTTTGTGTCCCCAGTGAAGATCAGGATATTATTGCCTTAGGATTTTTAACAACATCAATGTTAAAGTTGTCTCTGACACGAATAACACCTTTTGAACTTTAAGCATATTTAATTTTTTTTACAATTTAAACCACCAAATATCACCCTTTTCCCACATCCACACTGTTAAGGGGAATAGGTCATTCCCAGTACATTCTGTGGCTTTTGGACATCATAAAAATAAAAAACGTAAACACATTTTCTTGTGTAATTATGATAGGATGCCGTAAAACGTGAAAAGTAATTTTGGTCAATCTTAGGTATATACATTTAAGGATCCATTTACTAAATGTGACTTAACAGGGTGGACACTAACAGAGGGGACATCTGACCTCAAATCAACCATTACACTAAGTATGAGCAAACATGCGGTCACACTTTATATCAGGTGGCCTTAATTATTATGTACTTACATCAGAAAATAAGTACAATGCAAAACACTTTTGCTTCTATTAAGGTGGGATATGGGTAAGGTTAGGGACCTTAGTAAAAGTACATATAAATTCTTATTTCTAAAAGTAGAATTAAAAAAAAAAAACATTCAGTTCTTTATTTGACAGACCTTCTGAATGTTTTTTAAAATTCTACTTTTAGAAATAAGAATGTATATGTACTTTTTTTCAAACTAAACCAGGATTAAACCATTATAGTAACATAGTAATGTTTTTAAACATACACTAGAAAAAAAAACATTACTTGTGTGCATTTTGAGACAAAACAAAGAAATGAATATATTTTAAGATCAGTCAGTGCAAGTTTCTTTCAGTTGAAACAGTTCAGACGTCTAGTTCTAGCACTAGGCTGAAGCCTTGTCTGTGAATCTGGAGGGAAAAATGTCAAAGACAACTTTAAAATTGATGTTGTTGAACATTTTAAGGCAATAATATCATGATCTTTACCGGAGACACAAAAGGCACTGAATCCCAGGAATGACCCGTTAATCGGTAAACAGTCATATTCCCTCAGTCTGGGATGCAGAATTAAAGTGCATCATGCCAGAGATGTGCAGGCTTTGGAGACTCTAATAAACACAGGTTACACACACAGCATCTGCTCTACTCCAGGGCTTTCAGACCTGTCCTGGAGGACTCCAGCGCTGAACATTTTATATGTGTCCCTCATCTTCATCAGACTGCAAGAGCTGGATGGCATGTGTCTGATGAGAGACAGTGCTGGGGTTCTCTAGAACAGCTTTGAAACCCCCCGCTCTACTCTACTCTACTCTACTCTACCGCCGGATAGATATACGCCTACAGGGGGGCGCCAGAGACCCATATGACCACTGATCTGGAGAGACGGGTTTAGGGTTGAACAAGGGTTCACGTTCTCAAATAGACAGGCCGTGTGAATGTGACGGACTATACGAAGCCCAATCAGACGCCGCTAGGACCCTTTGGAGTGAGGGTCAGCGTTGGGTTCTGGCTCTGAGCGAGGATCCGCGCGCGGCTCTGGGTCGTGATGCTGGTCGTGATGTTGCGTTTGCTCATGTGGATCTTGGCAGGGAGAATGCCGTACCTCCTCGTCTTTCTCGCGGATGAGCTTCTCCGTCTCGTCGCTGACGCCGGGCACCATGGGAATGGGGAAGTCGGTGCCGCTCTCTCGGGTCAGTTTGCTGCTCAGAGCAAAACAGCACATGCATGCACCAACGGTCAGTTTCAGTGGCATGAGAACTGCTGTCGCAAACTGCAGCGCCAAAAGCATTGTGCAGAAATAAGGTACAAACTGGTGCTTCATAAACAATACAGCCAAACATTCCATGCTCATTAAAGCTATGTATGTCTATATATCTACACTGCCCTACAAACGTTTGGAAACACCCCTGGCAAAGTGTGGTTTTGGACAATATCAGCATAAATCCTTATCATTGAACCCAAGCACACTTCCAAGCTGTGCTAATCCTATTTGGAGAGGAAACAGTCAGCTGGCATCATGTCTGTCGTGGAATGGCCCCCAATCACCCGACCTCAAACCAACTGAGCTACTATGGGAGGAACTGGACCGTGATGTCCATAAGAAGTGTCCAACCAGTGTGAACCATCTTTGGGCAATCCATCAGGAGGCTTGGAGTAATATTTCCAGTCAATGTTTGAATGAACTGACAGCTCGGATGCCCAGATTATGCAGAGCTGTAATAGCTGCTAATGGTTAGGTTAAAGTTTTTTCTATGCATAGACTGTTTATGTAATAAAATATGTTTTCGTAGTTTGTGTTGTCACAAAATTAAAAAGGATTCATGCCAATATTGTCCAAATACCCACTTTTCTAGGGCGTTTCCGAATGTTTGGAGAGCAGTGTATATTCAATTCCTAGTGTGTTTTAATGACATAATATTGATCGGTGTCCTACAATGAGCAGGCACATGCAAGGTGGAAAGAAGTGAGATGGTTTGGCTCATCAAACCTAACACTGATGTGTGACTGAAGGGTGAAAAAGCGTGCGAGAGTGGCCTCTGCTGGCTGAACGACGAGTGCTTACTTGCGGTTGCGCTCTTTGACCACCATGCGGGTCATGCTCTGGATGCACTGCGCTCTGTAGTTCTCATAGTGGGTCTCCCGGGTCACGTCCTTCAGGTCCTGCATGTGTGTTCGTACCAACATGTTCCTCAGCTTTATGAAGTCGCAGTGCGCTGGGTTCTCCACTGTCCGACAAACACAGACACACAGTACAAATCCAGTCTGATAAATGATCATCAAATATGATGAGCTTCTACTTTTGGTCTTGTAAATGTGAGGAAATTTGTTGTGAATCTGTGTGGGATCCGGATCATACCTTCTACAATTCCCCAGGGGTACAGACGTCCTCGAACCCTCTTGCCTTTCGCTTCCACCACCGTGTTACTGCCGATCACAGCGAAGGGAATGCTGTCCTGCAGGAGAACAATCAGACCGACACACTTTACACTAGACACTTTCCACAAATGGACCTTACGAAACGAAAATATATAAAAATACTGGAAAATATAATAAGCTATATATATTAAATAATAGATTTCCATATATGATAATATATTCATGGACCAAGTATGGCTATATGCATACAAAAATAACATTTATAACAATGAAGACCAAAACTACACTGCATTTTTACATGTAATAGCTTTATTGAAACACTCAATTTCTCAATTTTCTCAATTTCTGAGTTTACATAAGGCTGAACACATTTCAGTTGTATTTGCATACAGTTTGCACATTTGAAATGATATGTGTGAAATGTCAAAGGTTTTAGATTTCTGGATGTCTTTTCTGACCTTGAGCTCTTGGTCCTGCAGTTTGAAGTCCTCATCCTCATCCGAGTCACAGTCTGGAAACTGGTAGATCTTTATTCCGTATTGTTCGATCTCCTCCCGAATCTGAAGGATTTGACACTGAAATAAGTCCACAGCACATCTATAGACACACGTCACAGGTTTGGACAGCCTGAGCACTTGCCTTGATTTTCTTTCTCTTGACCTCCGTTGGGGTGAGTGTGTCGGCTTTAGCTAGTACAGGAACAATGTTGACCTTCTCATGGAGAGCCTTCATAAACTCCACATCCAGAGGCCTTAACCTGACACACCAACAGATGACACTAAACACCCTCACAACAAAGCGAACTACAAGAATACAAGTATAATCCGCTTAAGGTAATATATAGTCATCTGCAGTTTGAATCCATGAGAATTTGAACAGAAATTTGAAGTTGACAACACAGACTTCACCAGACAGCAGTAAACACACCTGACCAGCAGAGGGCACAGGTGCACTGTGGGAGCTGCATTTCCCTCACTGAGACGATCATTCACTGTGTCATATGACTGAAATAAGACATGGACTGTTTTGTTTTGTTTGTCCAGTAAAACTTATATATATATAACTCCAATATATGAGCTGTTGGGTCACGCGTCTGGAAGTATTATTTAGACAGACACCAAGCTCTTGAGCTCGTTGCTTTCCAAGTACAGAGAACATGTAAAAGCCATTGTGGTAACGAACACATGGAGCAAGAATAAGTGTAAACTGGAAATGTGCACATGTTACATTAAAATGAGTGACTATGCATTATCATATAATGCATAATGCATTACGCATTATACACTGTACTCAACTTCCTAGTGTATAAATTATATAAAGTTATTTAAGTTATTAAGTGCATCATTGGGACATTTGAAGAGCATGTTGTCTTTTTTTAATTTTCAGTGTGAACCACACTATTTTTATTCAAAACGGCATAAAATAGTGATATGTGAAAATATGTACGTTGGGATACACATACGCCCTCTGGAGTGAGCTGAGCATTAGTAATAAGCATTTCTGGCTAATTACAAAAATTAGCAATACAATGTTAATTTTCTTTAAAGCAAATGATACAGTCTGTCTTACGATATGGAACTATCGCATTGTTTGGAAGTTTCACAGTAAAAACGAGAGCCTAATTAACAAAGTCAGGAAGAATTATGGGGATACAGACACTCAGTCTGTTGTACCATGAGTATGTGCATAACAGTATGAACACTCATTTATTCCATTGTCTGTTAAATTAATGAATGAGCAATTGTGACAGGATGTTTAAAAGGGAAAGAAGGAAAACTGCATCTGTTGGTATATTAGATAATTGAAGACTGTGGTCTTTTTAAAGTAATATATTATCTGAATGGTACTGTTTTTATGATTTGGATAGGACTGGAAGGGTTATTAATGTCGTGTTGATGTGCAGCAGTTCTCCCTTCTCCAAAACAAATTTCTCCTAAGGTAGACAACAAATACTACCTTGACCTTGACCTAGTGTTTTCATCAAGAACCAATGGCAGTCCTCACAGGGCTCTGAGCTTTAACCACTGCACCACACCACCACCATCAAGTCAAATCCCTCTGATCAGATCCGCCTGTATAACGCAGATGAGGCTCGTACCCGTGACCGAAGGGTGAAATGAAGTAGAGGCAGCAGTGCACGCGGTTATCCTGAATGTTCTTGCGGTTGAGTCCGCTCTCGTCTCTGAAATACTGCTCAAACTGCTGGTCTATGTAGTCTGCCACTGACTTCCAGCTGAAAACACAAACACACACATCAAAAACAATAATAGACCTTTTACATCATGGTAGTATTACTGTAGGTCTACTGCATTTCATTTCATGGTCGTTCAGTAATTGGGATCTAATGAGATTACCGTTCATCATTTACAATCATCATAGCAATCAGAAACCCTAAAGCCCTTTACCTACCATTCAGTGTTATTGACAGCATCCCCGAATCCTGGTGTGTCCACGATAGTGAGCTTCAGTTTGACGCCCTTCTCCTCAATGTCCACCGTGTGTTTGGTGATCTCCACCGTCTGAGTGATCCTCTCTACCAACAACACAGCCGTCAGACAGACAGTACATGTGAACAATCACAGCAGACACAGACAGCAGCCAGAGATGAGCCTCACCTTCAGCATTGAGCAGCTTTCTGTCTTTGTAGAGATCTGTCAGGAACAGACTGTTGACCAGGGTGGACTTTCCTAAACCTGACTCTCCTGTGAGGAAGAAAAACTCCATCATCACCAGCATCAACACCACTGATGTTAAGGAACAGTTCACCCAAAAACAAATATTTCTACATCACTTCTCACTCCAGGTTTGACAGTACCATCTTAACACTGACCATCATCTGAATGAATTTGAAAGTTTGAGAGATTGTCAGTGAATAACAGCTTTAATTTCAGCCATATGGACTACTGTCATGACAGCAGTGTGAACAAATTATTTTTGGGTGTACTATACCTTTAATATGCAGAACATGAGAACACACACTCTTCACATTGTTATTTGAAAAGTGTTGAAGTTCAGCTGATGTTGAAATTACCTGCTACCATTAAAGTGAAGTCAAAGCCCTTCTTCACAGATTTGCGGTGAACCTGATTTGGCAAAGTGGCAAATCCCACATACTCCTTGTCCTGGTCCTACAAACAGAGAGAGAGAGAGAGATTTCTCAATACTGATTCAGTATAGTGAGACATCAGTCTTCATTTTGTTGGCCATTTCTCTTATTATCATGTCTTATAACAGCCAGCAGGAGCTGACACACATCGTGAGAGTTTCTCTGTGGGAGGCAAACCAAAGGTGCCAGGCTTTGGCTTAAAATGAAGGAGGAAAACTGTGGGTGGAGTGTCATTAACCCAAAAAGGGCTTTACGCCTCTAATTATCATTTTTTATAAACATGCTATAGACCACCAACAGGATCCGGTTAAAAAACATGTCATTAAAATGTAAATCCATGCTCCCGAAAAGGAAGTGACACATGAAACACAAGCTCAAGAACAAGAATATGGCTCTAATTCAGAACATCAAAACAAAGAAAGGTAACCTTTCTTAGACACCCACGGGTGCAGATGAGATCCCTCAGAAAACAGTCCTGTGTCAGCAGTGTGGTATAGGGATGGTAATATCACAGTATTTTGACATGTACCATGGTACTGAAGGATTACCATTAAAGGTGCTCCTAGAAACTTAAAGCATGATGCTTGGTTTTCTAAGAATCTTCAAAGAATACCATGGTACATTCCAACATGGTGTTTAGTACTTTTGGTTAGGCATTCTGATATCGGGGTGTCCTGATGGAAATCAAACCCTCGCTATCCCAGCATGCTTTACCTCAGTAGAGTCATAGGGGTCGTAGCGGCCCCAGGGGCTTTTAGGCCTGGATGGGCTGATGGGAGACGGCAGGCTAAAGTCCACGTGGCCCCGCTGAGCCCCGAGTCTGGACTCGTGCTCTAACTCTCCAGGGCCCCTGGGTGCCGCCGCAGGCCTCAGGAAGGTGGGTGTTCCCGGGGTCTGGGGTCTGCTGTGACCCTCACCCTCACTATCGGCCTTATGGTGCCCGTGGTGGGCGAACGGGTGGCCCTCTCTGGGCGGGTGATGGCCCATGATGTGCTCCAGCTCCGAGTCCTCCGAGTCTTCCTTAGGGAAGCGCTGAGGTCAGGAGGGGTAGGGACAAGTTTGGGGTCGGGCCAGAACACACGGGCAGGTGCAAAAGAGGTTTTAATATGGAAAATTAAGGTCATGGAGAAGAGAAGCAAAAAGAGAATAGACCATTTAGTGGTTAGATACAACTGTGCATGTCCTTACAAAAGGTTACCATGGAAACCTACAGTGCCTTGCAAAAGTATTCATACCCCTTCATTTGTGTCACATTTTGTTTTGTTGCAGCATTATGTTAAACTGCTTTAAATTAGTTTTTCCCCACATCAATTTACCCTCCATACACCATAATAATGACAAAGCAAAAACCAGATTTGCACATTTTACAAATGTATTAAAAATGAAATTGGTACATTGCATAAGTATTCATCCCCTTAACTCAGTCCATAGTTGAAGCACATTTACAGCCTCAAGTCTCTTCCCTAGATCATCACCTTAACACAAGTCTGTCACTGAGCTCTACAGGCAGTTATCTTGGTTTTTGCTCTGATCTGCATTTTCAGCTGTTAGACCTTTTCTGAGAGGCGTGTGTCTTTCTAAATCAGACTCATTCAAATGAATTTGCCACAGTTTAACTCCACTCCAAGTGTAGGAACATCTAGAAGCAATATGATGCTCCTGAGATACATTTCCAGTGTCCCAGAAAAGGGTATGAATACTTATGCAACGGGATCTTTTCAGTTTTTTTTATTTCTAATAAATTTGCAAATAAAGTTGTTACAAACCTGTTTTGTGCTTTGTCATTATGGTGTATGAGATGCAGATTGATGTGGAAAAAAAGTAATTTAAAGCAGTTTAACATAATGCTGCAACAAAAATGTGGAAAAAAATGAAGGGGTATGAATACTTTTGCAAGGCACTATACTATATTTACCAGCAGCCCAGAAAATCATCTTTAGTGAACATTTAGCCAGAAATGAAGGTTACCATGGTAAAAGTTTGACAAGGCTTTAAGAATGCAAGAAACATATTAGTAATAAAAGGAGTGTTCCTGAGGAAGATGATGCAGGACAGCAGGTATCTACATCACCGCTGTTAGTGTCTACACAAGACGAGCGACATCAGACACAACACAGGTGACACCGATACTCTCACACTGATTACAGCATCGCTAATATAACCAGGACGATGCTGCTGATGCGCTTGTGTTATGAAAGTAAAGAGTGATTCCAGCTCCACAGCTCCACACGCTCCTAGAGGACCGTCAGCCTCACTGATGACAGGAACCAGATGAGAATCTATCCACAGAAAAACCCTAGAGAAGTTCTGCTCAACACATCAGCCACGTTCACACTGCAAGTGCTGCGGTTGGTTTATGGTCTTTAATGAGCTTCTGACGAGCACACTTCATGTGTACTGAACTCTATTAAACACTCAAAGAGGAGTAACAACCATATTTAACTGCACTGCGGTCCTTATACATGAATTAAAGAGCATAAACAGCCTGTGTCCAGGAGAACAGAAGTAAAGGGTGAAGATGACAGCTGGGCAATGTGACACTCAGGTTTCCACTGCTCTAACCCTGTCCAGATAAATAATGCATTGTGGGGCAGTGAACTTGTGTTTAAATGGCAAACATGGACCTGTAATCAAATCTGTTGCCATAACCTGAAAGGGGCAAACACTGAACTGAATTTCACTAAATTTATATCCATCCTTTCTCCAAACTGCTTGTCCTCTTGTGGGTTACAGGGGTGATGGAGGGGTGTCTTGAGCCAAAGGCTAGCCCAGCTCTCATTGAATATATATTTGTGTTTTGTGATCTGACAAACTCATTTGTGCCATTGAACAGTTCAAGAAATTAGCTGATAAGAACATTTTAAAGTCAACATGAAACAGCTTTTTCAACCCAGTTGACTCACGTAATAAAACACATTTCTGAAAGCAACAACAAAAAAGCAAAGTGAGAACGAGCTTGAAGAGTTGATGTGAGGTGTGTTTCAGAGTGTGAGTTTGCAATGGATTGTGGGGGATTATTCCTCTCCTCACACACTTTAAGAAGCCTTTTTAATGGAAACAAGGAGGCTGAAGCGAAGACTACAGAATACCCAAGACATGTCACTCGTATAGTTTTGAATGGGGAAAAATACAATGCTCATTATGGCTTCGAAGCCCCGCCTTCTTAATGAAAGAGCCAATCAATGATTAGTAAAGTCAGTGCGCCACTGCAGCTGCCAATAGAAGTCCTGGTTCCTGTAGAAATACTCGACTCTATGTACTGCGCATACGCACTGGCTGATCTAGCCTGAAAAAGAAGTGTTTTTTGACGCTATTGGAGCACAAGGAACCATATTTATGAGGCAGTTCTTGTCGGATTTCATTGGTGATTTCAAACAGTTTTAGAGAATTTGATGTTTTCCCATTCAAAGAGATAGGAGCTATGCCTGAGCGGTGTTTCAAAGATGGCTGCCAAGTGGAATGACTTGCCTTAAAGGGACTTTGGACTGAAGGTTCAGAGTTTCTTCATGTATCCCACTGATTGCCTTGGCATAAATATATCATTATTAGCGCTAACATTAACGTTAACTGGCACTACAGAACTGCTTTAACAATGGGCCTGAACAGCTATTTGACAAAGAAAATAAGCCAGCTTGCAGAAGAAGGTTCCACATCTAAGAGCAATCACTGGGGCAGCGTCCTGAGAGGTCAGAGATCAAGAGGACCAAGCAGAACGAGGGAGTTGCATCAGTACCTTTCGCACTTCATGCGGCCTGGGCTCAGGTGACGCTGGCATAGAGTCCTGCTCATCTGACGCCGAGTCGGCTTCACGGTCACTGTCCTCCATCGCTACTGGGGCTACTGTACACTCTGCCATCTCCAACCGCGAAAGCGGCCGTTCGGAGAGGAGGTGCACGGGGGGTAAGGAACGTTTCAAGGGGCAGTGTTCAAGGGTGGGGGTGACGTTTGTGGAAGGGATGGCGAGAGGATGGCACAAAAAGAAAAAGAGGAAATGATTAAATAAATGTGATTGATTAAGAGGTCTTGATGGAGATAATGGACATAAAAGCAGAAGATGCCGGTGCACACACAGCTGATCACTGGAATTACTCTCAGGACCATCAGATATAAATGGATGCAAGAGATATTTCAATATACTGTACGGACTAAACATGCTAATATATCTAAAGCAGATATACACAGCATATCAAAAACCACTGCATGAAACCAGAGCTTTACCACATTCAGTTTTGTTGGTGTTGGAACAGTCTGTTTTATGTCAGTATGAAGTAATAAAGCTACAGCCTGTCAAATGTCTAATGCTCAAACTCGATTCTTACACTTGTTAACCTGCTAGCACGATTTATTTGCCTAGTTGTCAGTGTTTAGAGCATACATCAACTAGATTTTTTCAACATAAAATGTTGTTTTAGTAATGGCTGTGTTACATAACATTCAAACTGAACTGAGTATTGCTTAAACATTTGTTCTAATGACACTGATCACCACAGTCGTTACTTTAATCATCTCATTAAAGCAGAAGATCCTGAGGATCGTAGAGATCATAAACCCAGCGCGTTGGATAAAGGAGGTCATAAGTTACCATTAATAGATCTAGTGATTGGTAATGACGATGCTAAAACAATATCAATAGTGACGCTTGACTTGAGCAGCAGCACTAATTAAGAGTTTCAGCGATTAGGTGACGGTGACCCGCTCTACACCCCATGTGTGCAGCAGAGATCGATGTTCAATCTCTAGCGCCGTGGGCTTTACTGGCCTATTTCTGCTCACTGCTCAATACTGCTCAAGCACAGCCAAAACAACAGACAGTAGTGCCAAACGCTGACGTCCTGTGCTCTAATGTGATGAAAATGCTTAAAAGTTCTCATGTTGGGTCGTTATTCCAGCTCAGCCTAAATTAACATAGTATTGAAATGTTACGGATGTGCTGGAGTGGTCTGACCAACACTGCCCTCCAAAGGCAAAGCACAGTAACTACACATTTGGTCAAAATTTAGTTAAGGCTTAAAATGGACTTTGTGACAACTGTTTTGTCTCGTGGCAAAGTCTCCTAGTTAAATTGTGTCCTGTTTCAGAGAAATGAGAGTTTCAACACGTTTGACTAGCTGGTGTAAAAATTTTAATAAAAAAGGCATTTTTCTCAGTTTCAGTGTTGGCGTAGTTACTGCACTTTGTCTTTGGAGGGCAGAACAGCTCATATTATAGCGCTTTACATCAATAAATACCATAGATCACAACATATTTATATTGTTAATTTAAATAAAAGCATTCATTAATTGCATTACAAATAAAACATGCAACTAATTAGATTTTTATATGTAACTTGATGAGTAGACACCAGTTGGTTTACTTGGTTGTGAATTAGGAGAAACACACAAATACATACTCACTGTCAGCTAAATTCTGTGTTTATGGAATAACAAAGTGGTTTTGCCCACTTCCACAATGAACCTGTTCTCTGTTTGGTCTCGTGAACACTAACCCTATATAAAATATATTTATCAATAATAAATAAAATAATTTAAATGACGAACAATAATCTGTGCCACACATATTCCACATTCATCCCAGAACGCTAGAAGATTCTCACCTGAAACGCCTCTAGGAGGATGAAACAATCTAAACTTCTTGCCTTGTCGAAGCCAGCTCCTCAATCCCTTTCCCCGCTCCAGACCCAGCGGCCGCCTCGACAGCTCAGGCTTTTATACCACGACACCCAGGGACGCGGCGCCCTTCACCGCATCGAGCGACCCCGCTGCCCCAGGGCACCAATCAGCAGCCGCCTCCACCGCAGCGGATCGACACGGAGCCCATCGCATGAGCACTGAACCCGGCCCCGGATACAACTGCACTCACATCTTCACCACATCTACAGTAAGAACGGCCGCAGAGCCACTGCTACGAGCACACATCATCTCCATGATTTTTATGGTGCATTGTGAGGAATTAATGACTGGTCTGATGACGGTGGATCTGCTCAGTTTATAGGCCTCTGCAGATCAGTGCAGTGCTTTCAGCCTTACGGTGCATGATGGGAATTTGATGGTGCACCCCTCACAGGCTGCTGATGTCTAAGAAGTGTGTTCAGTTATAAGACAAGCAAGAAGCATTGGCCTTTAGTTTCATTTGAATCAGAATTTACACAGCAGGTCTGAAAATGTGAATGAGTGCATGAGTTCATTTCTACAATGTTTGTGAGCTGTTCCTTTAACTACTACTCAGCTTTCAGCTCATGCTGGAGAATGTGGCTGCGGTCGAGGGGCGAGAG
>NC_133374.1:37497229-37517474 GCF_049309525.1 Garra rufa
CAATGGCCAAAATGACTCATTTTGTTAGCAAAATGCTCTAACACTCACAAAACATTAAAAACATGCAACATAAGCAAATATTTCCATCAAACACCACAACTTTTGGTCAAATTAATTTATTCTTTCAATCAATCATTACATGATGGATAACAAAATACAGCCATCAATATGCAATATAATACTTTACAAACTCAAATGGATACTAAAAAAAAAACTACCAAGGGAAACTTATGGGTGGAAGTACCTTTTTTTAAAAAAAAAAAAGAAAAAGAAAAAGAAAAAAATAATATAATATAATATTATATATATATATATATATATATATATATATATATATATATATATTATCTTTCACATTTAGTCCATTCCTTCTTGACGATTATGCTACAGGTTCTCATCAACATCGCATTGAATGTTTTCCCGTGCAATGTGCCGAGGGAAATACCTCCTTGCATGGCGTATCCATCCCTGGCAGTCCTCTGCACCTATTGCCAGGCAACCAGCATTCATTGCCTCCAGGAGGGGCATCTGCTCATATGGCCGGTGATCATTCACCTTCCACCTCCAAGCAGAGAAGAACTCCTCAATTGGGTTCATGCAGGGAGGAATTGCATCATAATACGAGGCTGTGCTGCAAACCATTCATTCACAAGGCGAGAGTGGTGGAAAGCCACATTGTCCCAAATTATGACATACAGTGTCATGCCAGGCCTCAACAGCCCTCTCTCTTCGGGTGGAATCAGTATTTCTTTCAATGCATCAAGAAATGTAATGAGGCGTTCTGTATTGTATAGGCCAATAGTTGGTATGTGGCAAAGGACCCCATCATTTGAGATGGCAGCACACATGGTGATATTGGCACCCCTCTGACCTGGCACTGTGACAGTGGCCCTCTGCCCAATGATGTTCCTCCCGCGTCTCCTCACTTTACAGAGGTTGAAGCCGGCTTCATCCACAAAAATGAATTTGTGATGTGCCCCTTCAGCTTCAAACTCCATTATTCTCTAAGAAAAAGCAAATTCATGAAGGCAAATTATTCCAGTCACATGTAACTATGGTAAACAAGGTATTACAATAAAAAAAATCTGTACCTGCACATACTGGAATCGTGCCTCCTTTACGGTGTCAGAGTTTCTTTGAAATGGAACTCTGTACAGCTGCTTCATTCTGACATGGTTTCGTTTAAGGACTCGACCTATAGTTGCCAAACTCACAGTGTTTATATTTCTAAATGCTCCCTGATCTGCAATTAATGCTGCCTGGATTTCACGCAGTCTGATTGCATTGTTTGCCACTACCATATCTACAATGGCAGACTCTTGTTCAATACCAAATATCTTTCCTCTGGATACTGGGTGTATTTTATTGATTTTTACGTTTCATGTAGAACAAATATTCTAAACCAGTGGGCCTCCAGGGTGCCGCGAGATAGCTTAAAATTCATTTAAATATTATCCGAAAATTGTTTAATTTCATTATTAATGTTTTAAATGAAAATGATCAAAGCAAGGTCTCTCTCGTGTTCTGTGATTGATTGCTTTGGACTCGACGCAGCAAGTTTCATCTCACTGTTAAATACAGACAGAACGGCAGCTCAAAACTTTCAACCGCTGCACGAAACTTCATTTTAGAGACCTGCAAGGGACATATTATTTAGTCCCGCTTCCGCAAGTTTCTGTCCCACAGAAATACATGTTATTTCGTCCCGCTCCTCCAGAAATATGTTATTTCGTCCCGCTCCCGTCCGCGACATTCATGATTTGTCCCATATCCTCCCGCAAAAGTAACCTATACCCCCCCCCCCCCATCTCTTGGCTGCATGAAACAAACCGTCGTGCTAATGTAGAGGTAAAGACGATCAGAGTTATAGTAACAAACTTAATGTATGCCTAATGTATGACACTCTTGTATATCGGAGTCGTACATTAGGCACGCAAAAGTCCGCTATCGATTCACAAACTATTCATGCTTTCGGGGCTCTGATCCATAGATCCACATTTTTGTGTGAAATTTCTAAATATTTGTATAGTTGTCAAAATTAATGTCCTGTGGGTGTTTTATAATAGATGTTCACCCATAGAGGATCTTGTGAGGGTCAGTGGTGTTTATGCACATATGAGCACTGCATAAACAGACTTAAAATGTATTTGCAGTATTTTTCATTTGTATGTTTAATTTATAATGGATACAAACAGTAGACATTCAGTCAGTCCAGTTTAAATGGCAGGTGCACTTACTTAAGAAAAAGTAATCTGTTGTAAAGAATGTTTGAATTAAAGATTTCAGGAACTTTAAAAATAATAATATTATTATTAATATATATATATATATATATATATATATATATATATATGTGTGTGTGTGTGTGTGTGTTAAAGTTAGAACTGAGCAGAGGGTTTTCTTTTAAATTCAAAAGTATAGCTTTAATTTAAAGTTAGTTTGAATTTTGATTTTGATTTTTTTATAACATGCAGTAGAAGAATAAAAAGGCAAAACAAATGTTTTGGTTAATAAAACAGGTTTAAAAATAAACATCTTTAGAGGAAATGTCAGGTATGGGGGGCCTTGCAAAATTGACCGGAGCAGGAGGGGGGGCCCGGCCTAAAAAAGGTTGAGAACCCCTGCTGTAGACACGGTTTGTTCTGCTAACAGGGCAGTGCAGTAAAGCTGAAATACACAGTGGTATACATTACAGTAACACTGAATTACCTGTTCTCATTCCGAAAAAGCCTGACAATAGATGCCACAGTGCTCCGACTCAGAATGGGCTGGACCCTTTGTCCAGCCTCTCTAAAGGACAAGCCATGATTGATGACATGGTCAATAATTGTTGCCCGAATTTCATTTGAAACTTGAGCTCGATTTTGTCCTCTTGCTGCTGCAGCTCCTCCACCACGCATACAAACTCCTCTTCCTCTGGCCCCTCTGCCATGACCTTTTACTCTCCTTCTGTGCCTATGGCCTCTTTGATCCATGCTTGCAAATAGCAATACAGAGGTGGCAGCTTTTGTAGAGGGATGTTAATTGATTGCTGATTGAAGAGTTGTGCAAACAAGTTTCACACAGGTGCATTGGAGATTCATAATTATGCAAGTAATTTCTACCAGCTGTGAATAGATGTTTTCCTTTTGTTCAACACAGTGAATCCAATGGAGTTTGGGATCTTTCAATGAGATCTGTGGTGACTGTTTTGACAAAGGGTGTGAGAAATGTGTGAAACAAATGAAAAAGTGTTAAGGCATTTGAAAGAGAAGACTTCTCCTGTGCTAAGAATGTGATAATGAAGATCAAGTGAATCCCAGTTTCACTGAGCGTGTCTTAGAAAATGAGAAAAACTGTAAATGTATACTTCTATACACTAGAAATTGGGCCAATTTAGTCCCAAGGAGTATTGAAATAGAAAAACTTACAACTATACTACTAGTACACTGATATTTGTATACTTACTACATGAAGTATACTTAAAAAAATATACTTGAACTTTACTTAAGTACACTTAATAAAATAAACTTGAAGTATACTTCTTTTTGGTGAGGGATCTTCACTATGCATACTACAAAAAAGTGAATTTGTGAAACGGTGATGTCATGCATGTGTATATTACGTGTTCACTCTTTATGTATGGGTGCACCCTGTTGAAAAAAACAGCATATACTGGTTGGGTATGTTTTGAAGCATAAATGCTGGTTTGAGCTTGTTTAAACAACTAGCTCCTGCTCAAGACCAGCTTAGGACCAGCACATGACCAGCTACGGACCAGCTTAAACCAGTTCATAACGAGCTAAGGACCAGCTTAAACCAGCTCAAACCAGCATCCATGCTTATGCTGGTTTTATCAACAGGGCAGGTGCGTAGTGTTTCGTTACAAAGGGACTTGGCCAACTACTGGCCTAGCCAACCGTTGAACGGCCACTATAGTGCCCCTTGTGGTAATGTGAGAATGCAACACATGCTTGTTATGAATTACACAGACAGATTTCTGAATGCAATAACAATGTGTGAAATCATGGCTGCATTGCTAGAGGTGTTTGCGTCCCATTCTTGTATAAATTATTATGGGGCCCGAGTGTTGCATGGACTGCGTGAACTTTGCAGACACTGCACATGAAACAATGTTCAATCCAAATGGTGAAAATGGGAAATATAAGCTGGCTGTTCTCCTGAGTCACTCGGGACAGGCCAAATCACTCCCAGGCCCACGCCAGCATGTTTTCGGAGCCTTTGGTGGACCTGTGTGCCCAGCTGTGTGCTGCGGTCCACCCGTGCCAAGCTCTTGATTGAAGCCCGTAGATCCACATGCCAAGAATCACAACTGCTGGAATGCCTGCGCTGGAAAGGCTCGGCTCGCTCCATTCCTCTCTAAGTGACCATAAAAGGCCGAGAGGATCGTTCAAAAGAAAGCGGAGAGCATGCAGGAGGAAAAGGTTCAAAGGTGTTTCTTGTAATCTGAGGTAACATGAACAAAGGTTTGACGGAGGCTACTTCCGAACACGTCATGTGAGAGATTTAACACTCCGTTGTGTGATGTGTTGTGTTTTAGTTATGAGGAAAGTGGTCGAAAAGTTTGATACAGATTCCTGCAAAATCCCTTTAAGCCAAGTCAGATATTTTCTGAACAACACAAGTGCAGCTAAAGAGATGGAGGTTTGAGTGGTTAGCGCCACTGCTGGCAGACGCCAGAATTACACCAGCTTTGTAGAACCAATTAGTCACATGACATTTACAGATAAGATGATTGCCTCAAAAACAATTGTGTTTATGACAAGCAAGCATTTTGTGAAATTGTTATTTAATTCCCTATTTTTTCTGACATAAGCATTGTTTTTCAGTTTGTTTTTGAAATAGTGATTACAGTGTCATATACTTTAGTCCAGCACAGTAAAAACCAGATGTATTTGGCCTCCTAAATATGTCTGAATGTCATTACAGGACAAGAAATCAATCCTTAAAACAAACATTTCACACAATTTAACAACAGTTTTACTGTTCTGATTGAATATAGAAGTATTTGCATACTTTGTGCACTCTGCATTTTTCAGGTTGGTGTTTAATGGTGTTTCATGACCCTGGTTGATTATGCTATTCTTTATGTTTAGCAATTTATCTCATATACACTATTCAACATTTACTTGAATTAATAGTAGGGCTGTCAGTCGATTAAAAATTTTATTCTAATTAATTATATCATGTTTCAATTAATTAATCTAATTAATCGCAAAATAAATTTGACTGTGAAAATAAGACCATAAAAGATTATTTAAAACTATTATTTTGCATTAAATCCGAAAGTATCAAGTAGACATTACAAATTGTAGCTTTCGAAATAAATATTTTATTTGATTAAACATTTATTACACACAAACATTTAGGCTACAACAGCCTAACATAAACTATAAAACATAAAAGAAGATAATTTGAGAAACACTGAAAGTCTTTGGTAACCAAAAGAGCTGTGAAGACCAACAGTCTTCAAAATACCTTCTTTTATGTTCCACAAAAGAAAGGTTTAAAATGACGTGAAGGTGAGTAAATGATGACAGAATAAAAAAAAATTGGGCAACCTATCTCTTTAATGTTTTTATAATAATAATTATTATTATTATTTAATGAAAGAATACTCTAAATAAGACACTAAATCTGCCAGTAGGTGGTGGTAAGTGTCTTTCATTCGATTCGTTCAAATGCTGATTTGTTCAGGAATTCAGTAAACTTTAGGAATGAGGCTTTAAATCCTTGATTCACATGATTTGTTCAAAATGCAGATTCATTCAGAAACTAAACACGCATGTGTTGCTCAGAGACGCGCATCAATTCTGCTATGGCTTTAAAGGTAATATGTTCTCTGCAAATTTTAGGGGGAAAAAAAACATAATATTGTGTTTAAAATTTAACACAATATCTGTCAGGATTGTGGTCTGTTTTGTTGTGTTTTCCTAGTGTTTTTCCCCCCTGTGGTTCTATTGTTTTGGTTTATTCCTGTGTCTCCCCCTTTTGTTCAGTTTGCCTTGATTTACCCTTATGCCCACATTTGGACTTCCCCCTCGTTACCTTGATTGTGTACACCTGTCTTGTTTAGTTGCCATTCCCCTTTGCTTCTCTTTAAATAGTCATTTGTCTCCAGTTTAGTTTGTCCGGTCTTAAAGTTAAGTCGTGTTGTTGTATTCCTGGTTTTCTGTTCTTTGTTTTAATAAATACGTGTTATTATTTACTCCTGGCTTCTGCAAGTCTCCTTCTGGCTCCTAACCCCCAGCAACCGTGACAGAAGACCGAACCAAAACTGAAGATGAATTGGGCTGAAGCAGAGCTTTGGAGACTGCGGCAGGGCGGTTGGGAGTTGGAGCGATATGTGGAGGATTTTATCAAGCTTTCCCATCAGGTGGGCTGGCCCGACGCCTCTCTCGGCGCTGTGTTTCTTATGGGGCTGGATGATGAGACGATTTGTTGCGATTCTCCCGCATGTAACTTCCCCTTAATCGAACTTATCAATCACATTCTTTATTTAAACTGCTCCCATTTTGAAATTGAAGAAGTAAAGAGTGTTTGTGGGTCTCATCGTCCAGCCCCCTCTGAAACACGCCACATCGCACCAGCCTATCCTAAGATGGGAACCCCCATATACTGTGCCAACGGCTCGAACCGCCAGCCCAGTCCCAAATCCCCAGTCATCCTCCAAAGTGCCATCGCTGTCCTCAGCCCGATGCTGCCAGCCTCCTCCCCGCGCTCAATTCTGCCGGCCGCTGCCCAGCGCTCAGTACAGCAGGCCTCAGAATCCCCAGCTAAGATGGCCGCCACGCCAGAGTCTGCACCCAAGATGGCCGCCACGCCTGAGTCCCCGGTCAGGATGGCCGCCTCGCCCGAGTTCTCAGCCAAGATGGCGGTCACTCCCGAGTCCCCGGACAAGATGGCCACCGCACCTGAGTCTCCGCTGGTCTTGCCCAGCCCTCAAGTGTCCGCGCAACCAGAGCGCCCTCAAGTGTCCGCGCAACCAGAGTGCCCTCAAGTGACCGCGCCGCCAGAGCGCCCTCAGGTGCCCGCTCGCCCCGAGCGCCGTCCAGAGCCGCTTTTCAGAGACCATTCTGGCTTGCAATCCCCTAATTGTCCCCAAGAAATTTTTTTTTGGTGGGGGGGGGGCTACATACCTGCAGCCGTAGGGGCCGGGCCGAGGGATGAGCCCAAGGCCGTGGCGGCTGATCCGCCATGGCCTCCTGAACTGTCTGCTCCACCATGGCCTACCGAGCTCTCTGAACCGCCATAGCCCCCTGAACTGTCTGTCCTGCCATGGCCCCCTGAGCTCCCTGATCTGCCATGGCCTCCTGAACTCCCAGATCCGCCATGGTCCCCTGAGCTCCCTGACCAGCCTCTGCCTCCTGTGTCCCTGCCTACTGGCATCCAGGGCGCCCACCCACCCTCCCCTTTAGATGTTATACGGCGCGAGACACTGAGGGGGCCGTAGTGTCAGGATTTTGGTCTGTTTTGTTGTGTTTTTCCCCCCTGTGGTTCTATTGTTTTGGTTTATTCCTGTGTCTCCCCCTTTTGTTCAGTTTGCCTTGGTTTACCCTTATGCCCATATTTGGACTTCCCCCTCATTACCTTGATTGTGTACACCTGTCTTGTTTAGTTGCCACTCCTCTTTACTTCTCTTTAAATAGTAATTTGTTTCCAGTTTAGTTTGTCCGGTCTTAGAGTTACATTGTGTTGTTGTATTCCTGGTTTTCTGTTCTTTGTTTTAATAAATGTGTGTTATTATTTACTCCTGGCTTCCGCAAATTTCCTTCTGGCTCCTCACCCCCAGCAACCGTGACAATATCAACTTCTTATTTACTGAACTGTTATATAAAATCACATTTAAGCTAATGATAGATCAAGACGAAATCAGCACTCATGTAATATTTCTCTTGCTGCTCGTTGTCAGGATTTTAGTGTAGTCTGTCTTGTGTTTCCCACTGTTTTCCCCCCTATGTTTCCAGATCAAATGGTTTAGTCCATGTTGTCCCCTCTAGTTTTGTTTCCCATTGGTTTAGTCTTGCCCATATTTGTATTTCCTCATTGTTATCTCATTTGTAACCACGCCGTTTTCTGTGTATATCAGTCTGTGTCTGCTCACTCCCCTTTGTCTGTCGATAATTGTTACTTCTGTTTGTTTGACTCCATGTTCATCATTGTTTTTCTTTAATAAATACTCAGTATTTGATTTACTCCGGTTCCTGCTTCTCCATTTCCACTTCTCACCTGCTATATCTGTGACACTCGTGTGGTATATGATAAATATAAATATGAGACAAAACACATGCAGGGGCAGTTTTTGCCCCAATATCTTGAATTTTGAATCATAACTGTAATTATAGAGTTGTTGCCCCGCATCATATTTGTCAACAGTTAACTATATGACATAAAAGATGATGTACAGGTCTGGGGGCTGGCAGTTAACTCATTCAACTGACAGCCCTAATTAATACATATAAAAGCAAGCTTTAAGGTCATGGACTGGGAATTTGTGCTCTGCATTTAACTACTCCAAGTGCACACACACAATATAAATGATCAGTTAAATAAATTCTATTGATTCACTGTATTTTTTATGGTCACATATTTTCTTTCAGCTGTTTTTTCAAACATTCATGCATCAGAGGTGTTTTTTTTTCCTAGTAAATGCATTAAATTAGAAGATTTCCTGCACAGAAGAGAATTGTTTCTTGTGATTTTCTGTTGGCTGCAGATGCTTTCAGGTGCTCATGCTCCAGAGTTAATCACAGACAAACAAACAAATCCTGCATTGACAGAAAACATCTATAGTGAGTGCTGTGAACTCACTAAACCCGATCTAAAGAGGGTGGATTTGTTTGGTTTAGTCAACTCTAAACTTGCTCTGTGACTCAGAGTTTGTTCAACTGGTGTTGTGTAACAGGCCTCTGGTTCCTCTTGAGCTCAACTAAAAATCTCCAAAACACCAGCTGATTCAAATACATTGTGAGACCTCAGACATTGTGAAGAAAAACGATGTTTCATGAAGAAGACTCGTTGCACTATATACAGAGACACAGTTAAGTGTGACTAAAATGTCTAAACAGGTAAATAATTGTGTTCACACCCATGTCACATTTCTCTACAGCTGTGTTTTTATATTTCATTTTTGCAGTGTTTGCACTGTTTTGATACTGATGTTTTTCCGTCTATACAACTGCAGTGCATGATTACATACGGCTGTGATGCAGATGTGCGTGTGTGAGGAAACGATTGTGAAGAGACTGACAAAAGCGCCACCTAGAGGCTAACGCTGTACAATACAACATAACCCAGAGAACTGCATTCAATGAATTCATGTACATTTATGCATTTGCTCTTGTTCTAAGGCAGCTAATTGCATTCGAATTTGATTTTGGTAATTAACTACAAACCTTTTTTTTAACATTTCATCTCACATTTCACTTATGCTCGAAAGACAAACACCCAAGTCCATGACTGTACGGTTTGAGAGCCCTATATGTGCTGCAATTTTCTTAACAATTGTATTTACACTTTTCCAATGCTGAAGGAAGAAAACAAGACTTGTACGGACCAAGAATATCACTGAGACTTGGGAATGGACCCTTTTCACCACCTTGCAATGCCCCAGCAACCACTCCCCACACCAGTACTGGACAACACCTCACTGATGTTTATTCAGAGTGACTTCACTCTCCTTTGATGGACATGCCAGGGTTTACACTGGCTGAAATGTAATCAGCTATTCATTTGTTATATTAATTGCTTACAAAATGCTTAATAATCTGTTCTGGCACTAAACCACTAATAATGACAGACATGTTTTGATGTTTTGAAAGAAACTATGATCAATAGATGTGATTCCAACTTCAATCAACATGTTTTCACATGTGATCCAAATTGTGGAAACATGTCATGATTCATTTGAGCTGGTTGGCGTGGTAAGCGTGTGTTTGTATTTGTAAACGCTCAGATCATTTGGTAATGATTGTGTTGTTTCTCAGGTCAGTAATTGATCTTGAGCAGATCATCCATTTTCTGAATTCAAGATCTGTCACCTATGACCTGACAAATTACAGAAAATGACTCAGAAATAACAAATATTATAAAGTTCTTGGAGGTCTCATAGACAAATTACTCTTGTTTATTCTTGCTTCAGTCTTCCATTTAGTTTTGCATTTGATTTAACAGGCAACAGACGTGAAGGTAAGAGTCCAAATGTACACAAATGTAGCTGTTTTAATAAAGTATATATTGTTTACATATGTGGTTGCTTTGTATAATTGCAAAAAAGTCATCATATAGATATTGTGGACATATGTACACATAAAAATTTGACTGTGGTGATTTTATATATGTTATAAACTTTTATCTTCATTTACCCAGAGAATGTATGTTTAAGTGAAAGCGTTTTAGGTTATGTATGTAACCATGGTTCCCTGAGATTGGTCAGCGACAGCCTATGACGTCACTACCGGCGTGACCCTTGTGGGCTGTTTCGCTGCGGGCGGCCCGTGTTCGAATCCCGACTCAAGGACCTTTTCCGATCCCGCTCCCTATCTCTCTCCCACTTCGCTTCTTGTCAATTCTGATAGGTTCTATTAAAATAATGGCAAAAATGGCAAAAATAAATCTGAAAAAAAAAAGAAACTTGCGTCCGAGGCATGGCGAGGCTTCTAGAGGACACAGTAAACAATGGTTACATGTGTAACCTAAGACGTTCCCTCCCAAGGGAACATTGCACTGCATTCTCTAGCGGCCGCTATGGGGAACAGTATACCCACGCTGCTTGAGCCAAAGAACTTACAAAGAACTTACCTGATAGGGAAGCCTGAACCCAGGGCAGAGCTCAAGCCTTGGAATCAGAAACAAAGGAGATTCCTTTAAGGGAATAAGACCAAGCATCTAGGATCATACTAGACCCTGGCGTGTCACCCAGGGGGCTACGTCAACTCTGGATGAGCTTAACCAGAGGAACTGCCTTGACAGATTCTTGGCAGCAACACCCTGCTCAAGAGGTATCAGCGAGGACACATAAGTGGAGTGGGGCCCAAGGTGAGCCGAGGCCTGAACCAATTTAGAGAATGGGAACGAGGCTGCAGTGCATAACCCATACCATACAGGATTTTAGAAAAGTGCACAAGGTGCCTGCATGCACACTTACCATAAACATGGATTTTAGAAATACTGTTACTTAGCGTAGGAACTGCCTCGACAGGTCCTCGGTAGCAGATGCTCAAGATATGTCAACAAGGACACATAAGTGGAGTGGGGCCCAAGGTGATCCGGGGCCTGAACCAACTCAGAGAATAGGAATGAGGCTCTAGTGCTTAACTCATACCATACAGGATTTTGGAACTACACTTTAGTTACATACACTTACCAAAATGTGGATTTGTGTACACTTACCATAGACATGCATTTTAGAGACACTATTACTTAAGGGGAGAGCCTAGCCTAGCTCCTCGGTAGTCGATGCCCTGCTTGGGGTATTGTAAAGGATACACAAGTAGAGCAGGGCACAAGGTAGAAAACCCGGGCTTGAGCCAACTCAGAAAATTGCAGCATGTAACCCATACCATACAGGATTTAGAAAAGTGCACACTTACCATGATGTAGATTTTTAGAAACACCGTATTAAGGGGTAACAAAGATCAAAAGCCTAGCTTCTCGAGAGAGAGAGAGAAAAGAAGGCTCACATGATCTGCCGAGGGGCAGTGAGCTCATAAAGTAGTGAGGGGAATATTAGAGTGTCCAGACCTTAAATAGAACAAAAGCAATGGGATCCAGGCTAGAAGGGGATCACATGCTCCAATAGGGTCCCATCACAGAGGCAGCTGACCAAGGAGGCGACAGGAATGTGCCTAACCATTTGGTATGATTGCATATGAAGTGGCACTCTTAGCTTTTGGGCTGAGGTGGTCCTTACTACTGGGGGCAATAGGTTGCATAGCTAGCCCTTGCAGTGAGGGGAGCACTCCCTAGCTTGACCTGAAAGCAGTGCTAGATTGAAGGGGCAGCTGGAAGAACCTGTAGAAGGATCAGTATCCAACAACCCATCCATGCAAGAAGATGTACCGCTCCCCAGAGCCGAATACAGGGAAACCTGAAAGGAGGACCCGCAAGTCCTGGAGTTGCAGTGCTATGTTAGGGACTTGATGACCAAGGAGGCTTCCACTAATGCTTAGCGATATGGCTAAACGATCCAGCAAACATTTAGCCGAGGATGTATGCTGTCATACAGTCTGGATCCAGTATTGACGGTGAAACCGTCACCACAATCGGACTCCACAGAGAACAATGCTCGCAGAAGTCCAAGCCCTGTAACAAAGTAAAGGAACAAAGACAGGTCTGATATCGCTGCAGAATAAAGATAGTTAGTGGGCACATAAACTAGCAGTAGAAAGCTAGAGATGAGTTGGATCATAGGTTCAGCCTGGGAGACTCTAATGCAGGCACAGAAGCAGGAGATTCTTACTCTGGTCCAGACAAGGGCATTGAGAACGCCTCGTCTGGATCACCTCGTCTGGATCAAGTCTTGCCTACTACCCTTTGATTCACGTCTCCTCTGAGCCCTACCCTGAGATGTGGAAGGGTTGGAGTCATGACACTAGTCTTCTGTATTGTCAAGTCAAGTCAAGTCATTTTTATTTATATAGCGCTTTCAACAATACAGATTGTGTCAAAGCAACTGCACAGTATTTAAACAGCACAATAGTGTGTAAGTAACGCATTATTGTAAATAATCAATTTTCAGTTAAAGGCAGTTCATCAATGAATTCAGTGATATCATCATCCAGTTCAGTTCAAATAGTATACGATATCACTGGAAAGTGTCCCCAACTAAGCAAGCCAGAGGCGACAGCGGCAAGGAACCAAAACTCCACAGGTGACAGAAATGGAGAAAAAAACCTAGGGAGAAACCACGCTCAGTCGGGGGACCAGTTCTCCTCTGGCCAGACAAAACCAGCAGTTTGTACCAATGTCACATTGTAGAGAACTCATCAGGATCCCGTGGTGTGGCACCGATGGCCGCCTAGGTTGGCGATGTCTTCATTGATGATCCATCTCTGGAGCTCATCTGGTTGACATCCACGGCTATTGAAGTCATCTCCAGGTGGTGATCCATGATCTAAGCTGGGTACGGACTGGATCCGGGGGACTGCAGTGACCATCTGATCTGGATACAGGCTGGGTCTGGTGGCTACGGTGACCTCGGAATAAGAATAAAACAGACTAAAATTAGCGTAGATGCCATTCTTTTTACGATGCAACGAGTGCATCAAATGTTATGGGAGGTGTTTTCGGTTCCGGTTGACCTAATTAATGCAGCCTAACAATCCTTTAACAGATTTGAGTTATAGGAATGTGTTAATGTTTTATGTGTAAGCCAGGTTAAAGAGATGTGTCTTTAATCTAGATTTAAACTGACAGAGTGTGTCTGCCTCCCGAACAGTGTTAGGTACATTGTTCCAGAGTTTAGGCGCTAGATAAGAAAATGATCTGCTGCCCGCAGTTGATTTTGATATTCTAGGTATTATCAAATTGCCAGAATTTTGAGAACGCAGCGGACGTGAGGGACTATAATGCGATAGAAGCTCGCTCAAGTACTGAGGAGCCAAACCATTGAGGGCTTTATAAGTAATTAGTAAGATTTTAAAATCTATACGATGTTTTATAGGGAGCCAATGCAGTACTGACAGAACCGGGCTATTATGGTCATACTTTCTAGTTCTAGTAAGAACTCTAGCTGCTGCATTTTGGACCAGCTGGAGTTTGTTTATTAAGTGTGCAGAACAACCACCCAATAAAGCATTACAATAATCTACCCTTGAGGTCATGAACGCATGAATTAATGTTTCAGCATTTGACATTAATAGCATAGGTCGTAATTTCGATATATTTTTAAGATGGAAAAATGCGGCTTTGCAAATGCTAGAAATGTGGCTTTCAAAGGAGAGATTGCTATTGAATAGGACGCCTAGGTTCCTAACTGATGACGACGAATTTACAGAGCAGCCATCTAGTATTAGACTGTGTTTTAGGTCATTACTTGTGGAGATTTTAGGTCCAATAATTAACACCTCTGTTTTTTCAGAATTTAACAGTAAGAAGTTATTCGCCATCCAGTTTTTAATATCAGCTATGCATTCTGTTAGTTTTTCGAATTGATATGTTTTGCCGGGCTGCGAAGAAATATAGAGCTGAGTATCATCAGCGTAACAATGAAAGCTAACACCATGTTTCCTGATGATATCTCCCAAGGGTAACATGTAAAGCGTAAAAAGTAATGGCCCTAGTACTCTTCATTTATTGCCACAAACTTATGACGGTCTGATAAGTACGATTTAAACCATGCCAGTGCACTACCATTAATGCCTACATAATATTCAAGTCTATTTAAAAGAATGTTGTGGTCAATAGTATCAAACGCAGCACTAAGATCCAGTAGCACTAATAGGGAGATGCAACCACGATCGGTTGACAAGAGCAGGTCATTTGTAACTCTTTACACACAAACCATTAACATCAATTCCATGTGACAGTATTAAATCTAGAGTATGATTTCGGCAATGAGTAGGTCCTGACACGTGTTGTTTAACCCCAATAGAGTTCAAAATATCTATAAATGCTGTTCCTAATGCATCTTTTTCATTATCAACATGGATGTTAAAATCACCCACTATTAAGACTTTATCTGCGGCCAACACTAACTCGGATAGAAAATCAGCAAATTCTTTAATAAAGTCTGTATGGTGCCCTGATGGCCTGTAAACAGTAGCCAGTACAAACGTCACAGCGGATTTATCATTAGCACTTGTTTCTCTGGATAATGCTATATGAAGCACCATTACTTCAAAACGAGTTATATTTGAAGCCCGTTCTCTGAGAGACATTGAGAATATTGCTATAAATAGTAGAAACACCTCCCCCTTTACCTTTTAGACGCGGTTCATGTTTATAACAGTAATCTTGGGGGGTGGACTCGTTTAAAATGATGTAATCGTCTGGTTTTAGCCAGGTTTCTGTCAAACAGAGCACATCTAGCTTATGATCAGTGATCATATCATTTACAAAAAGTGCTTTCGTAGAAAGGGACCTGATATTCAATAAGCCAAGCTTTATCAATTGTTTCTCTGTATTATATATATATTTTATTTGTTGAACAAATTGTTAGTCTTGATTTGATTCAGGCGTTTTTTGTATTTTCTAGCTCGGGGAACAGACACAGTCTCTATAGTGTGATATCTAGGTGAAAGGGTCTCTATGTGCTGAGAATTAACTGATTTCTGTGACGTGAGGCGGCTAGCAGACGGTCGGTTTAGCCAGTCTGTCTGCTTCCTGACCGGGCCCCAGTTAGTCAAGTGCAAACTCTAAGACTATGTGCCATATTTCTAGATAGAAGAGATGTTCCACATCCGGATGGATGAAGACCATCTCTTTTCAACAGGTCAGGTCTGCCCCAGAAACTCGTCCAATTGTCTATGAAACCTATGTTATTTCGTGGGCACCACTTTGACATCCAGCCGTTTAACGATGACAATCTACTATGTATCTCATCACCACGATAAGCAGGGAGGGGACCAGAGCATATTACAGTGTCTGACATCATACTTGCAAGTATTGTCAGCTGTTCTATTGCCAGGACCTCTTTGCTGTTCAGGTTTAGAACTGGACCTTTGTGCAATTAAGAAACTAAAGGCAGCTGAGTGCACCTTTGCCTCCTTAAACTTCTCAACCACCGTCTCAATGGAGGTACCAAAAATCTCAGAAGGCAAAACCATCACATTAAGGAGAAAGCCCCTTTATTTAGTCCCGATTTCAGCCAGGTTCACCCACAGATGTCTCTGTGACCTACCAATGGCAGTGGCGGTTTGCTTAGTGGCACGGAGAGCAAGGTCTATGGTGCGGTGCAGCTCAGCTACATCATCAAAGACCCTGACCTCTATCGAGGTCTTTCAGCAGGTCAGCCTGGTAAGCCTGAATCACCGCCATAGTGTGCAACGAAGCCTTAATCAAACCTAGAACTATTTGAGGCATTTGTGCCATGCTGGGGAGAAAGATATTGTAATAATGTAAATTATGTGAAAAATAATGCGTTTTTCGAACCACCAAGCATGAGAGCATGTTCTACTACACCCCCATAACTAAATCAAGACTTTATAAAAGAGCATAATAGGAGCCCTTTAAATGCCTTAATGGTGCTCACCATTCAAAGGAAGAATAAATCAATTGCTCTTACCAGAATGCAGCTTCAAACAAAACAGTCCCTGAAGATGAAGAAGGGGATGACATGTTCTCCCAGTGTCCTTTTATACTGTGGTCGCACCGGTAGTGATGTTATAGGTTGTCGCCGGTCAATGTTTTTGTAGTTTTGAAAGTATGCTTTAGACATAGTGACCACTAGAGGACGCAGTTTAATGTTCCCTCGGAAGGGAATTATATACAGCCTTATAAGTAATGTATATTGCAAAAATCTTTATTTATTTACAGCATTATATTGTATGTTATAGATTACATTTCTGTATGGTATATACATAAATAATAAACAATTTACAGCTTTTACAGAAAGTACAGCTTCAAAGAAATCATGTTTCTTGTTGTTAAAATGCTGATTTGTAGTAATGTTACTCTCAATCTTTTTAATGATCCTGTCTCGTTCCAGCCTAGATCTTCTAGCCATCTTCAGCATCAACACTATGAATGTTGATTTTCACTGTGTAAATGATAAATGTTAATGTTGGTCCACACAGAAACAAACACAGTCAGGAGCAGAATAAGATGACATTCATCGGTTCCAGGCATCGTTCGGGAGATCTGTGTGAGACAACATTAGTTCAAACTGAATCTCTGTGCAAAACAATGCTCAGGATCAAGCTTGAGGACAAGGAAAACCAACTTCACCAGCTTGTTTACACAAATTCAGGTTCAGTCATGTACACTGACTAATGCAACCAAAATCTTCTTTCCTGTTAGAGTAGCCATATAGGCCTGTCTGTGGGGATCAGGTGAATGTCGTTTCACATTGTTTTGAGGAACACGAAGAGCAGCCGTGTTGAAGTAAAGCCGCCAGTGGCGAGTAGTTAAAGAGAGCAGTTGGGTTCCTCTCCGCCTGAAGATAAATCCTTGATCTGTTGAGTGTAGGTCCCTTTAGGACATGCAGACAGGCCGGTGGGACATCTGGAAACATATTCAGCATGATTGATTTCCAGCTCTCTTAATCGTGGGCCTATTAGTCGTGGTTATCGCTGTGTTCTCGTGACGGTAGATTTGTTTTCCCGGTGGGTATAGCGATAAATGACTGCTGAAACACTGGTGCAGGAAGTCTTCCTCTCGCTGGGAAACATCCTAACCAGACTGATAGGGATCGAGGGACACATCTTAAAGCCAAAGCTTGAAAAAACGCAACTCAACAGCTGGGTACGAAGCAAAAACTCACATTTCTTCAAACACAAAGGCAGCTGAGTCACAGAGTAGACTCCACAGAGAACGACGGACCAGCGTCTGAAGCAGGATTCAACATATAATTGTCTTAAGATCCACTGTGGGGATCTAGTCACTTTATTTATTCAAGCACCAATAGCTGTTTATCACCACTAACCCTGAAAATAATCCTCAAGCAATTTAGATAAAATTTTTGGTTTGTTAATATCGTATCACTGTGTGTCACAGATCTTTGTATGCTTTAAATATCTTTAATATTTTTCCCCTCTTGCTTCAAAATGTTGAGTTTGAAGAAGTCAAGTGTAAAGAGTGTTAAATAACTGTACTGTAAAAATATCAATCAAATCTTACTTGTTATTATCTATGAATTAGATAATAATATATGATTTTATTTATTTATTTACTTATTTATTTTGTTAGTTGTTGTAGGTTCCCTAATCTATTATATAATTATTATGAAGTTTGGTTTGATTAATATGATTTTTGTTCTTGTTTTAATACAATTCACACACACACACACACACACACACACACACACACACACTCACACACGCACGCACGCGCGCGCGCGCGCGCACGCACGCACACACACACACACACACACACACACACACACACACACACACACACACACACACACACACACTCGCACGCACGCACGCACGCACGCACGCACGCACGCACGCACGCACGCACACACACACACACACACACACACACACACACACACACACACACACTCACACACACACACACACACACTCACACACACACACACACACACACACACACACACACACACACATGCACACACACACACACACACACACACACACACACACACTCACACACACACACACACACAAACAAAACATTATGAAAATACTTAATAACTATTGCAAAGAGTGTAAAACTATTACATATGTGTAAAAATATAATATTAAAACTCTTAGATTATATAAATTATATTTTAAGTAAATTAGGACTTAATTAAAAAAAATATGCAATATAATATATATAAAAATAAATATGAGAAAATACGATAAATTGTATTTTTTTTTTAAAAAGTAATTGTATTGAATGTTTTCATTTTCACAAACTGATTATACTGTATACAGCAATTTCAACCTTTTATAACTTTTCAAAAGTTATTTTATAAGTATTTTATGTTTGTGCTTTTAGAAATGAGTCTTACTTTCCTGTGAAGGCCTGCTATTTTGCATTTTAGGCTTATTTTAAGCACAATGTGTGTGTTTTCTATATATATATATATATATATATATATATATATATATATATAAGCTTTAGTTGGTTTAAGAGCATATATTTTAACATAGTTGCTACCAAGTGGTTTTCAGTCTTACTTTTTGGATTCAAATTAGACCAATAACTGACTACAAAAAGTTATGACTAATCTTGCAGAAAAACTAGATCACAAACTTGACTGTTCTAAAAGCACAGCAGTGTGTTTGAGTGGTTTGTAGCGCCCCCTTTCTTTTGAAACAGGTTTTGTGGCAGCCTTTGGAGATCTACAGGTTGACTGTTATGATGGTGTTGATGATTAATGATTTTTTTTTTTTTATTAATACTGTGTCACCATGTGTCACAGATCTTCTTATGCTTTAAATATCTCTAATATTTTTCCCCTCTTGCTTAAAAATGTTGAGTTTGGAGAAGTCAATTGTAAACAGTGTTAAATAACGGTACTGTAAGGGAAATGTATATAAAATAATGTGTTATTACTCAGTACTTTTAATTCTGTTAATTGGACTATGATAAGGTGACCAGATTTCTGAATGATTTCTGAGTGGTGAAAATATCATTCAAAGCTTACTTGTTATGAATTATTTTTTTTTTTTTTAATTGTTGTGGGTTACTTACTCTTATTATATAGTTATTATGATGTTTGGTTTGATTAATATGATATCTGGTTTTAATACACTCTACAAAACAAAAAATTAGGAAAATAATATTTAAAAATAAAATAAAAATACTAACTACTGCAAACGGTGTACAACTTTATATTGTATAAATAAAAAAATAATTATATTATATTAATTATGTAAATTATGACTTAAAATGAAATATATATGATATGATATATAAAAAATACTGTTTTATTCTATTAATATTGTTTTTTTTTTTTTACATTTTCTAATTGTATTTAATGTTTTTCACAAACTTATCATACTGTATATAACAACTGCAAATTTTTATAACTTTATAAAAGTTATTTTAAGTTTGTGCTTTTGGAAATGATTCTTACTTTCTTACAAAGGCCTGTTATTTTGCATTTTAGCCTTATTTTGAGCACAAAGTGTGTGTTTTCTGCAAATGTAATTGTTGCAAGTGTAATTTATTATTATTTATTGATATTTTATATTGGGGTGTACTTTCACCCAAATGGTAGATGTATGTGGACTGTTTTGAATGTGCTGTGAATTGGGGACATTTCTGGGGACAAGACACCAATAATTATTATACAGAATTATCTATATTATATAATTATATATATTTTTTATTATATATTTTAAAAGCTCCTCAAGAATAATAAATGTAAACTGAAAGCATTATATATATATATATATATATATATATATATATATATATATATATATATATATATATATATATATATATACATACAGTGCCTTGCGAAATTATTCATACCCCTTCATTTTTTTCACATTTTGTTATGTTGCTGCTTTATGTTAAACTACTTTAAATTACTTTTTTTCCACATCAATCTACATCTCGTACACCATAATGACAAAGCACAAAACAGGTTTGTAACAACTTTATTTGCAAATTTCTAAGA
>NC_133374.1:37517974-37545053 GCF_049309525.1 Garra rufa
TAGATGTTTTAAGAGCATATTATTTAACATAGTTGCTACCAAGTGGTTTTCAGTCTTACTTTTTGGTTTCAAATTAGACTAATAACTGACTACAAAAAGTTAGGACCAGTCTTGAAGAAAAAAAATAAATCACAAACGTTTCAGACTGCTCTTAAAGCACAGCAGTGTGTTTGAGTGGTGTGTAGCGCCCCCTCTCTGTTCCGCGTGTATCGCACACTCCTCGCGCTCCAGCGCCTCCAGCGGCAGCGCCAACGAACTGCAGCCGTTTAACTCTTTCCTCGCCTGCTGTTTGTGTCCTATCAGTGGAAGATGGCGACCAGAGTCCTTCAGACCTCTTGCTCCGGCCTATATCAGGCTACAAACAAGGGCCGGGCGAAAGGACACGTTACCGCTGTTATCAGGTCGGCCAGTTTTATCTCAACTAACGTTATAAATGTGCGAGCTTTGTGCTTTAGCATAACACGAGCGCGCAGCTCAGATCTGCATGTGAGTTTATACACGAAGTGGCGCATTAAGTTAGTTAAAAACGTGATCAGTTCTACTGCTGCTAACAGATATATACAAACACTTTAGTAATGTACAGATTGTAGGAGATCTGCGTAAGCAGCTCAACGGTTAATGGTTGCTACGCGAATCTCAGAGGCGTCCAAACGCGTGGATCTGCTGCTCAAGGTCATCATTCAGCTGCTGTTGTTATTATTGGAAAGACACTATGAGAAGTGCTTTAGCTTTCAAGCACTGGTTAATGAAAGGTTGTGCTAGTTATCGATGTGATTGAATATCAGAAACACATGATGGTCGTCTGACATACTGAAGACAAACACAGCTGACTGTATACTGTAACATTACATCACGAGATGAGAATAAGTCTGCATAACGTTTTATTATGCACTGCAACATCCAAGTGCATATATGTGTACCGTATCAGAATTTAAAAATGCAGAACTTGTTGTGTTTCAGGGGTCTGTCAGCATCTAATAACCGGAACCGAGAGGACAGCTGGTTCAAATCACTGTTTGTGAGGAAGGTGGACCCCAGAAAAGACGCTCACTCCCATCTGTTAGCCAAGAAAGAGGAAAGCAACTTATATAAAATACAGTGTAAGTTCTGCCTTCTGCTGTGGAAGGTTTAACACGAGTGTGATTTGTTCATTCACTCCGTTTTATTGCTTGTGTTGCAGTTCACAATGTGAAGCCCGAGTGTCTGGAGGCGTACAACAAACTCTGGTAAGACTCTCCAGCACGAATGAGGCCGTTTGGTGTTAATTACATCAAACTAGCTGTTTCTAACTTCCTCAGAGTCCCCTGAGTGACCAGTGAAGTTCAAACCAAATGTCCTGCTTTCTATTCCTGTCAGTGATTGGCAGCAGCGCTGGCAGGAGTCCACTAAAGCCCATTCCTCAACTGTTTACTGCTGAGGGAAATACGACTCAACTCACTGATCTCACTGATTCATCACACACTGACCCACAATCATTATCACCATCACTTCAGTGTGCTTCACTCAGATGGTGTTTGATGATTTTAGTGCATGTATGAAGTCGGTTTTACACAGTTTCACTGGTAAACGGCCCCTTAAGAGTCTGTTTGTTGTGTCCGCAGTGACGAGGTGCTGCCGTCCATCCATCAGGACAAGAATTACCCGTGTGAGCTGGTGGGCACCTGGAACACCTGGTATGGAGAGCAGGACCAAGCTGGTAGGACACCCGCAGGACTAGGGCCTCAGAAATGAAGATGCCAAAGAAAAATGTTTGTTAAGAGCTGAAATATAAAAGGAGATTGAGATATCTTTAACTCTTCTTGAGTTACAGCTATGGAAACCTTGGGCGAAAAGTGCTTTTTCCCGTTTTTGAACTTTCACTATTGGCATGTAACGCATCAAAGATTGCACGTCAACAGATTTTACTAATAGATCTACCAATCTCTGTGTACCAACAATAGAATGATGCTACCATCTAGTCATTTTGACTCCCATCTACATCTAGTGACATTTAGTATTTAGACTTTCATCACTATTTATGTTTGCCTTTCTTCAGAATAATCTACAGTTTTAGTGAGGCAATATTCTGATATTTGGTTGATTTGACATGGAATAACCTTGCGTATGTGTCTGTGTGTGTTTATATATACACTATAATGCAAAAGTATTGAGACACCCCCTTTCTAATGAATAGGTTTGACTACTTTATGTGAGCACTGACACACTGTTCCATGTTGGTCTGGTTCCCTATGTAGTGCACTTGTGGCGGTACAGAGGAGGATATCCGGCTCTGACTGAAGTCATGAATAAACTGAAGAATAACAAGGTAAATCAGTGTTTGTGCTCAATATCACACATATTGTGGTTTAATATTATAAATATACACACATCTTTTCAGTGCACTCAGTCTGTGTGTGTGTGTGTGTGTGTGTGTGTGTGTGTGTGTGTGTGTGTGTGTGTGTGTGTGTGTGTGTGTGTGTGTGTGTGTGTGTGTGTGTGTGTCTGTGTGTGTGTTTGTGTGTGTGTGTGTGTGTGTGTGTGTGTGTGTGTGTGTGTGTGTGTAACATCCCATAACTCAAAAAAGATGAGTTCACTAACAGAATGAAAATTTCCTGATAATTTACTCATCCAGTTGTCATCCAAGATGTTTGTGTCTTTGTCTTCAGTTGCAAAAAAAATTAAGGTTTTTGAGGAAAACTTCATATATATATAACTTCATATAGTGCACTTCAGTGGCGGCCAATGGGTTGAAGGTCCAAAATGCAGCTTCAAATGGCTCTAAATGATCCCAGTCAAGAAATATAGGTCTTATCTAGTGAAACAATTGTCAATTTTCTTAAAACAATAGAAACTAAGTAATGATTTCTAACCACAAATGCTTGCACCAGCCTGACTACATGCATTGCGCAATCATGTTGGAAAGGTCACCTAATGTTTACATTCAAAGAAAGTCAAACACCCTTTACAACAACAACAACAAAACAACAGTGCTGGACCATTTTAAAGTTGGAGGAGAAACAGCGTTCCAACAACATTTATGTAATGCGTGAAGTTGCGTATGCGCATCACAGCTAGTGCAAGATTAGCTTTTGTGGTTAAAAACTATATACATTTTTCATTTTTTTTGTAGAGTCATATAGTGGACTTCAATGGCGATCAGCAGGTTGAATTTGGACCTTCGACCTGCTGGTCGCCATTGAAGTCCACACTATAAAGAAAAATCCTGAAATGTTTCCTCGAGAAACGTAATTATCAACAGGTGGTGGCCTATTAAATCTAGGTGTGTTCGACTTGAAGCAGCGCCACAAAGACAGACCGATGTTGACATTGAAGTACTGCTAGAGCAATAGAGAGCAGACAGCTCTGCATGCTTTCGTTTAGTTTGATACATGCATCAATGCAAGTCGAATGCACCTCTTCTGACTTTGTATCTATGGATATATACAGTATGTCTGATGTGATATGAAAAAATTAGTCTGTGCAATGATTTTGCCAAAGTAGCACGTGTGCATGTGTTTGAATCTGTTCACAAACCTGTTGTCCAACAAAGTGAAGATTTAATGACATGGATTTGCTCCAAGTTCGTTTGAAACTTTACGAAGATTCTTAGAGATGGACTCACAAACCCAGTGAGTGATCAGTGCAGATTGCGGCTGCTAAAGCGCTGATGTTGATGGTGTTGATGGCAGGAGTTCCTGGAGTACAGGAGTGAGAGAGGGAAGATGCTGCTGTCCCGCAGGAACCAGCTGCTGCTGGAGTTCAGCTTCTGGAACGAGCCGGTGCCCAGAGACGGACCTAACATCTACGAGCTGCGCTCCTACCAGCTGAGAGTAAGTGTCCCGCACCTTCAGCCTCAGACCTAGGGGTGGGAATGTTTTGGTAGTTCACCATTACATTCATATCGATTCTTGGGGTCACTATTACGTTAAAAAATGTATTCATTGTTTTCCAATTTTTAAACATGATTCACATTTTTTCATCAATCGTGTTGTGCACAATGGACGTTAAAGTCACCAGTATTTTGATACAAAAACACACCAGTCTATAGTATGGGTAGTTCAGATAAAAAAAAGTCTGTGTTTCCTATTCTTTTTTTAGGGTCCTAATTAGGGCTGTGCAATATGGACAAAATAATCATATTGCGATTTTTTTTGAACGAATATTGCGATTGCGATTTTATTTGCGATTTTGACAACTGTTTTTGCTTTTTCAAACAAGCTACATACATACATTCTAAATGTATTCAGTGCACAAGAAGTGCATAACAAAACATTTCACCATGAAATAACATAGTATTAAGTTTAATAAACAAAACTGTTGTAAAATTGTCTTTAAAACAGACAACATAAAAAAAAATTAGCCATGTTACTTTAGCCTACTTTGTGTAATAATGAAAACATTAATTTCAGTGGAAAAATATGTCCAAAACTCTCTATTTTAACATTTTGAGGGCTTTACAGTCTTTTGCCTGTTTTTTTTTTTTTTTGCGATTGCGATTAATTGCACAGCCCTAGTCCTAATAAATCAAGAATATTTTACACTGTTTTGTTATTGTGATTAGTCAAACCATTCTCGAATAACATGCAAACAAATTCTACGAAATGCACACAAAAATGGATGTGAGGCTATATGCAGGGATTAAAGTTCTCCGTCGCTACGACGGATTTCCGGCAATTAGAGAAAAAGAGGGGAAAAGAAACGTGTATATATAGACGTGTACGTATAAACGTATATACATTGTCGTTGTTCTGACGGCAAACCAAAAAATCAGCTCGGCCGCGACTGCAGCTTCTCAATGACAATATAGTGACGCCGCTGGCATCATTCACAGTTAGTTATTTAGCAGAGAACACAGATCAGAGCTTTTGAGTCCTGCTTATTTAAAGTGAAAGAGACTCATTTGCGCGCTCTCTAATAGATCATTGTCTGTGCGCTCACAGAACGCGAAAAGGAGAGTGACAGATTTAAACAATTGTTAAGGGAGTAAGCAAATGTAATATTGATTTAATTCAACAGTTCAATAACAAGAAAATATAAAATGACTTGCGTTGTCTGACTATATCTCTATTGCCTGATTTTACTCTATTTCTTTAAATGAAAATATTTCTAAATGAGTAACAGCTCAGCCGCTGCGCATCTCTAAAAGCAAAACAGCTCTGTTTCGTTCATGAATGAAAGCGTCATTAGTGTCATTGTAACGTATACTTAGTTATTCAAAACGTAATATTTCTATATTCAAAAGTTATATTTAAAACATTTATCTCAACTTGAATTTATTTGCACTTATGCCACCTCTGAGCCTCATTAAATGTCTGAAATTGCACCTACAAGCCACTTTTGTGTTCCTTTGTGCCTCCTCTGTAGTGCAAATTATTTTTTATTAATACTAATTTTATATGATTGGTAATATAGTTGTCTTATTCTGCTATTATATTGTTTTAATTAGAAATTTTAAAAAATAAAATATAATAAATACTTTTTTTTTTAGTTTGACAGATAATGACATTTAATTAAAAAAAAAAAAATGCCATTACAAAGGTAAAAAGAAACTGTCACTGTAAATCACATTAATGAGTCAATTATCACCTCAAGGCTAATTTTTTATCAGAATTTTTTTTATTATTGATCAGAAGATGCTTCAACATGTTTTAAATCAGTAGGACACGCACTATAAGAAGGAAACAACAAACTGCTTATACAGTGGGTGTGTGACAGGTATGGCTGTGGAATGGTGTTTGGCAAAGATTTTTTGGAGGAAAAATTTTCAGTCAGAAGATTTTTTATTTTTTTTTGCTTTAATCCCTGTATATCTCCGCGGTGGTTCGGCGTATTGAGACCAAACTTGGTGTGTGTGATGACAAGCATGATCTGAGGCTATCTGCAGTGTTTCGGCACAGTGGTCAGGAGATACGAAAAATGTCTATTTTTACTGATAACTTCTGAATGGTTTGGCCAAAAATCACAAAACGGTTCTCTTTAGATTTGGTGCATCATGATGAGTCAAACCATATCCAATTCCTATATTGGCCATTTTAAATTTGGTTATACAATGCTATATTTTATGAACGCATTGACGTATCGTTACAAAACTCGATATGGGTCGTCAGCACAACGCCCTGAAGGAGCCTGAAACGTTTCGAGCCTGTGCCACCGAGTATTTGCATGCTTATAACTTTGGGTGTGGTTGACTTATTTTCACATTAGTCAACTTTTTAGACTCCTGAATCCTTGCCGAGTCCAGTGATAACATGCTAGCTTTTACCTTATGGTTTGTGCAACGTTGCATTTTAGCGCTTAAAAACATTTTCCAATATCTCAGAAACCGTTACTCTGATCGACACAAAACCACCATAGGAAATTCAGAAACATAGTAGTTATGCCCAATTGCCCAAATTTTGATAGTAAGTGGCAAAAAACTGCAAACAAGTCAGTCATCTGTCATTTTTTTTCCTCTTCTCATATATAAAAATGTCTGTAACTCCAAAACAAAATGAGATATTTTCACCAAATTCGACACACATATGTATGAGCACACTCTAAGGACACATACAACATTTGGTGGGATTGTGCCTCTTGGTGGCGCTATAATTAAACAAAACATGAAATTGCCATTGACTTTAGTAGAGTATTATGATTAAAAAAAAGCTACATTTCACCAATGCATTAGCGTATCATTACAAAACTTTGTATATACCATTGAGACCATGACCTGAAAGTATTTAAAATGTTTTAAGACAGAGATAACCAATTATATTGTATTACTTTTTAGGGATGCACGATATTTATCGACCGATATGGGTAAAAATTACGTCATTTTTATTGCTCCGATGAATAAATGAAATCCGATCCGATAAAGTACTGTTGCTGGTAAATCAATCAGTCAGTCTGGTTTATCTGAGATTGATCTGCTTTCCGAGTGCAAGCGACCGCAGCTGTGAACTGCAGTGACTCTCGGACTTTGTTTTATTCCCCGTCTTGTACGATTTGGTTGCTGCACACATTCATAATATGATCAATAAGAAGCTTTAACGGACATTTGGACATCTGACGTTACTCCATGATGCACTTTTCATTTTTTCCAGGTTGACAAATGTCAAAGCATTTTATTTATTTAGAATAGTGGTGCCTTACACAAAAAATACAAACATTTTTGAAGAGTCAGGACTGATGTTTGCTATGATTGTTAGACCCAGATATATACAGTAATATACATTTCATTAGTTTATCTCAGATTTTGTGTTCTCCTGGGTGCACAAAATTATCATATAAAAATATGAACGTATCGGTATCGGCCACAAGAAGGACTTAATTATCGGCTATCGGTAAGAAATTTTCATATCGTGCATCCCTAGTTGTTTTTATGATTTTTTTTTTTTTCACCCATTTTGACTAAAATCACCACTGGCTTCAGTTACTCATTGCTGCACTTTCTGATTGTTTCCCTTGCCTAGTGCTTGGCCTGTAATTGCTGCTGGCAGATATATTTAGGGGTCAAGCACTGGAAGTCTTCTTCTTCTTCTGCTCTTGAGTCTATGGCAGCCCATAGTACCACTTACAGGAACGTTGTGAAATTTGGCCAAAAGATTTTTCTCTGTAAACAGCAGATGTGTAGAATGTTTTTTGAGCTTTGGAAATGGACCTTTTGAGAATGTACTAATCTCTCTTAACGACACATTCTTTAGTTTATTAGTTTCTCAACGTTGCTTCACAATATATAGCCAGCCGAATCCGCGTGACTAGACTGTAGGGTTTATATATCAGCAGTCCTACAGGCTTGCTGAAGCTTTCTGAAATGAATTCAGATTAACAGTTGTTTTCTTGTCTCCTGCAGCCGGGGACCATGATTGAATGGGGCAACTATTGGTAAGAGTACAAGCGACGCATAACACAGCTGTTTAAATTGTAAAATGAAATCAATGATTAAAATGAAGTGTTTTATAGGCACACACTGCTGTAATGCTTTCCAGCTCATTATTCATCGCTACAGAATGTTGAAATCATTTGAAACACAAATATAGAACTGTTGCAATCAAAAAATCCTTATGGGGAAACTCCTGGGAGTGTTTATGATTTCAGAGATCATTATGATGTGATGTGCATTACTTCATGTGTCGTCATGTGGCTGATGAGAATTATGGGAAGTGTAGTTTTGTCAGTTGGCAAATGAACTAGAGTAGTATTTTCTAGCAAGATATATTCAGCACACCAAATGCATATGAACTAAAATATACTATTAACATTCACAATTACAACTGATGGTCAATATGAACTAGGAATAGTCTGTCCACAACTGTTTAATGTTCAGCAGATCTGCTCACATTCATCACATGCCACCAGCAGCACTCTGGAGCACTTTCACTTCTCATTCAGGCCTTTATAAAGAGCTGTATGATTCCTCATGATTGAGAAGTGTGTGATTGTTGTTTGTGTTCTTCAGGGCGAGAGCTATCAGCTACCGGCAGCACAACCGCGAGGCGGTCGGTGGCTTCTTCTCTCAGATAGGAAACCTCTATATGGTCCATCATCTCTGGGGTGAGAATGATCACACTCCTCCAGACACACAAGCACTTAGTCAAGTCTAGTCATTTCTATAGTGCTTTTCAATACAGTACAGATTGTTTTAAGCAGCTTGCCATTATCAAACAGGAAAATAACATAATCATAATCTAAAGTATGAGAAATCCAGATCTGTCCTTATTTAGATCAGTTCAGTTCAGTTTACATCTCTGATATGGTTTTGTCTGTGTGTTGCAGCGTATAAGGATCTTCAGTCCAGAGAGGACACGAGGAACGCCGCTTGGCAGCACGAGGGCTGGGATGAAGTTGTCTATTACACCGGTAAAAACATTATCCTCAAACACACTTACTGTCTTCAGAACGACACTGCAGTTAGAATTAGGGATGCACCAAATGTTCGGCAACAAAAAGTATAAGTGAAAAGGCTGAATAAATGATAGCGGACAATGATGTGAGGCGATCAAATAGAGGCGCGCACTAATGCAGCAAACATGTGGTCAGTGTGGAAGCAAGACGCAAAAATCATTCCAAGCAGCGACAGCGAGAGACTGTTTAGAAGCGCATCGCATGTCTTCATGAGGAGAGAAAGGTTACTGTATGATGACTGAAATCATCCATTAGTCAATCAACTCCAGAACGTTCTGTTGTCTAATACACCAGACACCAATTGTATTTATTCTGACAGCAGCTCCTTAGCCAGGGTTCAAAGACCAAAGATGACAATCATTCACAAATCTGCTGCTGCCAGCAAACACTAGGACTGAGCTCTTCTTGCGGGTTTACCACTAAATAAAAGACAACATTCAGAAATGTTAGTATTGGCATTTTACTGTTGTTCTGGAAAATAAAATAAAAAAGTAAGACAGATATAATGATCAATCATTCCAACAGCTCTATTAATACATTTATTCTAACATTCTCCTTTGCTCAGCAAGTTTTAAGTTAAATTGTGTTTTGTTGGTAGGCTATAATGTCTACTAGAATGCAAAAAATGTTCAGTGTTAAATATTAAATTGTTTTGTAATTGATTTTTTTTTTCTTCTTTTTGAAAAGCAAGACAAAACTGTAAAAAGCACTTTTTGGCTGTTTAATTTATGCAATGGTGAAAAAAATTGGCAAAATACATGTGGGAAAAACACGAAAAACCATGTTCGGTAATCGCCAAAGTGTGTATTTTGTTTGTCTTCGGCCAAGAATTTTTATGCATCCCTAGTTATAATGACTGACTGAGCTGCCATCAGTAGATCCATGCACATGATCCAGTTCTTGTCATGCATTTTATTTTATTATAATTTAATTTATTTTAAGACATTTAAATAACTTCTGGCCATTACATTACATTCTAGACTATTAGTTTGAGTCGTTGTTAGTCAGTGAACTGCAAGCATTTACAGACAAGCAGTTCAACATTTCAACAACTACTTTTGAGTTTTGGAAGTGACTTTTGCTGCTTTAAAACAGCATGAAAAGTCAAATTCAGTGTCAATGTATGATACAATAATAAGTTTGTGTCAGTTGTGTATGTGGTGTTATTTGGTAATTTATTGTTGTGTTGTTTTCAGTGCCGCTCATTCAGCACATGGAGTCCAGAATAATGATCCCGCTGAAAGCGTCTCCACTGAAGTAAAGCGTCCATCGCCATCGTCACCGTTACGTCCCCATGAGCTCCAGACCAGACCCAGACATCAGATGCCAAACAACATCATACACATGTTTGTTCTGACCACTAAAATTGTCTAAATGTGCACCAGCAAACCAAATTAAATCTGTAGGAATGAAGGCTGTTACTGAGCATTTGAGAATATCTAAAACCTGCTGGTTACACCAATCTGTATATTACTGAGCTTGGAAAAACACAGCCATACATCTGTTGAATAAAGTTTTGTTGGAATATTTAAAGGATTTGACAGAAGGGCTGTAAAGTGCATTGAATGACTGTAAGTGTAGAGTATTAACCCTTTGCAACGGGATGGGCAATAAATCTTTGATTCACCAGAATTCAAAACAAACCGCGTATATGAATGCCTTAGTGAATGCAGACTTGAATGAACTGAATATTGTCAGGAAAACACACTTTTACTGTTCAGCCTGCTGAGAAAGCACTGTTAATGTGCCTGAGAGCTGCAGGCTACTCATCTATTTATTGTGTATTTATAGGCTGTAAATATAACCCCCCAACATAGAGATGATTATTTCACGTTTAATATGCTACAACAGAATCATAAAATCCCATTATCATACAGACAAAATATAAATGCACCATATGTTACCAAAGTAGCCTGAAATTGCCCTCATTTAAACCAATCTCTGAAACTGGACAAGCCTCACTGGGGACAGGTTGTGTGCAACCTTTTTTTTAGAGATTGTTTTTATTTAGTTGCTGTATTTTTATTCTGTTTCTACATAGATAAGCTTTTTAATGCCTTTTTTTGTGTTGTGAAAAGTCTGCAGTTTCGGGATGAAGCCGCTCTGATCGGTAACTCGCTGACAGACTGATTTAGTTTTGTGTGATCGCGGCATGCTCAGTCTACTGTACACTGATCCCACCAGGATTTAACAGCACAAGATGTTTCAAATCAAACCAATACTGTAATCAATAAATCATAAATGATCATTCGAACACATTCTGGGTCATGTTTACACAGACAGAAGTTAATTTTTTTTATTATCTGTTGACTGATTTTTCAAATATGCATACTGAAGTGGACAGCTGTTAGTTATAAAATAATCATTATCAAGGAAAAATACAGTGTTCTCTCAAAGTCTGACATCCAAATACGAGTCAATAGAATTAAAATGCTAACCGTACAGTACATCACAGAACACACGGCTCTGCAAACTGACCTCTGCATGATCTTCTATGTAAACAATCGTTTCAATAATAAACTCTAAAAACATCTGAACATTAAAAAATGTGCATTAGGTAAAACTAGGAAAGGCACAGATCTAGTGCATGACCATAGAGTAAGCTAAACTCTGTGTTGTGCGCTCCAGGATGGCTCCGGTCATCTTCACTAGATCTTCTCCAGCTCCTTTAGCAGCTCTCCGAAACTCGTGACGTACCATGAGGACTTCTCCTTCACCTGCTGACGCACCACGTTCCCCCCAAACCCAATAAAAGCACTCTGAAAGGGACAAGACAGTAGTTCAGAAAGTGTTTTAATAACCAGTCAAATGATATTGTGGTAGTGCTTGAGCTGGTATGGTGATATACTCACCGCAGGAGGACAGGCCTCCAGATCCGTGGCTCCGTCTCCAATCATCACGATGTTCTTGAAGCTGTACTTCTCCTTCAGCATGCTGATGACTCTGCCCTTCCCACCGGACTGAGCAGTGGGCTGAGATTCGTCAAAGCCGGCGTATTCTCCTAAAAGACACAGGCACACACTTGTCAGCAGTGTTGGGGGTAACGCATTACAAATAATGCAAGTTACATAATAATATTACTTTTTTCAAGTAACTAGTAAAATATCCCCCCCCCCCCCATTTATTGATGAAAATGTTGAGAGAAACTGTGAGTAAGATGTTACTTTAGTTCTAGAATAAATGTGAACATGCATTAATTCATCTCACTCACTAAAAAACAGATACAGTGTTCTTCAAAATGAAGAAAAATGAATGAAATTCAACGCAAACCTTGCAATAATTAAATATGCTAAATAACACAAATATCCTTTATGTATTTAATCCCATTTTATTAACCGATGTCTTTGCTGCCGACCTTCGATGATCAATTCATCCATACTAATAAGCACAAATTACTCAAGATAATCTAACATTAGTTTTCCTTTTTTATTGCTGAAGAGTTGACATTTGTTCTTCTGCGGTCTACTGTACAGACGTCAATTTACTTTTCTCTAAGCCTGAGGCTGTTGGTGTGAAAAGGCTTTTACATTTGACAAAAATACAACTTTTTAAATTAAAAACAAACAAGCAAGCCCTGCCCAGATTTAAAAAGTAACGCAAAAGTAACGTAACGCATTACTTTCTATAAAAAGTAACTAGTAACGTAATTAGTTACTTTTTTAAGGGAGTAACTCAGTATTGTAACGCATTACTTTTCAAAGTAACTTTCCCCAACACTGATTGTCAGTCTCTAACGTCAGCGGCCCGTGAGCCAGTGTCCAGCTCTCACCGTTAAAGTAGAACTTGAGGCGGTTGGCGTAGACGTGATGGAGAGGAATGTTGAGCTGAGACGCCACGTGTTCAACGATGCAGCGGAAACCGCCTGAGATCAGAAACACCTTCACGTTTCTCTGATGAAGCTTCTCCACCAGCTCCCTGAACACACAAACACTTCATGAATAATCTCCAGATACATCTGCATATAGTCTATAATGTCCAGTAGTGTATATAATGTATATAGTCTAAGCTGCATATAGTGTACAGTAGATAGTGTAAAGTGTACATAGAGTATATATAGTGGATGTAGTGCATAGTATATATAGTATCGAGTGTAGTGTATATATTGTATTGAGTGTAAAGTATGTATAGTAGATAAAGTGTATATAGCATATTTTATAAATAATTTAGTAGTGTATATGGTGTATGACGTATATAGTGTAGTGTATATAGTATAGCATATTAAGAGTATACAGAGTATAGTGTCTAGTAGAGTACAGTGTGAATAGTAGTGCATATTGTGTACACTGCGTATAACTGAAAAAAGTGTGCATATTATATAGTAGTTGTATAGTGCATAAAATGTGAAGTATATAGTATGTGTATAGTGTATATAGTATAGTGTGTAAATTATATTATGCATAGCATATAAAGTAGTGGTGTATATATTGTATTGAGTGCACAAAGTGTATATAGTTTATAGTGTGTAGTGTATATGGTGTATTCAGTGTAAAGTGTGTACAGTAGATAACGTATATAGTATAATTTATAAATAATTTATTAGTGTATATAGTGTAAAGTGTATATAGTATAGCATATTTAGAGTATAATCTCTAGTAGAGTATATTGTGTACAGTACTGCATATTGTGTACACTGTATATAGCGTAAAGTGCGCATATTGTATAGTGAATAAAATGTAAAGTATGTAGTATGTATAGTGTATATAGTATAGTAAATATATTGTAGTGTGTAAAGTATATAAAGCATAAATGTAAAGTATATTATTTATAATGTATAAAGTATAGTGGTGTATATATTGTGTTGAGTGCACAAAGTGTATATAGTTTATAGTGTGTAGTGTATATGGTGTAGTATGTAAAGTAGTGTAGTAGTGTGTAAAGTGTAAATGTATAGTATGCATAGTAGTTTATATTCGGTTTTGCACAATGTGTATATAGTTTATAGTGTGGACAGTAGTGTATATAGTGTAGTGTGTAAAGTGTAATGTATAGTAGTGTATATGGTGTAAAGTGTATGCAGCGTAAAGTGTAAATTTACAGTATGCATAACATGTATACAGTATAGTGTATAGTGCATAGTAGTGTATATTGTGTACAGTGCAAAAGGTGTACATAGTTTATAGTGTGTAGTGTATATAATGAAAATAGCCTATAGTATATAGCAGATATAGTGTAGTGTACATTGAGTATGTATAGTATAGTGTATATAGTGTTTTCAGTGTAAAGTTGGTAGAGTACTATAGACTTTATAAACTATGCTATACACACTGTATCTACTCTACACACTTGACACTGAAAACACTATATACACACACTATACTATACATACTCAATGTACACTTTACACTATATCTACTATACAATATATGCACCTTAGACTACAATCATTATATACACTAAACACTACACACTATAAACTGTAAGCACAAAATCCACTACTATGCATTCTATACTATATACTTTATGTATACTGTACATTTACAATTTACACTATATACACTTTACACTACTATATACACTATTCATTATTCACACTTTACACTTTATATACACTACTACAGTGTTTCTCAACGGGAGCGGTACCGCCCCCAAGGGGGCGTTGGGAGAGCATCAGGGGGCGCTGAAGGCAATAATTTTGAAAGGGGGGCGCTGAGGTGGTTTTGGGGGGCGTTTGGTTAAGACGAGTTTAAACCGAATATGTTTGAGCTGAAACTTGCAGAAGAAAACGGTCTGCCACATCCTAATGCCATTTCTACACTGGATGCATCAAAGCGCACTTTCTGTATCTATTTGTCAACTTGTCTGCAGCATAAGCGCGCGGAATGCGTTTACTGTAGCGCACGAGCTCAGTTACTGAACGACAGATTATAACGGGATCTATGTGCTTTAACGCAATTTGTTGCGCCGTTCGCGGCCAGTGTAGCAGTGTTAAAGGCATTGCACACTGAGTCTGAAAATTGTGCGTTTTTTCGTATTCATAATCCTAAAAATTCGTCACACACAGAAAGTCCGATGGGTATTAATTCATCCGTTGTGAAAAAACGCAAAACAACACGAAATAGAACGCTGTTGTTGTCCGCTCTCTTCTTAAAAAGAGAAACAGATACTGAGGAATGAGGGAATACTTTTAAGCGCACCTCTTTATTAATAAACTACGGGATTATCACGGGTGATTCAAAGTTTATTTCAGGATGTCAGTAATCTTTAATGCTTTGCTAGCATTACTAGAGCCACATATTAAAGAAGACCACTAATTTATTTGGGAACTCAGCGTACAATGACCTTTACAGTGCTTTGTGCTGCGGGACAAGGTGAATGAATTTAACAGACGCAATTCTGGATTTTGGCGTTCGCTTGTACGGTGGCTCTGAACTGTCAAAACACCTCTCAAAATGCTTGCTACAGATTGGCTGTGTCCAAATTCAGGGTCTGCATCCTCCTTAGGATCCTTCCTACCAGGTTGAAGGAGGAGGGGTCCTCCAAAGACCGCAAAACCTGGAAGTAGGTGTCAGTGAATTTGGACAGCCTACACTTCTTTCAGTTCCCTCCCTTCCCCGTTGTTCATATCCTGTCGCCTAGCAACCGTGACAGCGCTAAGCAAGAAGTAAGGTTATCTGTACTGCACAAAACATAATAACTACTCTTTCATCCCTAAAAGCGTTAAAAACATCTTCAATCACTAACAAGAAATTAGCTGTGTGTAAGGGGATATATACACAGGCAGTAAGAAAGAAGCTAGTTTACGAAAGTGATGTTTTTTAACATATATACATACAAATGTAAAAAAATAAGCTTAACGCTAAAACCAAAGGCCTAACTAGACAACCGCTGTAAAAAAATATTTTTTGAAACGCCAGTTTTTTTAAAACTTCCATCATTACTACCGCTTGCTTCGTCCGCCATTATTTGAAAATTCTGGAAGCGCTCTGCCGAAAGGAATTGTGGGATAGGTAGGACGGGAAAGGATCCACCAGACCCATCCTTCAAATTCGGGGAAAAGGAGGACGTATTTGTGGGCCGCATTTGAAGGATCCTATGAATTTGGACAGCCTTCATCGCGGCGCTGTGACGTAACATCCTTCAAATGAGTCCTCCGAAGGATGTAGACCCTGAATTTGGACACAGCCATTGAAAAAAAAAAAACTAAAAATCAAACCCGATCCGAATTTTTTTTTTATGATGGACAAAAATTAAGGAGGCAGTGTGCAAGTGTGATTAACATTACGTGAGGTATTTATTTTTGAACGTGCGAAAAATTCGGACGAAATATTCGGACTTTATTTGAAATAAAATTATGTATGGGTTAATGTGGGCTGTGTTATGGGTTATAGATAGGTTACATGCTTTTAAAATAAGCCTATATATTATAAATAAAATATACATTACTATTAAAAAAGGCAAATACGATTTTTTTTAATGGATGAATAAAAAAAGGTTGCATTTGTTTGTTTAAAATACCATTAAAAAAAGCTTTTTAATTGAATATATTTTAAAATGTGTTTTCCTCTTATGCTAAGCTTCATTACTCTAGCTTTCAGTGTCACATGATCTTTCAGAAATCATGCTGAATGCCATAAAATCAAGAATAGGTAATTTGTTCTCTTTAACATTTATTTAATTGACTGAAGTACAAAGAAACAAATTCCAATGTTTACACTGGCCAACATATTTTTGTTAATATAAACAAATTTTGAGCCACGATCTAGCTTTGCTTGCAAAGACTGAGAAGCTCCTTTTATACCCAAAGATGATCCCCTCACCTATTACCAATTCACCTGGCTCCTGTCAACTGTTTCAAAACAGTTTAGCTTATTCTATAAGCTTTTCACTTTTATTTTTCTTCCGTCCCAATTGTTTTGGAGTGTGTTGCACTTTTGTTTCTTAAAAAAATGTTTATATTTAATAAAATACATGTTAGTTGGTCAGTGAAAACTTTGGAAATCTTTTCTTTGTAATGTTGTCAATTAAATAAAAGTTAAATAGAATTAACAAATCATAGATTTTATCATTTTACAAAACATCCCAACTTTTAGTGTTATACTTAGTTTTCTTTAAGGTATTTGTAAGCAAACTTTGAAATATTCTAAAAATTGTGAAATATAGTAAAGTAGAGTTTACATTTCTTCCATTTGCATTTGTAAATGTGGTATTACCCACAAAATCAATCATGTCTACTATCTAATTTCAATAATTCAATAAATTCTCAAAAAGGAGGGTATTTTCCAAGGGATAATTTTTTTTTTTTACTGAAAGCTAATTGAAAATATCCTAACATATCACAACAGTAAAAAGGGAGTTCAAGAGTTCCAGAAATGGAAGAACAAACTAAAATCACTTATGTAAAAATGTCCTTTTTGATGTTCTAAACAGGAATTTTTATTAAGTCTTTTTAAATTTGGGGCAATAAATATATCAGCATCATAACAACACTGAAGCTGTAGCAATGAAAATCAACAATTTGCTTAAAAACTCTGTAAATGAATGTTTATATATATATATATAATTTACTGTAAAAAAGTACATCACTGTCTTTTTTTGATCAATTCAATGCATCCTTGAATTAAGTACAAATTGTGATGACCCCATACATTTGAATTACTATAAATAAACAGTCCTTATTATAAACACAAAATACTAATAATAATCAACTTTAATATTTAGTGAGGACAATTAGACAATGATTTATTTGATGGGGGGCGGTGAGGGACTTGAATAATGGGTAGGGGGGCGGTGGCCCAAAAAAGGTTGAGAACCACTGCACTACTATATACTCACCATATGCACTACTATACACACTAAACTACATACACTTTGTGGACTATACACAATATACGTTACATTCTATACTCTATACAATATACACTATGCATACTAAACATTTATAATTTACACTTTATACACTATGTTCACTACTATGCACACTACAGTATACACTACTAGTTATTATATACACTATGCTATATGCATTTTAAATGATAAACATATAACATATACAATATACACTACTGTGCACTATACTACACTATACACTGAACTCTATACATTACTGTACACTTTATAAATTATACTATATACACTGTATCTAATGTATAGTGTTTGGTGTATAGTGTAGTATAGTGCATACAGTGCACAGTAGTGTATATGTTATATGTTATATGTTTATCATTTAAAATATATAGCATATAGCAATGTAGATGGTAGTGTGCATAGTGAATATTGTGTATAGTGTATAAAGTGTAAATTGTAAATGTTTAGTATGCAGTGTATAGAGTGTAATGTATATTGTGTATAGTCCACAAAGTGTATGTAGGTTAGTGTGTACAGTAGTGCATATGATGAGTCTAGAGTAGTGTGTAAAGTGGATATAAAGTACAAATAATGCGTAGTATGCATAGTGTATAGTGTATTGTGCACAAAGTGTATACAGTTCATAGTGTGTAGCATAAATAGTGTAAAGTGTATTAAGTGTAATGTGTAAAATATTTATGAAGTGTAAATCTATAGTATACTAGGGCCGGGACTCGATTAAAAAAATTAATCTAATTAATTAGAGACTTTGTAATTAATTAATCGAAATTAATCGCATTTTAATCGCATATAAATATTTGACCTGAGAACAGTGAGAAGTAAGTTTTTTCATATGGATTTTTAGTATACCATTGAATAATGACTGAATACATAAACTTAAGCAACAAAATATTGTTTATTTTTGTTCAACCAAGTCCAACAGACCAGTGCAATATTGCCATTAAGTGTAGCAATAGGATACAGTGTTTCCCCTAGGTTTCCATACTTTTTTTTCTCTGTACTTTACCCTACTTTGTGTAATAACGAAAACATTTATTTCAGTGAAAAAATAAATCCAAAACTCTCTATTTTAACATTTTGAACAATAGGGCTTTACAATCTTTTGCTATTTTTTTTTTTTTTAAAGAAATTCTTGTGTTTGAATTTTTCTCATAATCAAATGAAAGCATAAACATTTATTTTTAATCAGATGAAAAATAAACCTTTTTAATTTTTGGCAAACAAACAGAGGTTTGCTGTTAAAATCAATAAATAATAATAATTTAACATTTAAATAATAATCGTAGTATTTTTTTCCACAATTAAGTGGTTAATCATGTTGTTTTATTTATTTTTTATCATATATATTGTTTTTTGTCAATTATTTAAATAGGAATATTGTTCTGTTTCATGTTAAACCGTACTTTTATTTTGACAGGTTGCTGTGAAGTTTCTGTGTGTAAAGTATGATATGATGCTAGTTTTCTCAAATGAAATGGTAAAAGTGACACTGACAGTAGCTTTGGAGATTGAGTCTATCTGTTCATGTGAGATGCAAATGCCAAAAATTAACGGGAGCATCACGCGTGCAGTAAAAAAAAAAAAAAAGCCTCTCTGCCATTCTAACATACATAGGCAAACGGTACATGCAGGATTCATATTAAAACGGTCTTTTTGCATTTCAGTTTTCACAGCCACTAGTCCATATCGCGATTTGAATTAAGTGACAGACCAACTTTTGATTTATCAATCCAAAAATCGACGAATTTACGTGGCATTCCGCGCTATAGTAGATTAGGTTTTTATGAATGGAGTCCGCGATCCAGTCCGTGTTTTCTTGGAGGAGACATTGTAAACGCGCCCCCCTAAGATAATGGTAGGGGAAACACTGGGATATTTAGAAATATACTAGCCTACATTTCAGAAATTCAGGTACCCTATAGGTAGGTAGACCTTCTGTAAAAGCATTGAGGTGATACATGAGGCTCGATGTGCTGCGGTGATATGCGCATTCCAATCTCTGTGTCTCATTTGGAAGGCTGCGCCCTCCGGAGGTTGAATCCTCCAGAGGTTGCATCCTCTGTAGGACGTGTATACGAAGTGTCCTTAACTTAGAACAAAAACGAGACGGCCTTCGTAGGACGGGAGGAAAGAAAAAAAAGGACAGTTGGAAAATGAAACAGGATTTATCATGTTACTATGCAAACAAATTTAGAGCATCGTTGCACTCTCACACTACTTAAATGAAGGGAAATTATTTTTAAATTTGTAAAGTAATTTGAAAAAAAAAATGCTTTTGTTTTACTTGTTTTATTTTATTCAATGTTTCAAGAGCTGCAGCATATCTGTTAGAGAAAAAAATAGGAGGATATTAAGAACAACCTTATCCGTTTTTACAGATTTAAATGATAAACACTTCATCTTAGCTTGTGTGTACATTAGAGGATGGATACCCGAGCCGAGCCCGACGGTACCCGACGGAACCCGACGGGCCGGGCCGGGTTCGGACAGATATTTAGAAAGGATGCTCGGGTTCGGGTCGGGCTCGGTTACATCAGCGCGATAGTGCGCCTGTGTTATAACAGCGCTTTTTGCCCCGTGTGCACTGATGCGCTCATCTGTTGACATTTCCGAACGCCTTCCTACAGTTGCTTAATAAAAGCGGGCTTTCCACACAAAAAACTGCACGTGTCATTAGTATGAGAAAAAAAAAAGATTTTAACTGTGTCGGGCTGGGATCGGGCTCGGACATAAATATCTTAATGCCTGTCGGGTTCGGGTCGGGCTCGGTTACTGCTCTGTCGGACGCGGGCCGGGCTCGGACAGAAAAATGCGGCCCGATCCGCACTCTAGTGTACATCTGCCGGTGCCGGCATTTTTCAAATTAACGACAGTTGTTTACGGCGACGCAAAGAATTGTGGGTTATCTGTAGTAGCAAAGGATACATCTCATGCATCCTTCGAATTTCTGTGAAAGAAGGTCGCATTCGAAGGTCGCATTTGAAGTGTCCTACTTGCTTTTCTGAAATGAGACAGCCTCGATGACGTATGCAGCCTTCGAATGCGACCTCCGGAGGGCGCATCCTTCTAAATGAGACACAGCTTTTGTCTGAACGCTAGTTGGTGCTCCAGTATAATCGGTCCGCTGAAACTCATCCAGTGAGAAACGTTCCGCGGTGCAAAATTAAGTGCGATTAAAATGCGTTAAAAAAAATTAACGCGTTATTTTTGTGTAATTAATTAATCTAAATTAACGCGTTAAAGTCCCGGCCCTATAGTATACATAATGTATTTTGTTCATAGTATTGTATAGTATGAACAGTTCAGTCTATATAGTGCAAAGTATGTAGTATGTATAGCGCATATAGCAGTGTATATTGTGTATTTAGTGTAGAGTGCACATAGTGTGTATAGTACAGCATATAGTGTATATAGTAGTATATAGTGTATAGCGTAATGTGTGTGTACTGTACAGTATGTATACTGTAGTGTATACAGTGTAGTGTGTATGTTGTAGTGTATATTGCACTCCAAAGGCAAAGTGCAGTAACTACGCCAACACTGAAACTAAGAAAAATGCCTTTGAAGTTTTTACGCCAGCTAGTCAAACATGTTGACACTCTTGGGAGACTTTGCCACGAGACAAAACAGTTGTCACAAAGTCCATTTTAAGACTTAACTCAATTTTGACCAAATGTGTAGTTATTGCGCTTTGCCTTTGGAGGGCAGTATACTGCCCTACAAAGCAAAAAGGCAGTAACTACGCCGAGTGCAGACCTGAGAAAAAGGACTTTAAAGTTATCCTGTCATCCAGCCTGTTATCCAATGTTAAAACCATCACATGAGGATGCCGCAAAATCATAGCCTAGAATCTAGACGCGCCCCTAGCGGCAGCAAATTACATTTGCTTCTAAGGTCAGTCTAGTTACTCTCAATTCACTTAAATTTCCGAAAAATCCAAGATGTACCGGGCCAATCACGAGTCGGTGGGCGGGCTTAACATGATGACGACTGACCTGCGACCATAAGTTCAGTCAGACATGAATTCCTGGTTCCGTGAATTAAGCGTGGAAAACTGAACAGTATTTATATATTTTTTTACTTTTGATACACAGCCACGTCCATGTGTCCTGAGCAGGAGCTCGTTACATCTGAACGCGCTGTGGTGTAGAATACGCAAACACCGGAAGCGATCTGTGGCGTGTATACGACACTCATTGTTCACACAGTGCACAGAGATTGTGGATATAGCGGCTATTCAAAATGGTAATTACTTGCGCTTATCCTGGTTGTTCAAACCCATTTAAAGCTGAAAAAGATTACGTTTGCTTGCGCAAACTCATCCTGGACTTTTTTTTTTACATATTTCCCCTTTCGGTGTTTGCGTATACTACATCAAAGCGCGTTCACATGTGACGAGTCGAATCATAGATATTATAAACTCGTGCTCATGACAGATGGACGTGGGTGTGTATCAAAGGTAAAAAGAAAATTATATAAATACTGTTCATTTTCTTGCAAAAACCGATCGTTTTGTGTCTTAGGACATCAATGTATCGTCACGAGCCGCAGGGTGTAATTTGGATTTGTCTGTGCATGTTTTTGTTTACTTTTAAAGGTTTAGTGCCCATCTATGTCTATTATTTAGCTGACAGACTGCACAGTGCACTGATTTTTGTTAAAAATCTTCGTCGCTCTGACTACGTCACCTGACCGACTAAGTCTCTGATTGGTTGTAGCGCTATCCTATTGCGTGGAGAGGAGTTTGAAAGACAACCGTTTATCCCACCCCTCCGGTTGAGCCCTGTCTATGGAGAGTGCCCAGACCCTACATTTATGTGGGTCTGGCTTGCCAGGCTAGCGAAATCACACATTTGAGATAAAATATTTTGTCACATAACAAAGGATGCCTTGAATGTCATGAAAATGATAACTCATTTTTGACCAAAAATGCAGTTACTGCCTTTTTGCTTTGTAGGGCAGTATAGTTGTGTATATTGTATTATAGTGTAAAGTTTTAAACATGTCTAGTATGTAGTATGCATACAGTGTCAAGTGTATATATAGTGTACAGTATGTAGTGAACATGAAGTTTATTGGTATTGTTGTTTTGGAATGTGTATTGTTACTTTGGCAGTACTGTCACTGTAAAACAAACAAGCCTATAACATTAACAACTGAAAGATCTTTCCAGAAACGAGGATGGTCCCCATCTTACCTGATCCCTGGCGTCAGCTGAGGCGGATGGTCAGTGATCAGTTTGTTGACTTGTTCCCTTGAGCACTTGATGATGGACAGACGATCACTCAGAGCGGTCTGAAATGAGACGGAGCCGCCCATGGCCTCCCGGGTCCTGCGGACAGGACAACAGAGATGTGCTCTAGACTCATGTGTATATGTGAGTATGTACACTAGTTAGGATGCTTGATCATGTGTGTGTTTAATGCCACTGTGTTTTGACAGACACAATCATACAGATCTACTGTTTTCATGCTATGAGAGCAGGGTTACTGACATCTCCGTGACCGCGTCCCCGACCCCGCAGAACTTGGCGAGCTCATCGATGCCCTCCTCGCGGATCACGGTGCTGTCCACGTCAAAGCACACCGCTTCCGCCCGCCGGAAGAGCTCCTGCGTCTGCGCCGCGGTCGTCATGGTGAGCACTGAGCGACAGGAAACAGGCAGTCGTGACGTCACCACAGGACAAATCAAAGCGTCGCGCTGAGCAGCAAACATTATCAGGAAAACAGCCGACTTAACGGGACACACCGAGGACTCGTGTTTAGTATGCCGCCGCCAAACCAGCGCATTCACATCAGAGTCTGAGAGCGGCGACTGATCTGAACTAACAGTGTGTTATTGCGTCAGCCTCAGGGGGGTTTATGAGCCCTGCTCACTCCAGCGGCACTAAACACGAGTACACTACACTTATACAGCTTTAAATCTCTCACAACAACAATATGACCGACTCATGCACACTTCAGATAATATTCGCTCAGTTTACAAAAAAATAAAGAGACAAGACACTTGTTAGTTTGAGCTGTGTGCCTTCACACACACACACACACTGGTATGGACGCAGCGTTACCTGAATGCAGGAGCGGAGAGAGGCGCTTCCGTAAGGAGACACACAGAGCTCGCTGAAACCCGGCAAACAGTCCCTGATCCTCCGATGGTCACCGCAGGAACGCTCGCTGGAATCTGCCATTCATTGCGTCTCTGAGACGACTCAGCCAGCCAATCACATCACGCTCTGTCGCTCACTGACCGCTCTGATTGGTCAGGAGTTTCCCATGGCTATGATGAAACAGGAAACGCCACTTACACGAGTTTATTTTTTATGATCTTCATTGAACACGTTCAGCATGCCATTAAAACAGGCATCGTACTAAATAATATCACAACAGCAACACCGACATCAGTGAAGCACTTATTCGAAAGAGTTGTCATACAATCAAACATTTATATCAATATTATTCTTAAAAAAATAATCCTAATAAAAGCGTAAAAAAAAAATCTTGATGAATTGTAAGACACAAAATGAAGGCACTTTTAGTTTCAAAACAAATACTTCTCGACCTTGTCTGTGTTTTTTCTTGTCTAATTTGAGTTGGTGGAGGCTCATGATAACATCACATATACAAACTACTTTAAATTACTTTTTTCCCCCACATCAATCTACACTCCCTACTCCATAATGGCAAAGCAAAAAGTAGGTTTTTAACATTTGTGCAAATTTATTCAAAATAAAAAACTGAAAAGATCCCGTTGCATAAGTATTCATACCCTTTTCTGGGACACTGGAAATGTATCTCAGGAGCATTCATATTGCTTCTAGATGTTCCTACACTTGGAGTGGAGTTAAACTGTGGCAAATTCATTTGAATGAGTCTGATTTAGAAAGACACACCTCTCAGAAAAGGTCTAACAGCTGAAAATGCAGATCAGAGCAAAAACCAAGTCCTGAGGTCAAGATAACTGCAAAGAATGGCAGATAATTGCCAAAAGCAGATGTGCAAAGCTTGTCACATCAGACCCAAAAAGACTTGAGGCTGTAAAGCTCCTTCAGCTACTGTATGTACTGAGTTAAGGGTATGAATACTTATGCAATGTACCTATTTCATTTTTAATACATTTGTAAAATTTGCAAATCTGGTTTTTGCTTTAATCCAAAAAAATATGCAAAATGCTGCTGGGGTGTAAAGTCTTTAAATCGGTGCTCTTTGGTCGCGGGAATCTTTACAAATCTTCAAAAAAACTACTCAGACCAAGGCACTCGAAAATCTTCTTAAGAATAAAAAGCCTTTATTCACATGGCTTAACAATTAAAAACAGATACCATGCACCGACGCGTTGCGGCTAACTTGCCTTCATCAGGGTGTAAGTTTACAAACACACTCAGAGTCCATTTAAACAATCAATTAATCAATTAATCAATTAAATGTGATTAATTGATTGTTTAAATGGACTCTGAGTGTGTTTGTAAACTTACACCCTGATGAAGGCAAGTTAGCCGCAACGCGTCGGTGCATGGTATCTGTTTTTAATTGTTAAGCCATGTGAATAAAGGCTTTTTATTCTTAAGAAGATTTTCGAGTGCCTTGGTCTGACTGGTTTTTGCTTTGTCATTATTATGGTGTATGGAGTGTAGATTGATGTGGGGAAAAACTAATTTAAAGCAGTTTAACATAATGCTGCAACAAAACAAAACGTGACAAAAATGAAGGGGTATGAATACTTTTGCAAGACACTGTATATCTATGCAAAATCCACCCTTTAGAAAACTACTGCTGAGAAAACACCGTCTGCTCCAGATGAACACATGAGCCTCGGGCTGGAATGAGGTTCATCCTGATTCAGATCGCTCATATCTGCTGTCATGAGGCTATACATTCATTAATCAGAGTGCATTGATCTTCTTCAGACTTCACCCAACCTGAGCTGGAGAAGAATGTTGTGCAATATTGTTGTTACAACTGCTTTTCATTGTCTGTAAATCCAGGGTGTGTCTGAGTTAGACATCTCACAATTCAGACTTTTCTTCAGAAGTGCAGGGGCGCCGCTAAGGGGGGGAAGTTAGGACAATTCTAAGGGCCCACGCCATTTAGGGGCCCCCAGAGATCTGCTTTTGTGTGGTAGGGGGGGCCCAACCTCATATTTTGTCACAGGGCCCATAATTGCGAGCGGCCCCTTCTTCAGAATTGCAATTCTTACTTTTTATCTGAATTTATAATTTATATACGAGTTTATATCTGGAAATTAAAATGTTATATTTAACAATTCAAATGTTTCTTTTTATAATTGCAGTTCTGAGTTTATCTCACAATGATGCATTTTTTCAAAAACCAAAAATTACAAAAACCTTTAAATAACTCTTAAATTGCAAGATTATGAGAAAGGTCCCAGTTACCTTTTTATTTTTATCCCAAGCAAGCAAGATTCCACAAGTCCACTTTAACAGACATTAAACACAGTTACTGACCTGATAACCTCAGTGTCGCTAAGCCCTGTCTTCAACAGCTTTTGACGAATCACAGCTTGTAGTTTGTAATCATTAATATCAATTGACTGACATTGCTTTAGATGTGTACTAAACTGCAATTACATTTTTTCAGCTTTTGACCCTCTTTCCAAACAGCAGAAGCAGGGTGTAGTGTCTGGGCATGAAGGCTATGTGCATATGGGCCCTGGCTGATTGGGGGCCGACCGAGGGGCACCTTTTGATTAATAGAAGAATACATTTTAATTTGTGGCAACAATAAATGAATAGATGGATATTTAGCATTTTGGGTCACTGTGCCAAGAGTGTGTTTGCATTCAGTAATTGAGTAAATACGGCAGTGTTTTAGTACCATAGATAAATGAATCATTGAGAAAATCCCACCTATTCCAAAAAAAAAAAAAAAAAAAAAAAAAACAATTCAAACACCGATTAATTAATTACATGAGGCATTTGTTTTAAATTTTATTAGGTAAGGTTTTTTTCAACATGTCTTCTGATATTTCTGTTTATTTCATGCTGTAACTAGTAGAAAAGAGAAGATGATTTACTGCTTGAACCGCAGCAAAAACAGTGATCTCACGACACATTAAAAAGAGTGGAAAAACACAGTGTTTGTATTTTGTGATAAAATGTATAGAATTTAAAGGCTACGATTTGTTATATTGAAAGTTAACAAAACACTTATTGTGATTATTGGGTGGTTGGCGCACTAAAAATGACAAATAATGAATAGACTTGAAAACAGTTATCATTTCCAAGCATTTATACCACCAGTAAAAAATCACGACAGCACCATTTACAGTAGGAATTTTACAAAAAATCTTCATGGAACATGATCTTTACTTAATTTCCTAATGATTTTTGGCATAAAAGAAAAATCAATAATTTTGACCCATACAATGTATTTTTGGCTATTGCTACAAATATACC
>NC_133374.1:37545553-37703053 GCF_049309525.1 Garra rufa
CTGTATCATGAATAAATCACGGCTGAAGGGGTTGCAGGCACTCCGCTTCGCGTCGTGCCTAACAACGCCCCTTCAGCCGTGATTTATTAATGATACAGCACGGCCTCTCGTACCTTATTGCTTAATTATGTTGGGTGTCCATCTCAGAGATAATCACCATGTTTAGAATGAAACCATCATATTAAAAACATGATATTAATCATATAATAAAATATAATTTGTTACTACTGTCAATCTATGTTAAATTACTATGGGATCACTTTCAGTGCTTTCAGAATATTTACTTTTTTTAAATGATTTTCTTTCTGTATTTTAAAATATATATTTTTGAAAAACATCAAAATAAGCAGAAAATAGTACAAACTTTGCTGAAGTCAAGTATTAACTTAGACATTATTAAAATTAAAATAAAAACATTTTAGCTGAAGAATTGTCATTTATAATATTTAAAAAAAGAAAAAATCTGTTGCTCCATAAATGTTCATTACATTTGTATATTTTTTTCTGCAATCATACATTTTATGTGCAGTAAAAAGCACATTTTTATTATTTCATTTCATTTTATTTAGCCCCGTTATACCCTATATATGGTAGGTTCTCAGGCATTTATTTTCATTAAAAATAATTTTAAAAAATTCCATTTTGGTGAAAGTCACAAAATATTTTTTATGTTGTACGATAAACATTTTCCCCACATTTGCTTGGTTTTCAAAAACCAATGCATAATGTGGTTTTCATTCTTTTACCCTTTATTCTTCAAACTTTAACTCTAGAATAAAAATATAAAATTATGAATAAAAGGGGGAAATAAACAATTCCGAATGTGATTTACATACTTTTTTTTTTTTTTTTTTAAGTCCGCAGTTACTGCCTCACAGCCATTTGAACTTTTTCCCCCCCAAAGTATGGATTAGCTGGCATGCTACCAATAATGAATAGACTTTAAAACATTAAATATTATCTCTAAGCATTAATTTTGTCAGTACAGCTTGTGACTTGTTATACCACTGGGCATGAGGCTGTTTTTCAGGGGTAAGGTCTTTACTTCCAGTGAAGGGCAATCTGAATGCTTCAGCATACCAAGACATTGTAGACAATACTCCGCTTCTATCAGTTTGGAGAAGCCTCTTTCTATTCCAGCACGACTGACTCAGTGCACAAAGCATGCTTCATAAAGTAATGGTTGGATGAGTTTGCTGTGGAAGAACACAGAGTCCTGACCTCAACCTTATCAAACACATGTGGGATGAACTGAAACAGAGATTGAGAACCAGACCTTCTCATCCAACATTACCGTCTGACCTCGCAAATACTCCACAGAAACACTTCAAAAACTTGAAGAAAGCCTTCTAGAAAAATGTAAGCTGCTATAGCTGCAAAACAGGGAACAACTGCATATAAATGTCTATGTATTTAGAATTAGATGTTATTAAAACCCCACTCATGTAATGATCAGGTAACAATCACACTGGTGACTCAGTTAAATTAAAATAACATTTTACTTAAAATACACAACAGACATACAAACAAAAGACATTTTAAAATCGAATTGAAACTAATAACAGCAGCAATGAACCTGCATCAGAACATCAGCGGCTCAGTTTGGTCCTCAGTTTCTCCAGCGTCTTCTGCAAAAGATAAGAGTCAAGTCAAGATTATTTATACAGTGCTTTTAACAATACGAGTTGTGTCAAAGCAACTTTACAGTTTTAAACTAAAAACAAAACCAAATAAAAATGGTGCTCATAACGTCCATATCTGTAGAACACAAGGATCATGCTGAAGAGTTCATGGTGAATCTTTAATTATAATTCAGCCCAAAGGCAAAGACATGAGAAGATGAGGTCATTGTGAGGTAAATGTGGTGCGTGTGAAACCAGACTCGTATCTCAGCCTTGAGCTGCAGTAATTTGCTTGGTTTGGCAGTCAACACATGAGTGAAAGATCACCTGACGGTACCCTGAGGGAAATCCGTCATTTTGATGGGAGTTTAGCAGACATCTGGACTATTTCAGCTGAGGAATCTTCCCGTTTAAGGGTCAATGTTACCAAACCATTATGAAGATGTTTGGCCTGAAGCAGAGTTTGGGGTGGAACATGTTTTCAGTGTGAGACTCGTCCAGTCAGGAGACCATGAGTATGGGGTCCTCCTCACGTCTCACCTTCTGGAAGTCTCTGGCCTTCTCCCGGTTCTTCGCGTACGATTCCTGACGGCTCCGCAGCTCCTTCTTCTGTTTGACCTCCTCTAACTGACTGTACAATCTGAAAGAAAGTTCAGCCATTACAGCAATCCTGTTTTCATCAGAATCATCTAAATATCATTGCATCTGCTCTGGAGCTGAATGCTCAAAGATGCACAGCAGTAACATCTGCACTAGAATGTAGGGCTGCACGATTAGGACAAATCATAATTGTCGATTATTTCCTTGAAATTGTAACTGCGATTACACGATTATCACAATATACATTGATGTTTTTAATAGCTTTATGCCATTGTTTGAAGCAACTGCATGCCATCATTTTATATAAAGATAAAAAAAAAAGCTGAAAACACTCTTCCTGAAATACTTATTGCATTTCTCGTTGCCACAAATGACAATATTATATTTGGATTCTTTATACCGGTATCAATGTTCATATTGTGATTAATTGATAATGCTTTTATCACGGTATACAGTACATATTGAAATTTATTTGCAAAATAGTGGTGTCATAATACAGTATAACAGGTTTAATAACGATTTTCTTATAACAAAAATAACTGAACATTTAAATGCAGTAAAGCAATACACAAAAAAACTAAAGTTAAATTACACAGATTAAAGTGCAAAATAATTAAGACCAACAGGTATCCCTTTACAGTAAGATCTCTTAGTTAATGCATTACTATCCACAATGAGCAACAGCTACATTTACTACTCTTAGTTCTTGTTAGCTCATTAAATAACAGTTACAACTGTAGATTTTAACAATTTGTTATTAAATATTGTAATTACCTAAGATTAATGAATGTTTAAAAGAATTTTTCATTGGCAGTTTATGTTGTGTATAAGCCTATTAAAAACAAACTGTTTAAATGTTTCAAACCAGAACAAATCATCTTCCATGGAAATTGCTAATCTATTTGACACACTGACAAACTGAGCATGTATCTCTAGTGAAAGAAGAATATTGGAGTATTTGGCAGAGTGATGAACATCATAGCCAATACACAACACTTTATAAAAAACCGAAAGCTGTTTTTTTGTTTACTGGGTTTCCAGGGAAACGGCTGCATTATGTTTGGTATGTTATGTGCTTCTCATCTGTGCTTGTTTACATCAGAGGACACAAGCGTCTTTGACGCAGCATACAGTGCTGTTGTGCATTGTGACCAGTTAACGCATTCATAATTCTGAATAATTTGTAATAATTATTCTCAGTATTTTGAAGTGCCCACAATAACAATATCGATTCACCTCTCACAACGTGACATGCTCTAAACATGCCTTTAAGCATTTTTTTTGTAATCGCAGCTTTGAACGATTATGTAATCATGGCATCCGTAATCGTGATCACTATAAGAAATGAGATTAATTGTGCAGCCCTACTAGAATGCAGGCTAATGTTGGTGCTCATCAGACGCAGGTACCTGTGTGTGCGGCGGTACATCTCCGTCTCCTCACAGCGTCTGTGTTCATCAGTGCAGATCCGCACCTCAGCCACACGCTTCAGTCTGTCAGCTGTAAGCAGTCATTGTGAGTGACATGTATTCAGATAACTATCATCTACATTAAATCAGTATCACTCACTGCAGTAAATCACAAACACATTCACTGTGGGGTGATGCACTTTAATGCTGTTCACATGCCCTGAAAATCTAGATATACAGGGACATTTTTACCAAGAGGGTTGTCTTGTTGCAAAACTATCATTTGCCATATGTGAGCAAGTCACATTGATTTAAAAAAATAAACATGCACCTAGGGCTGGGCGATTTGGCCTAAAATCAAAATCTCGATTAATTGAACATTTTAACCCGATTACGATTAATGAACAATTATTTTATTCATTAATAAAAATATATTTAATTATATTTAAATAATATTTTTTTGCCCTCATAGTTCACTGACAAGTTTTGTACAGTAAATATGCTCACATATTACAAGTGAGAGATTTTTGAATGAAGGGTGCACACACACTATCTACTATCTATGATTATTTATTGAACATCAGTGTTGAACAACTGAAATTAAAGCACACATTGCTTAAAACGAAAAGTCACATTTTTCTTAAATTAGTGAAAATAAATAACTTGCACTTTTGGAAACAAAATAAATTTATAAAATAATAATAAATATTAAAAGTAGAAAATAAGCAGTATCTCTTCTAAATAAAATTACTCTTGTATATCCTGTAAATACTTTTTACTGTATAAATACTGTTTAAGCTCTTCATCGACATGTCGGCGGAATAACGCAACGTAACGGAGCGGGGTCACCTGACTCCACACGCAGTAGTGTTTTTAAAGGGAAAGTAATTGAAATAATTGACCTGGAAAAATTTGATCGATTATAGGTTCTGAATGTCGATTTCGATTACTTTTCGATTAATCACCCAGCCCTACATGCATACATGCAGTTTTGCATCTCTGAGAAAAACATAACCAAGTTCTGAACGGTTTTAATAACGCTTACTCGGTGACTCATTAAGAATGACTTGCCACCACAGTTTAAAATTTACATACAAGCTTTTTTTTACATTTTAATTTCATAATTAAATATTCAAACAAACTTATAACATTTATTCTGTGTAAATGCATTCACACCACATTCAAGCTGCATTAAACTATGTAAATACTAAGGCTGCCCTCAACTAAAGATTTTACTAGTAGTCGTTTATTTTAAGCAAGAGTTGCCTTAATCACACATTTATTAAGCCATTTAAATCATAATAATGAATTTTAATTGCCTACATAGCCTAATAAAGGTTTCAACAGCACACCTGCAGAAGTAAATATAGCTGCAAACGGCAATTACCGGGTTCAAGCAATTTAAGGCATTTACGCATAAGTATATACATAAGACATTTAGCAAGCCTGTAACCACCTAAACCAATGATTTAAAAAAACTTTTTTGGCAAATCCAGGTAATTTACCTTAGAAACATTGTGTTTTTTGATGGTTATGACTGTTATAGTGCCAGCTGTGGTCCGATCTCCTTAAAACTTGCATGCTTGTTTAGAATCACCCATCACATCTGTTCAGCAGGTTTCGTGAAGTTTTGAGTTTTCCTTTAGGCTTTATAGAATTTTGGGTAAATTTGGACGGGCCCCTTTTCTGAACAACCCCGTTATAGCTTCCCAATGGGTAAATTCCAAGATTTTTTTGATAATTATTAACCTAGAGAGTCCAGAGAATTGTTCTGCAGTGTTTTTTTTCCCGGCAAAAAACCTAAGACTAATTTGCAAAAGTAGGTTTTTGACATCTCAATCATTTAACAAAAGGATTTGATTGACAGCAGTGATTCTAGAGGCAAAGTTGTCCAGAATGAGGACTTATGTCACATGATAAGAATATTGTATGTGCGAAAAACTGTGCAATGTACAATTGTTTAAACCAGGGGTTTTCAAACCTGTCCTGGAGCCTCCCCTGCCCTGCACATTTTGCTTGTCTCTCTCATCTAATACACCTGATTCAAATCATCAGCTCATTAGTAGAGACTGCAAGACCGGAATTGGGTGTGCCTAATAAGGGAGACATACAAAATGTGCAGGGCAGGGGAGGCTCCAGGACAGGTTTGAAAACCCCTGGTTTAAACCCCTTAAAAACTGTGATATCGCCACCCAGTGGCAGATTTCTTTCAAATTTCTCAGAACTTTGGGGCTGTGATTTGAACAGGCCCACAGAGATTCGTTCCAATCGTCATTCGTTAACCTTGCCTAACAGGTTAATCAGCCAATGGTGGCCATGTTTTGAGATACACAAACGTCCTTAGACACTTTTGGCACTTTGGACCAAGACTGGACAAATGGTTGTGTGAGCATAGCCATTTTAATGTTTTTTCCTTCTTATACCACCACCAAGTGGCCAAGTTTTGTGATTTTTGTCCTGTAGCTTCATTCAGGAGTTATAGGAATTTTACTAGAAGTGGCCGTGCCCCTTTTGAACACGTTGGCATCCCTTTGCAACGGAAAGTCGAAAGAAACTTTTTTTGCTAATTGATTTTACTGCGTTTACTCTCCATATAATCTTTCTGTACTGTTTTGATTGGGGGAAAAAAAAAAAAAAAAACCCTAGGACTAGTTCGCAAAAGTCCTACGATCTAATCTGATGCGTTTTGTCCAGCGTGAGCCAAGGATTCCAACGACATAAGGCCATTTCATACTTTTGACCTATGTAACACCTCCATCAGGCTGATTGGGGGAGCCTTGAAGATGTTCAAACTTAAGTGCACACAAATAAACAGTCTTTTTACAGATTTGACAGATGAGTTACTCTTATCTGTACGGCCAAAAATTACAGGGTATTTTAAGAGCAAATGAGCGCACCAGCACCATGCTACTATTCAGTTCCACACAGACACTTCAATAGCGCACATTATTCTAGATTAACATTAGATTGAGCGGCCATGTAAAAGTTGCTACTACCTACTTATTTCAAATGAAAAGCCATATCAGAATCAGAATCAGAAAGAGCTTTATTGCCAAGTATGCTTGCGCATACAAGGAATTTGTTTCAGTGTTATTAGCTTCCAGTACACAGGGACGCACAGACAATAAGAGAATAAGAAAAAAAAAAATATATACACATATGCAAGCATAAATAGACCAAAAATAAAAATAGAAAATAATAATAATTTGTAAAAATTGACAATACATATGTACAGTTGTGCTATAGGTGATAGGATGGAATGCAGGGATGTGTTAGGGTGGAGGTGGTAGCAGTAGATAAAGTCAGATTATTCCACACATTTTTGCACAATGGGAGGAACATTTTAACTGTTCATGAGGTGGATTGCCTGGGGGAAAAAACTGTTCATGCGTCTGGTATTCCTGATATTTGGGGCTCTGTAGCGTCGGCCGGATGGTAAGAGTTCAAAGAGGGGATGGCTTGGATGTGAGGGATGCAGAGTGATTTGAGTTCTTTTCCTCACTCTGGATGTATACAGTTCTTGAAGGATGGGCAGGGGAGCACCAATAATCCTCTCAGCAGACCGAACCATGATGTCTGACGAAGGAAGTACAACCTTTGTTGGGCCTTTTTTTCACAATGGAGTCGATGTGAGTGTCCCACTTCAGGTCCTGGGAGATGAAACATCCCAGGAACTTTAATGTCTCCACTGTAGCCACAGTGCTGTCCATGATGGTGAGTGAGGAAGGTGCAGGGGGTTCCTCCTGAAGTCCACTATCATCTCTACAGTTTTGAGCTTGTTCAGCTGCAGGTTGTTTAACCTCCTGTCTGTAGGCAGACTCACTGTCCCGAATGAGGCCAATAATCGTGGTGTCGTCTGCAAACTTCAGGAGCTTGACAGAGGGGTCTTTAGAGGTGCAGTCGTTGGTGTAGAGGGAGAAGAGCAGTGGGGAGAGAACACAACCTTGAGGGGCGCCGGTGTTGGTGGTGCAGCTGCTTGACATGAATTTCCCCAGTCTCACCAGCTGTTGCCTATCTGTCAGAAAGCTGGTGATCCATTGACAGATAGGGCTAGGAACAGAAAGTTCGTTTAGTTTGGGGTGGAGGAGTGAAGGAATGATGGTGTTGAAGGCTGAACTGAAGTCCACAAACAACCTTTTTGCATAGGTCTTTTTAGCCACTCGAATCGCTTTATTCAGTGTGTTCCTGGTCTGGTTCTACAAGACTCTATCCCCTTTTCTGTAGGCATCCTCTTTGGCCTGACGAAGATGTCTGAGCTTTTCTGTAAACCATGGCTTGTCATTGTTGTATGTTAAATAAGTTCTGGTAGGAATGCATAAATCCTCACAGAAACTGATATATGAAGTAACAGTCTCTGTGAGCTCGTCCAGATCGGTGGCAGCAGCTTCAAACACTCCAATCAGTCAAATAGAAACAGGATTGTAAGACCTGTTCTGTTTCGTTGGTCCATCTTTTTAAGCCCGGGACACACCAACCCGACACCAACCAACTAGCGCTGACGAAAGCAGACCGTCTTGTCGCCTCTAGTCGGCTGCGTCTGGGCAATTAAACTGAGCTCGAACACACCGAACTGACAACACCCGACTACAAACTAGAAGGTGCTTTCTGCGCATACGTGAGGAGATATGCCGTTAATGGCAGTATTGTATATAGAATTGTGCGAATTGCGAAATGACAGCGAGCCAGTGATGCGCGGGTTGATCCAAAATGAGTGGTTACCCGCGGTTACCCGCGGTTACGAGTCATCCAAAAATATTATGATATTCGGGTCGCGGTCGGTCGGGTCGTTTGAAATAAAGATGCCAATTAAACCTTTGTAATTTATATTGTACTAGACACAATTTTCTATGAAATACATAGACCTACACTTTATTGGCTGAATAATATTTACCTTTTGAATGTTGAGGTTATTAACTGTTGAATAAATGCTGACGCGGGACAAAATGCCCGATTTCCCAACACGTTGAACTGAGCAAAGCTTTTGTACCATTTTAATAGGCTACTTTTAAACATACATATAGCTCAGTAATGTCAGGTTTATGTATTTTCTGAGAGGGGGTGGGATTTTTGTTGGGAAAGTCGGGGGAGAGACGCACACTTCGATTAGACTGGATAAACACATGCAGCATCTTAATTGTTAAGAAAATGGTTTCTTAATAAATATTCGAATATTTTGATTATGTCCAATACTTCTCTTTGTTTTTGGAATTAGACACATTTCACTGTCTTTTCAAATGCCTAGGTCTGTTTAATTTCCTTAATTATAACATTTCTAGCACTATTTTTAAACGTTTATTCAAGCAATAATATATAAATTATCTCATGTATGCTTGTTTAAAACCAGGGATTAAAAACGAATTCTAAGTAAAAACGGTATTTTTTCTTTACATTTCCAGAGAGCGAAACGAACGGAATTAAACATTACTTAATAAATTCAAGGCACTATAATTCCCTTATTCATTTGATACAACTATTATAGCTATACAATTAATATATATAAAATAATATTATTTTGTCATATTCGTGATTCCTGAATTTATATGAACACTTAGTTTTGAAGTGCATTCGTTATGTTCGTATAAAAGTCGCTAACCCAGCCTATTAAGTTGATTTAATATTCTTGATAATTTTTAGAAGTTAAAAGTTAAGAAAAAAGGAATTAGCTTGTAGTCTATATATATTTAGGGCTACAGGCTAATCTTTTTCTTAACTTTTATTACACTAGATCGAAAAAATAATAATTCTTGATCGTATTTAACATCAGACAATCACTGACATAATTTAGAGTACTTCGAAAACAAAACTACTTAAATCTGTATAAAGGAAAGACAAAATAAATAAGAACAATCTGTATTTTTCTTGTAATCAAGAACATTTCTTTTGACAAAGTTACCTAATTAATGCCGAATGATGTTTGACAGTGAACGCATCTCCACCGCAGCCGCATATAATCGCTGCTGTCAGTCGCAAATATTAAAAATGCGGGTCAGGAGGCGGGTCGGGTACAATATTTTTTTTTTTGCGGTCCGAGTTGAGGGCGGGTTAGTTGAAAATGTCGGTCGGGTTCAGGTTGTTTGTACATTGATCCGCGCATCACTGCAGCGAGCCGGTTCCCTCCTGACTTCTTCCTTTGCTTGTTACATCACTTCACATTCAAGTCCTCCACGCGCTCTGATTCGATGACCGAACAGCCAATCAGAGCGCTCTCTTTCCCAGACGGCCCGACAAGCCCGACACCGATTCAACGAGAACCGACGTGCGGAACACACCGAACAGACGCGCTTCACCGACGCCCACCAACTGCCCGACGGCCGATCGTCGGCTTGGTGTATCCCGGCCTTTACAGTCTTAACTACAGGTTTAGCAGTTTTAAGTTTTTGCCTGTAGGATGGTATAAGATGGACCAGACAGTGATCAGAGAGTCCCAAAGCTGCCCGTGGAACAGAGTGATATGCTTCTTTAATTGTGGTGTAACAGTGGCCCAATATATTACTGTCTCTGGTCGGACATGTAACATGCTGTCTGTATTTAGGCAGTTCACGTGAGAGATTTGCTTTATTAAAATCCCCAAGAATGATTAAAACAGAGTCCGGGTGTTGTTGTTCGGTCTCTGTGATCTGATCAGCGAGTTTCTGCAATGCCAGGCTCACGTGCGCTTGCGGTGGAATGTAGACGCTCACGAGAATGACCGAGCAAAACTCCCGCGGCGAATAGAACGGCTTACAGTTAATGAAAAGCGCTTCTAGATCAGAACAGCACATCTTCTTTAACACTGTTACATCTGTACACCACCTCTCATTGATGTAAAAGCACGTCCCGCCGCCACGAGATTTCCCTGTTGATTGTGTCGCGGTCTCCTCTGAACAGCTGATATACCGGCAGATGAATCGCGCTGTCTGGTATAGCCGCGTTCAGCCAGGTTTCCGTGAAACACAGAGCAGCAGAACTTGAAAAATCCTTATTTGTCCGGGAGAGCAGAAGGAGTTTGTCCGTTTTGTTGGATAGAGAGCGGAGATTCGCCAGATGTATGCCAGGCAGCAACATCCTGAATCCACGCTGACGAAGCCTCACGAGCGCGCCGGTGCGCTTCCCCCTCCTGCACGTCCTGCGCGTCCGAAAACGTCTCAGCGCTGCTGCTCCGCCAACTACTATGTTCAGCAAAACGTCCGAATAATCAAAAACCCGGTAGGAAATTCTGTGGTGTGTTCTGCCGAATGTTCAGCAGCTCATCCCTGGTAAAACTGATCGTCTTTGCAAAACAAAAAACAAACAAAAACACTAAAACAACTGGAGAGCTAAGCACAGAGGCTGCCATCCGCGGCGCCATCTTGAGTCATCATGTGAGGTTGATGAATGATGGGTGATTTTGATGTCTCTCACGACGTACTATATATTACCACACAGACCAGCCGTTAACAATCTGTCTGTCTCGGACTGAATGACTTCACCCCTTCCTGTCAATTTTTTTTTTCTCTGCAACTAAGTGACTAATACAATTCTAACGTTTAGTTGACTATTAGGGAGCAGCCCTAGTAAATATACAATCTAATAAGGTTAGGAGGTAAAAAAGGTCTAAAACAACCACAACATTGTAATTATTATTATATTCTGCAAAAATAACCAAAAAAAAAACAACTGATCTATCATGAATAGGACTCCCATCAAGCAAATCAGTATCATGCGATGAGCAGGACTCCATTACCTGTGTGTGGTTTGGGATCTGTGCGTCTTGCGTCTCTGGACACTTTCTGGACTGGTGTGGTCGTTCCAGACTCTGTGTGTCTGTCTCTGATCTGAGCGGCTCTAAGCGCTGATTTCTTAGCGAGACGATCCCGCCGGCGCTGCTGCTGAGCAGATGAGCTCTCAAACTCCAGCAGCATCACTGCAACACAGCCACATGACACTCACACTAACACTCAATAATACTAACACACCTGTGTGAGTCTGAGTCGTTCACTCACCAACATGAGGGAGAGACGCCTCCGGCCGCTCTGATTGGCCGTCGTCCATATGGCTCTGTGATTGGCCCTATGAGAGACAGGACTCGTTAGCTCTGAATGACACACATGCAGCAGCAGCAGCTAGGGATGTGACAAGATCTGATGTGTCCCGTGAGATCTGACTGGTCTGGCGAGAATGTGACGATATCACTGCTAAACTTTTGCAGCGTTTACATTAGAGCTGCATGACTAATAATTAAAATATCACAATCTCTATTCAAAAACCCACGTGATCTTATTCCTGAATGACAATGATTCAGCGATGTCTATTAGAACGGTTTCACACATTCCACTGATGCTTATGATCTGAAACCGGAGGGTAAAGACATTCAAATCTGCATTCATGATTCAGAAAGAGCAACACAAACAGTCTTTTTAACCACATAATCATCATTATTTCTTTGTTACAGACATTTAAATAACAGAAGTACTGGGATAAAAGCTTATAGTTTGGGTATAAACACTTATTGTCTACAGTAGCCATCAAAACCAAAGTATCTTCTAACACGTCTGTATTGTAACGCGTATCCTCTTCACCAGGAGATGGCGACAACTGCACGTTTAAAAAAAAAAAAAGTATTTATCATTGAATTATTCATTCAGGAGATTCCAATAGTGAAACAAGTCTTTATTACTTGAGACACTAGCTCCTTCATTTTTTAAATATTGTTCAGATATAGACTTAAGCAATGAACATTCTGTCAGAACCACTAGTGAATTACGTCATTTTGTTTAGATTTCTAATCCTTTTTTTCTTCAGAATCGTGATCTTCAATTTATAAAAGAAAATTGTTTTTCAGTTTATCCAGAATCATGCAGCATTAGTTTACATGTTTATTACTGCATATAATTCATTAATATAAGTTTAATAATTTCATAAAGTACAAGTTCATATTAAAATGCACCTACTTTTTTTTTTTGCATTTTGTGTTTTTTAGTTGAATAAAATACTTTTTCCCTATATATTTCATCAGGGATTTCTTAAAAAAAAAAAAAAAAAAAAAAAAGTCTCGTTCTTGTGAACCCAGTCTTGTGTCTCATCTCGTCAGATAAGAGTCTCGTCATACCCCTAGGAGCAGCACATTTACACACACAGACTCTCACCTCACAGCCCTCAGGTTCCACTTCCTGTGCAGCACTTCCTGTGTCTGGAGTCTGTGTGAGGGTGAGGTCAGGATCCTGCAGTGTGGACTCTGGCAGACTGATGAAGGAGATGGTGGACTCCTCCAGAATGCCCTTCACGTCACCCGCCGCCTGAGCAGAGACACAACCAGAGTCAGGTGAATGACGGCTCAGTGTGCGCGATCATCATAACGGCCCAAACTCCTCAAATAACCCCAGAATCACCCGACTCATGCTACTCACTGGAGACTGTCAGTACTTTGTAGAGTTTCAGGCTCTTACATATTATATATCATGTAAATGGTCCCTTTAAGAAAACTGTTTCTAGAAAGTAGCAAACCTAAACATCATGTACACTGTTTGAAGTAAGAGAACGGTTTCTGCCAGAGAATGGGTCTTATGTGCTGATGTGAACACAGGTGTGATTCAGTGTGATTGTGAGAACAGGTGGCACAAAAATGATCGCAATGACAAATTTTAGATTGGTTTACTTAGTGCTGCTTAACATTAAATGGTCAGAAAAGTGCCTGTGTGCATTTTCAAACTAAGAAGGTCCGACTGGATACATTAGTTAATGGTGAAAAGTTACAGATTGTAGCAGATTTTAAATATCTTGGAGTCACCTTAGATTCCCATTTAACATTTGAAAAGCATGTTCGAAAATTAGTCCATGCAGTGACACCTCAACTTAGACTTTTTTTAATTTACACGGAGTCAACTTCATTTAAAAAAAAAAAAAAAAAAAAAAAAAAAAAAAAAAAAAAACACCTTCAAGAGACTTTTTGAATTCATTGATCTTTTCTAATTTTTCCTATTGAATTAATTCATGGTCACAAGCAGGAAATCTACTCTAAACCTTTATTTACTTTGTATACACGTGCTTTAAAAGTATTTGACAAGAAACAAATATCATCAGTGCTTAATGATCAATAAGTATTTTTTTTTTTACTTTTGACAATTTTGTTGTGTTCTACAATTGTTGGAAAATGTACAAAATTGTTAATCTTGCACCTTCACCCTTAAAACAATTTGTTTTCTATTGTACTGAAAATATCATACAAACTAGAGCCTCATCACAAGGTGAATTTTAGAGTTACTGATTTGTCATTTAGCTTATTCTGTAAGAGCTGTTATTCAACGAAATTGACGCTAGAAAGTGGGCAGAAAATATGGAGCCATGCAATAAAAGAAATAAATCAAATTTACCTTTTTTTATTTTTATTTTGACTTTATCACAATTTGAGATTTCACAATTCTAATTATGAAAAAAAAAAACTATATAGGAGTATATACCCCCATCACATCACCATTTTTGAGTTCAATCTAGTTATAAAGTCTGAATTAGGAGATATAAACAAAAAGGTAGAGAGTTGTAAGATACGTGTGTAAAAATGTTAATGGTAATAGATTTAAATAAAATGTCATTCTGTAACTGTAGGGCTAGTACAATACATCCTCTATGAGCAGCATATGTGAATATTATATAGACCTATTGTTTAAAAATCTAATTTATGCTTTAAAAGAAGAGTAATCATAGCAGATTTCATCCATAGTCTGTCAGTTTAAACGTCTGCGTTTAGTTTCAAATGCAGTCTTTGGCGACAGTATTGTATAAAAATGATTTGCATTCAGAATATGACATCAAAATGCACAAAAATATTTTTTTCCTCATATTCCATGGATTGTTTACCTCTACTTGTTACCAGTGTTTTTCTGCAACCATAACTGTGCTGAATCACCACACTATCATCACTATCTCAGTACGGTGAGGTGTTTTGTTCAACTTGAGACTTTACCTGTGCTTGTTCTAAGAGCTCAGTCAGCATGTTTCCCCCTACAGCGGTCCGGTGTGGCGGTGGTGTCTCAGTGCTGGCCGGCTCTGGGTTCGAGTTCACCTCCTGTGAGGGCAGCTGGGGTGCGAGGTCAAGGCTGTCTGCCTGTAGAGTGCTCTTGAGAGGGGAGAATGGCATGAGGCTCACGTCCGCAGCAGCGGGAGGAACCACAGCGTCTGTGTCACAGAGGGACTCGTGGGTAAGAGAGAGCGCATCCATTGATATCTGCAGCTCTGACTGAGACTGAAGCAGCGTGTCGGCTCTGAGGTGCTGCAGGGACGGAAGGGACTGATCTGTCGACTCCAGCCAATCAGAGGCATCAGCAACATTTGAGCCACTCGGTTCTGCTTCCAATGGGACGCAAAGAGCCGTCGAACAGTCTGCCGTCTCATTGGTGGTGACATCAGAGGGCAGAGGAAGAAACAAATCTGATGCATCCTCTACAACAAAAAAAAAAAAAAACACACAACATACATTAGCTTTACTAAACATTAGAACAATATCTAAACTTCCTGCAGGAAAACACAAGCAGTTTTTGCGGAATTAATGATGGTTTGGATAAAGAGGTAAATCACAATGTCACTAGTTTTTGCAGATATTTAAATAGTCACCACTACGCACCAAAATAATTTACTAAAACTAAAGTTAAAGTTTTCTTTTAGCCAAAAACCAAAAATATGACTTTAAATTGTTGATTTTATTTAAATTTGTTTATTAGTTTAATCATCAATGAATATATTTAAAGGGGCTATATGCAACTTTTTCCCCAAAATAAACGTAACAATAGCCTTTTTATTTGACCATCTATGACTCCAACATCTCCTGATGAGCATACTGACACCTTGTCAGCTCACAGTGGGTGCACCTATAAGCTGCATCCTATTTTTCCTATTTTCTGTCGGGTCGGATTTTTGGCGCGCTGTCTTCGGATGTGACGTCAAGCGCGTTCATGTTAAACGTTTCAGATCACTCTGCCACCACCGCTAGTCATATATATTGCAAACAAACTTAGTTTCTCAAACAATATGTATTTGACTGTTCTTACCTCTGTAAACATAATGTTGACTTCTTTGCAGCGGATGACTTGTGAAGTGTGTACGCACGAGCGCGCGCTGCCAGAGCCAGCAGAAAGGAAGAGCAGTTCCGTTTTTTGGCCACAGGTGTCAGTCGCGAGTTTAAATTTCAGAAAATTGCATATAGCCTCTTTAAATAAATCAACCATCAAAAAGTGAGTTATATTGTTATATTGTGAGTTATGTTGTATTGTTTTTGATCAACTTTATATAAATGCTTCTACTCTACTGTTTACATGACAGGATTTATTCAATTGAATTAGACATCACTAATTCAACAGGTTTAGTAAAAATATAATGAATATGTAACAGTGCACACACTTATCAAAACGCTCCTTTTTCAAATTATTTTTTTCTTGCCAACTATGGAGTTCGAATCACTTTTTTCCTGAAGTAAATGTGATGTTGTGTGAAATGATTGATCTCAAGCTGTTATGCTGACGTCTTTTTGCGGTTAAACGCTGATTGATTAATTATATTTAACACTTTGTGTTACCAATAATCCCTGTTGTTTAGCTCAAGAACTTGAGCAGCAGATTTAGTGGAACAATCAACAGCACTGTCGTAATGCACTGTTATAGTTAATTTTGTAATTTATAATGCAGGATTTTCTGAGGAACATCTTCACGACTCTGCTTTGTGAAGACTGTAGTGTGTCGGTCATTTACCATGAGGGGCGTCAGTCAGAGTATCATCTGTCATTATCTGTGATGCTGATGGCTGGAGAGATGATCTGACCGGACTGAAGCACAGCACTGCTCCTGCAGCTGAACAAACTTCCTCCGGCCCATAAGCGAGGACACTGCTCTGATCAAACACCTGAGATGAACCGATATCTGACGCTTTCCCTATCACCCGACTCAAAACAGACTCACAGGCGTCAAACTGATCAGATGTTGACTGATCTTCAGCACTTGAGTGTGTGCTTTGGTCTGTCTGTGATGTGTTTGAGACAGGAGCGGCCCAGCTCTGCCTCATGATGGGAGAGGACGACAGACGGGACGGTTCCGCAGGGGTGGTGTCGTGACCCTGCTCGCTCTGTCTGATGGATAACTGAACGGACAGGCGCTCAAGGATCCGGTTTACAGTCTCGCTCCAGCCCTGATGTGATCAAGCAGAGATTAGCATGGAAATGTGCAAAGGAACACAGTCAGGAGAATAAAAACAAAACACACACACACACACACACACACACACACACACTACCTGTGCTTTACTGCTCTGATCTTCTTGCACTGCATTTCTAGATGAAGATGAAGAGGAGGAGTCAATGTCTGGATAGGGCTGTAGTGGCTGGAAAACACCTGGAGAAACAAGACTCTTCAGCCCAGAGTATGCTGTTATGTTGTCAAAAAAAACTGTTCTGTCCTCTGAATAAATGAAAACTACAAAATAAATTAATCAGTGACAGAATTATAATTTGGCAGATTCACTGCAGATTTGTTCATTTTGCTTAACAAGTCTTCAAATTTTGCTTCTGTTGTGAGATACAGCGGTATGCATAGTTTTGGAACCCCTTGCAGAATCTGTGAAAATGTGAATAATTTGAACAAAATAAGAGATCATACAAGATGCATGTTATTTATTTTTTATTTAGTACTGTCCTGAGTAGGATATTTTACATAAGATGTTTACATATAGTCCACAAGACAAAAACAATAGCTGAGATTATTAATACAAGTTTGATGACCCCTGGTTCTTAATACTGTGTTGTTCCCTGAATGATCCACAACTGTTTGTTTGTTTAGTGATAGTTGTTCATGAGTCCCTTGTTTGCCTTGAAGCACTGTTCTTCAGAAAAATCCTGCAAAGTCTTCAGTTTTCTAGCATCTTTTGCATATTTGGACCCTTTCCAAAAGTGACTGTATGATTTTGAGATCCATCTTTTCACACTGAGGACAACTGAGGGACTCATATGCAACTATTAACCCTTAAGCTCTCCTTGGGGTCAGGCTGACCCCACTGGAGTTTTCCTTCATTTTTTTTATAAAGTTCCCTTAATCTCAGGGGCATGAGACTCTGTGACTTTTCCTAAATAATCAATCAATCTAAAAACACAAAAAAAAATCTGGACTTAATTCGGTTGTTCTAAAGGTGTGTAAAAAAAAATTTTACCGTTTCCTCTCCTTGGGGTCAGATTGACCCCACATTGAAAATGAATGGGAAAAGTAAAAAAAGCTATTTTTTTTTTTTCATTTCGTTTGTCCAAAAAAAAGTAGTAAATCCAGTTTAAATCTAAAATAATTAACATTTAAATAAAGGCCTGGTCCTACAGCATAAACTCAAAGTGGAACGAACTTTCTATCTCACACACACACACACACACACACACACACGTGTGTAACTGCAACAGGGAGCATTTATATAGAAATTGGCATAAAAAGAATCAACATCTGCTATAAATCTGAAAATGTTCATACATAAATGAAAGACTGGTACTAGAGCACAAATGCAACATGGAACATGCATGTTGACTCACACACACACCCACACACAACTCTACACAAACACACCACACAGCACCCCCCAAACACCCCCCCCCCCTAGTGTTGGGCGATATGCTCAATTTTCAAATCGCCCTATCGTCAGCCTGAGAGATCGCCGATACACGATACTATCGTGCTAATTTAATTAATTATCTCTGTACTAAATTCCTTATTCGTTTTGTAAAGGTAGACTTTCTTTTGGCATATGATTAAGTTGTGCGTGTACAGAGCGTTGACTATAGTTCTGCCGGAGTTGTTCAAGTTACTTTCGGTTTCATTCTCTGCTATCGTCAGTGAGTGAGCTGTAAATGTGCGTGCCAGAATGTAAATGAATGAATCTTTCTTTACCCGTCATATTGCGATAATGTTACCGCTGTATGTCTGAAGGTTGTCATCAGGTGATGTTGTAGTTAAGTTCATATTGAATGCGGAGAAGTGACGCGCGTGTAATTCACGTGCGTATGTTTAGCGCCATCTGATCGCATCGTAATTCTAATTAACGCCTATAGACGTTACTGAGATGAATGTTTATGTTTACTGTATACAGACTGATTATGATACATCGTAAATTAATTACCTCTGTTATCCTAATGACTGCAATGCTAATATAATATAACACTCCCTTTAGAATCAGTTAATGTACCACCGTACTGGATGATGAAAATCTCCCATTCTCACTGCACGAGGTGCGTTAAGGCGCGGTGGCCTCTCTATGCGTGTGTTTATACCGCGGCAAGTTTCTGAAGCATCCTAGAACAGACTCTCTGTGCTGCATTGCTAAAGTTAAGTTCTTTGTTGACGGATAATAATAATAATCGTCTAACTATCGTCAAAGGCATCAGCAACAGGCGATATCTCTGACTATCGTCGATACACGATACTATCGTCTATCGGCACAACCCTACCCCCCCCCCCCCCCCCAAAAAAAAAAAAACACTCCCCCCCACACACTCACACAAAGAGAGAGAAGAGAGGGAAAAGTGCAGATAAAAGAAAGATGAAAGACAAAAATTCAGCATATCTAAAAAACAAAAATTCTATGCTTTTACAAAAAAACACATTTTTTATTTATTTTAGAATGTTCAAATATATATATATTTACAAAATATATATCATAAAGTTGTGAGGAGAAGTTGAAGCATGAAGAAAAATAAAGTGAAAATGAAATTAGTCCCTAAGGGCCTCTGCTGGATGTATGTGGTCATTGCACTTTCTTTCTTTAACTATATCTTCAAAGGTTTTCCACTAACCTGTAGATAGCAGTACTGTATCCCTAACACAGAGCAATGTCCAAAAACAATTTAGATTAAATTTAGATCATCATTAAGGTGATTTTTTTATTAAAAATATTTTTTTTATAAGCCACTTGGTGGCGTAGTTGAGTAATTGTGCAGTAAATGGGTAAAAAAGTACAAACTATCCATGAAAACACAGCAGAACTGTAAAGTTGAGAAGTAAACGAAAAAAATGATATATAGTTTATAATATTAAAAATGTATAATTCATTATGGAATCACACTTTCAATCCTTGGGGTCAATCTGACCCCAAAGAAAGTAAAGATAAAACCTACTTAAGGAGAGTTGTAGGGTTAACCATGCATTAAGAGCCGGGGGTGAAAACTTTTTGAATTTGAAGATCAAGGTAAATTGTACTTTGATTTGTCTTCCAAGAAACTAATATGTTCCGTTGCTTCTGAAGGGCAGTACTAAATGAAAGAAAATGATATTTCAAGAAAACCCATCTTCAACCCATTCAAAAGTTTTGGCTCTTAATGCATGTTTTCTCCTTCTGGAGCATCAGTGAGTGTTTGAACCTTCTGTAATAGTTGCATACGAGTCCCTCAGCTGTCCTCAGTGTGAAAAGATGGGTCTCAGAATCATTGTTGGAAAGGGTTCAAAAAACTGAAAACTGAAGAATCTGGTGGATTTTTTGAAGAACAGTGTCCAGTTTAACTGTTCAGGACAAACAAGGGACTTATGAACAACTATCACTAAACAGTGGTAGATCATCCATGTAACACACAGTATTAAGAACGAAAAAGGTAATTTTTTTTGTTCTTGTGGACTATAATGTAAACATCTTTTGTAAAATATCCTAAACAGGATAGTACTAAATAAAAAAAACATGCATTTTGTATGATCTCTTATTTTGTTCAAATGATTCACATTTTCACAGATTCTGCAAGGGGTTCCCAAACCTTCGCATGCCACTGTAATTGCTGTATGCAACTTTGCATCTAATGAATTGATTTATTTATTAGGTAAACAATTGTACGTAGAATGACTGTTTGAAATCAGAGTGTCTGCACAACTAAGCAAATGAAGCTGGAGGTCAAAGGTCAGAGAAAGTGGAGTCACCTGAGAGCTGAGAGCTGGACAGAGCTGCAGCTGAACTCATAGAGCTCCTGTGCTCCGTCGAGTCTCCATCACGCAGTGAACACTCCTCCTGAAGCACACTGGACCAGGACTGAGACGCTGAACTAGTGTCACCTGCACACAACACATGTCAGCATCTATGCTTCCTGCACACATCTAATACACTAAAACTGAAGCCATGTTCACCTGCGGTCACTCCTGTGCGTCTCAGTGAAGCGTTCAGCTCTATGCTGTATTTATCTATGATCTGCTGCACAGAGTCTCTCATCTCCTGCACCTGGTCAGGGGTCACGTGACAGGAACTGGATCTGGGTGATGGGCTGCAAACATCAGGCTCCATGCAGAGATGAGACGCATCTGAGAAAGAGATGCAGACATGAGCTCTGATCCTGAAACACACCCTCGTACAGGACTGACCTAGACTCTCAAGTTCCAGAACAAACTCTGAATGCAAAGGATCAAACACACCTGGCTCGTGGTCACTAGTCGAGTAGCTTCCTGTTGAGATCGTAGTTGATGAGAGATGGTCTGGATCAACAGCTCTAAAGCTCTAGCAAACAAACACAGAGAACAGTTTCACACAGTATGAACAGGGGTTAAATTGGGATTCGTTACAGGAAGGCTTCCTATATACAGTCAAGCCCAAAATTATTCATACCCCTGGCAAATTCTGACATAAAGTTACTTTTATTCAACCAGCAAGTTTTTTTTTTTTTTTTTCCAGAAATGACACAGGCTTCTCCCAAGAGATAAGACGACGATGTACAAGAGGCATTATTGTGGGAAAAAAAATATTTCTCCGCTTTTATTTACATTTGAACAAAAACTGGCATGTCCAAAATTATTCATACCCTTTGCAAACTGTCAGTCTATGGGAAAATCCAAAGTTCTATACCATTCCACATAGTCCACGATGATGCCTCTTGTACATCTTATTATCTTCTGGGAGACGTCTGTCTCATTTCTAATAAAATGGCTGGTTGAATAAAAGTAACTTCAGTCAGAATTTGTCAGGGGTATGATTAATTTCGGGCTTGACATATATACATACACATACATGATCTTTCTTTTTTGCAAATATGATTTATTGTGCAAGCAATATTCTCATCAGTTTTCTATCAGCTGTGACAAATCTGCATGTTTTTTTTTTATATTTAATTCAAGGGCTTTTTTTTCTTTATAGAGGGCATTTTCCCCTCTAACTTCATTAATTTTTTCATTTCAAATTTTTACATTTGATCTATAAATTTTATTACAATAACATGAATATTGTCATCTATACATTATCAAATTAAATAACTGACACTGCAAAAAAACACAACTGAATTAAATAATGGTTATGAGATCAAGTTTTTTTGTTGTTGTTGTTTTTTTTAAATCCACATTAAATTTTAGGGGAAATTATACTTTTAAACAAATTTACAACACCAGTATGGCAACTGTCTAATGACCGAGTCGTCGTGATGTTTGAGCATTGGATAATGAAACTTTGACTCAACCGATTTGTTCAAAACAATGAATTATTCAGCAATGAATCGTCTGGTTGCTGTAAGATGCACTGTGGTTTTGCTGTCTCTGAAATTATTTTTGCTGCTGAAATAGAACAAAAGCAGTCTGCAATACTGCACCTAAAATGTAAGTGACCTAATTTTATTGGACTTGCTTATTGAACTATTGAACAGTTGTGATGGTGAAAACGTGTGATGTTGCTTAACTAACTGTATTTTAAATAGAAAAACTTTCCATCTGAGTTTTTTTTGTGTTGCGCGTTTTGATTTCTCCTGGAGGGAGTGAGCCTCGCATCAGTGTCTTCACTGGGTATTCTTAGTGAATATTTGCATTTATTCACATGCCATTGAATTAGCCATTCATGTGGTGGAGTGTCGTGATTTTGGTTTGCGTTTTGGTGATTGCCAAGTTGTTTTTGGCTGTTGATGTTTTAATCTGGTTAGGCTACTTGTGTAGGGTTAATGGAGCGTTAATGCCAAGCCCTGCAATCTATGTGCCGTGGCTCAGTAAGACTGTATAAACAAACTGAGCTCAGTTCAAGTGTAGAGACCTTCATTGCCATACATGCGTTTATTCACATGTACTTCAGGTGCAAAACACTCTCATCATTGCTCAGACACATACATCAACACACACGTCTGCGCGCACGCACGCACACACACACACACACACACACACACACACACGTCTGCACACACAAAAGCGCAAAAAAAAAAAGCAAACAAACACAGACAGCTTCTCTAGGCATAATCACTGGTGATGGCACGCTCAGATTTGGCTAGTTTTCATCACTGATCAACACATCTGTGGATCTCAGAGGAGCCGTCACTGAGGTTGTGTGTGTCACGTGATCGGATTACCATCGGTGAGACACTGAACACAGTCTTACCTCTTGCTGGTGATTCATGCTGGAGGGACCTAAGAAACGAACAGGACAAGAGTGTTAAAGCAGAAATAACCATAGAGAAACAGGGCCAGTGAAATGAAACTCTGGGCTCTAAAGCAGAGCTGCGGTGAATGTGCCGTTTCTTACTCTCTGAGGCTGTTCCATCACGCAGGAGCATTTCTCTCCAGGACATGCGGCTGATTCTGCCTGTGACCTGTGACCCCTGACTGTGACCGCTGTGAGTGTCTTCAGAGGAGACGGCGGGCAGAGACGCACTGCTGGACTCACTCACATCAACAGACTGCAGCTCTGCAGGAGCCAATCACAGAGCACAGACTCGTCACATGAGGTCAGACACTTGTCCTGAATGAGGATGACATGAGGTGTGTGCTGGAGCTCAGGTGAGCTTGTGTACCTGTGTCCAGACTCATGTTGACTGGAGTGTCCACTTCCAGTATAGCACTGAGTTCATGCTGCTCCATCCGCCGTAAGAAGGCCAAACGGGCAGGTGGACGAGACACGGGTGGCCTCACTCTCCCACGATGCACTGGGGCTGGATCATGAACACAATCTACAAGACACATCCAGCACATTTTAATATATATATATATATATATATATATATATATATAATTTTTTTTTTTTTTTTAATGAACCAATATCACTTCCCAAAATCTTTCAGTCTGTAGTGTTGGTTGATGCATTAACAAAACGTCACTAAACATTATTGAATATCTGGAATGCTATAAATAATCACAATATGCTTTGTTACTTAAAAAAAAAAAAAAAAAAAAAAAAAAAAAAAAAAAAAAAAGCACAAAACCAGTCTTAAGTAGCACAGGTATATTTGCAGCAAACGCCAAAAAACACTGTATGGGTCAAAATTACAAATTTTCTCAATATTCCAATATTTTCAAATATCTGTATCTGAGACAAATATAGTCCTATCCTAAGAAACTAATTTATTCAGTTTTCAGATGTCATAACTCCTAATTTAAAAAAAAAAAATTGACCCTTATGACTGGTTTTGTGGTCCAGGGTCACATGTATTTTTACAACAGCCAATCAGATTAGAGTACCAGAAAGAACTGAGAAGATTATTATAACCCAGCCCTGTGTGTGTGAGCACTGAATTTACCGTTTGAGAGGACTGCTGTGGAGAGAGTGGCTCTGTCCTGCTGAATGGGTGCCATTGAGGGTTCACTGTGGCCGTTAGCTTCCTCAATGGCATTTAGCAAAGACTTCAAAGTCATCCGGTGTGTCTGAACATCACCAGAGCTCGATGCTAAACCCTACAAGAGGAGCAGTGCTTTACTGTAAGAGTCAATGATGTGATGCACAGATCAAAAATACTGCTGGCTTGAAAACACCTTTAGGTTTAATACATCTTTTAAAAGGGGTCATCAGATGCAAAACTCACTTTTACATGTTGTTTGAACATTAATGTGTGTTGGCAGTTTGTGAACACAACCACCCCACAATGATAAACATACACCCAGTGGTATTGTTTTAATCTTTAAAAGTGATATCCCCTTTTTAAAATCAGGTCATTCTCAGCTTCTTGTGGGTGTGACGACACACAGACAGAGGCCCCTCCCACGATAGTTGATTGACATGAGCACCTTACATTAGCCCCGCCCTCACCGAGCTGAAACAGTCCGACTCTGATCGCCATTGTGTGACTCAAGTGCAGAGGAAGACAAGAATGTCTCAGATTGAGCGATTGAGGTGTTCTGTTGTTGGATGTAATAATGAACATAGCAGTCATTTACTCCCGACATCTGAGCCGCTGAAGACGCAGACGATTAACGTTACTTTCGTTTTTGAAAGGAAAGCACTGATCCTGATCTACATATGCGTCTATGTTCGTGTGAATCATTCGTGATGCAGCTTCACCCACAGCAGAAGTGATAAGGGGTTGTAGGCCGTTTGCAAAGATGCATTTCTTATTAATGTGCTAGTTAGCAAGTTTCACAACTAAACGCGGCTAAAGTAAACATTACGGCTCATCATCCCACGGTAGAGAGGGGCGGGGCAAGCAGAGCTCATTAGCATTTAAAGGAACATGCAACAGAATAGCTCGCACTAACAAGGGCTGATTTTGACAAGGTAAAAATTGTTTTACACTACCATTGAGAAATTAACCAAAAGTATGTTATAGACTTCTCATCAAGACCCTAAAGAATCATATCAACATGTGGAAAATGGACATCCGATGACCCCTTTAAAACTTAATTTTGTAGGTGAATTATTACTTTAATAAAAGTTGAGACTGTTGCATAGTTTATTTCATACTTATTTACTGGTAAGCTTTCTGCTTGTGTGGTGCTTGGTGAAAACAAACAGATGCGTGTCATGTTGGCTGGTCAGGTGAGGTTTACCTGTCGGTCTGCTGTGATCAGAGCCTGCAGGATGTCTCTCTGTCTCCTCATCTCCTGTCTGTCTGCCTCCACAGATGGCTGCTCTCGCTCCGTCTCACTCTGAAGCAGCGAAGGTGCCGTCACTGACCCGCTAGCCTGCCGGCTCCGCAGGAGCTCCAGAACCACAGAGGGGGGAGGAAGAGGAAGCCGGTCCTGCTCAGGAATACCGTCTTCCTGTTCATCCTGCGGGGAGCCTTCTAAGAGGACTGAGGGGCGGCTGGAATCAGATCCAGAGAGGTTTTGCGGGCTGACACGAGGCTGCTGAGGAAAACAGAGGCTGTGAGGTTGATGAATGACGAGGATGGTAGCATGATGAAGATGAGCACTAACCTGTGACAGAGCAGGACGATACTGAAGCTGACTAGCAGGTGCTTTTCCTGGATGGAGGACACGAGGGTCAGGTTTGAGATGAGGAGGAAGCGCAGGGCGGTGGTCAGATTGTGTCTCCAGAGGAAGACAGGGCTGCTGTAGCGCTGCTGATGTGCTGTTCATGGCGTGTCTTAATTTTAGAGTATGCTGATACTCCTCCAGCCGTCGACGAGCTTCCTCTACACACTTCTTATGAAGCCTGTGGAGAAGAGCACACAGTCACACATGTGATATGTCAGGTGCATTACTGCAGCAGTGTGTGTTTCAGTCAGACCTGTTCTGCTCCAGGAGTCTCTGCTGGTACTGATGGAGTCTCTGCGTGTGCGTGACATCTGGCCAAACCTGCACACACAGCCAAAAGATTTTTCCTACCAATTTTTTTCACCATTGCATAAATTAAATAGCCAATATTTGCTTTTTACAGTTTTGTCTTGCCTTTAAAAGAAACAAATTAATTACAAAACAGTTTAAAAATATATTTAACTGAACATTAACATTCTAGTAGACATTATAGCCTACCAACAAAGCACACTTTAACTTAAAATTTGTAAGTTAGTAAAATAATATTCTTTATAGTAATATAATATTTTAAGACCCCCTTCTAGAATCAGGCATGTGTTTTTAATGTTCAAATAAATGCAGCCTTGCTGAGCAAAGGAGAATGTTAGAATAAATTTATTAATAAATGTATAAATGTATTAATAGAGCTGTCTTTGTCTTTTTTTGTCATTATTTGTCTTTTTTTATTTTATTTGACAGAACAACAGTAAAATGCCAATACTAACATTTCTAAATGTTGACTTTTATTTAGTGGTAAACCCGCAAGAAGAGCTCAGTCCTAGTTTTTGCTGGCAGCAGCAGATTTGTGAATGATTGTCATCTTTGGTCTTTGAACCCTGGCTAAGGAGCTGCTGTCAGAATAAACACAATTGGTGTCTGGTGTATTAGACAACAGAACGTTCTGGAGTTGATTGACTAATGGATGATTTCAGTCATCATACAGTAACCTTTCTCTTCTCATGAAGACATGCGATGCGCTTCTAAACAGTCTCTCGCTGTCGCTGCTTGGAATGATTTTTGTGTCTTTCTCAGACAGTTTTAAATGCTTCCACACTGACCACATGTTTGATCATTAGTGCACGCCTCTAAAGATGAGTATTAATCAAATTAACTTAAAACAGCAAAACTCCTGCACATTGAGAAAATGACTGATTTATGTTTTCGGCAGTATATCATTCATGATCAGTCTGGTTTGAATAATCGCACCTCTGCAGGCGATTCAGGAAGTGCTGTGCTCTCTTCAATCCCAGCATTCCTCTGAGCAGCTTCATGCAGTGCCCTGCTGGTCTGTTGAGCATCTCTCAAGCGCTGCTCCAGCTCACGTCGTTTCTCCTCCAGCTCCTCCAGCCGAGCCAGCTGCTCCTGCTGCTGTCTCAAGAGCACCTCCACCTGGACAAGAGGTCAATCAGGATTATGTTAGAGCTGGAGTCACCCACGACAACAAGGAACTGAGAAGACTGTGTTTCGGATTAAAATCTCTCATATATGTGCTACGCTGCAGTCTCTTTTCATGCAAACAAAGTTAGACACTAAACCAGATTAAACTCATTAAAGGAGTAGTTCACTTCCAGAACAAAATTTACAGTTAATGTACTCACCCCATTGTCATCCAAGATGTTCATGTCTTAATTTCTTATTGATTAAAGAAAGAATGTTTTTTGAGGAAAACATTTTAGGAATTTTCTCCATATAGTGTTCTTCAATGGTGCCCCAAACAACTTCCAAAATGCAGTTTAAATGCAGCTTCAAAGGACTCTAAACGACCCCAGCCGAGGAAGAAGGGTCTTATCTTATCTAGCCATTTTTAGGTCATTTTGTAAAATTAAATGTATATACTTTTTAACCTCAAACACGAATCTTGTCCATTCTCTGATGCGCATGCAAACTCTGTGTAATCTGGTTTAAGACAGTTAGGGTATGTCGACTGACCCAGTGTTTACAAAGTAAAAAAAAACGCAAAGGTCAAACACCATTTACAAATAAGGGTAAAACAGCAGTGTAGGTTTTTGGGAGTTTTTCGACATACCCTAACTATATTGACCCGGATAACAGAGTTCGCATGCGCATTGCAGAGAATAAACAAGACGAGCATTTGAGGTTAGAAAAAATACAAATGATCAATTTTAGAAAATAACTGATCGTTTCGCTAGATAAGACTCGGCTGGGATCGTTTAGAGCCCTTTGAAGCTGCATTTAAACTGCATTTTGGAAGTTCAAACTTAAGGCACCACGGAAATGTTTAAAAAAAATTATTTCTTTACGACTGAAGAAAGAAAGACATGAACATCTGGAATACCAAAGGGGGTAAGTTAATTAGCTGTACATTTTTTGTTCTGGAAGTGAACTTCTTTAATTTCATGTCCATGTATTTTTTGTAATCTGGTAAATATCCATATAATAAGTGCAATATCAGAGCATGCTGGTGTCCTCATGATATCGCTGATGTCTGAGCTCAGCTCAAGTGTAGATACCCTCATAGAGTGCAAGTGTTTGACAAGCACATCAGGTACAGTAGAGTCATCACAGCTCAGCATTTTGAACAAAGTCTTAATGATCAACACATACTGGAATGATGCTTGTTTGTATGAGGACAGCAGATTTATTAGTGCCACATGTCCCATATAACCCACACAGACAGTGATGTCCTAACTCACATGGGTGGGCTGGTCTATATGTGCTCTCCTCTCGCTCTCTGGCATCAGATGGACCCGCTCCTCCGGCGGTAGCAGTGTTCCTGCCACAACAGCTTCATCACTTACATCAGGAGCTGAGGAATGAGATCAGAGAGGAGAACATCTTAAGAGTCCCTAAAAGCAGTTTGATTTAAAAAAAAAAAAAAAAAAAGTTGAACGTTTACCATCATCAGTGTGTGTTGTGCTGGGCGTCTGCTCCTCTAAACTGCCTCCTGAAGCCTTCTCCTGGCTGCTTAATGATCCCGTCTCAACACTCAAAGCTTCCTCCTCAGCGTCTCCCTCATGTGACGTCACTGGCGTATCAGCGGTCTGCTGTCGGGTCCTCTGATCTCTCTGCCTCCTGATGCGCTCCAGCAGTCTGGTCAGAGCCCGTCTGCCTGGGTCAGCCGGAGGAGATACTGCCAAAACACAACACAGACCATTATTGAAGTTTCAGTCTTGACTGCGGTCTAATCAGATGACACCTGCTCTCTGATTGGCTGCCCACCTGGAGTTTCAGTGACTGGAGTCTCAGGCTCCTCTCCTTCAGGTGCATTTTCAGGGTCAAGGGTCACATCCAGCTCCTCATCATGACTAGCAGCAGACAGAGAAGGAAGAGGTTCGGGCACCAGCTGCAGCACCAAGTCACCTTTGACCTCTGGAGAAGATCACATGATGAGACGATCAATAAACAACAAAAGCAAAAGAGCTTGTTAACATCACACACTAGTTTAGAATGTTATTGGTCCACTCAAAACAGTACGATCTATGGTCAAGCCTGAAATTATTCATACCCCTGGCAAATTCTGACTGACTTTTATTCAACCAGCATTTTTTTTTTATTAGAAATGACACAGACGTCTAACAGAAGATAAGATGTACAAGAGGCATGATTGTGAAAAAAAAAAAAAAAAAAAAAAAACCCTTTACATTTGAACAAAAAGTGGCATGTTCAAATTTATTCATACCCTTCTCAATAATCAATAGAAAAGCCTTTATTGGCTATTACAACAATCAAATGCTTCCTGTAATTGCTGATCAGCTTTTTGCATGTCTCCACTGGTATTTTAACCCATTTATGTTTAGCAATGAGCTCCAACTCTTTGAGGTTGGAGGGTCTCCTTGCCATCACCCTGATCTTTAGCTTCCTCCATAGATTCTCAGTTGGATTTAAGTCAGGACTCCGGCTAGGCCACTGCAAAACGTTAATGTTTTTGTCTGCTAACCATTTCTTCACCACTTCTGGGGTCCGTTCTTCGTACCTCGCTAACTAAGTTAGCTGGATTTGATTGTTGACGATTTGGCATGATCTTGGATTGTTTGGTTCTTCGAAGCTCATCCTGGACTTGCTGTCATAGCAACAGGTGCGCAAGCTTAAACCTGCTCTGGAGCAGGTTTAGTTCATGTAAACAGGATTTAGGCTGCGCTCCTGGCGGGTTATGATTGGTTGAAATGGCGAGGTCACATCTGATTGGTTAAAGAGCACGACTGACACGGACTGACTCACGTGGGAAAAGAAAAGTAGTTTGCAAGAAAGTGTGTATATATGTGTGTGTGTGTATATACACACATATATATATATATGTATATTGAATAAACACTGTACTTTTTAAACTTGTTATTCATGAAAGAATCCTGGGGGAGAAAAAAAAAAAAAAAAAAGGTTCCAAAAAATATTTGGCAGCAACTGTTGATATTATCCAACATTGATTATTCTAATAATAAATCAGCATATTAGAATGATTTCTGAAGGATCATGTGACACTTAAGACTGGAGTAACAGCTGATAAAAAAAAAAAAAAATCAGCTTTTCATCACAGGAATAAATTCCATTTAAGTATGTTAAAATAAAAAAATAAAAACATTTTATATTGTAAAAACATTTTGCAATATTACAGTTTTTTCTGTATTTTTAATCAAATAAATGCAGTCTTGATGAGCATAAGAGACTTCTTTAAAGACTATTACAGGTCTTACTGACCCCAAACTTTTGAACGGTAGTGTATAAAAATATATATATATATATATATATATATATATATAAATAAAATAACATAATCAAGGAAAAAACATGTAACATGGGCAGCATTAACGCATTTAATTTAACTTTTTGCCAGCCCTCTCTCCTTGCTTTTCCAGCCTTTGCAGTTTTCCCTTGCGTTTTAATTAAACTCTGAAACTCCTGAAATCCCTCAATCAAGAGTTCTTGCTCTGCTGCAGAAAAATACTGAGCGCGCTCCTTCGACATGTTCGCCGACCAATCAAAGAGTTGCCGATCAATGTTTCTACTATCGATACGTAGCCCCTTTTAAGCCACCCAGTGATCTCAGATTACTTCATCCAGCTATACTGATCATCAACAACAGGTGCGTTCGGAGAACCGGAATAGCGAGCTCATAGTTAGCGCGATGATTTGATCTTGGATGTGTCATTTGATCTTGGATGTAGTAAGCGAGGTACGAAGAACGGACCCCTGCTGTGTGTTTTGGGTCGTTGTTGTGCTGAAATGTCCACTGGTGCCCAAGGCCAAGATTCTCTGCAGACTGCCTGATGTTATTGTTGAGAACTGTTGAGACAGTCTACTGTGATGAGGTTCCCTGGTCCACCGGCTGAAAAACACCCCCAAAACATTAGGTTCCCACCACCGTGTTTGACAGTGGGGATGGTGTTCTTAGGGTTGAAGGCTTTTCCTTTTTTACACCAAATGAAGGCTACATCATTGTGGCCAAACAATTCAAATTTTTGTTTAATCTGACCATAAAACAGAAGACCAGAAGTCTTCTTCTTTGTCCAGATGAGCATTTGCAAAGGCCAAGCGGGCTTTTGTGTGCTTTATCTGGAGAAGTGGTGTTCTCCTTGGTCTGAGTCTGTGGATCCCAGTGGTGTTCAGTGTCCGTTGGACTGTCTGCCTTGAGATGTTCCACCAGCAGAGCCCAGATTCATCAGGACTTGGTGGTGATCCTTGGATTCTTTTTGACCTCTCTCACTATCCTCCTGGCCAGCACAGGTGTCACTTTTGGCTTCCGACCACGTCCTCTGAGATTTTTCACAGTATCTTTTAATAATACTTTGCGCTGTAGCCACAAGAACTTCAAAACATTTAGATATGGTCTTATAGCCCTTTCCTGACTTGTGAGCAGCCACAACGCGTAGCCGCAGGTCCTCAGTGAACTCTTTTGTCTTAGTCATGACTGTCCACAAACCAACAGCAGAGAGCTTTAGTTTTTCACCTGTTGAGTTGATTAAAACAGCTGCTCCCAATGAATCAGGGTAATTAGGATGCTTTAGAACAGCTAGGACTATTTGGAATGGTATAGAACTTTGGATTTTCCCACAGACTGTGACAGTTTGCAAAGGGTATGAATAATTTAAAAAAAAAATATGTTGCCAGGGGTGTGAATAATTTCGGGCTTAACTGTATATAGCAATAGTGATGCCACTTATGGTTTCCCCTTCCATTCTGGGTAACTTATGTATTCATGTGTTGGAGAGGTTCAGTGGAGTAAGAGCACATACTGCGCTCCTCTGTGTACACGTCCTGAAAGGCGATCTCGAGCTCCCGCTGCTGCTCGTCCCGCAGCTCTTCCTGTCTGTAGAGAGGCTGGAAGATCTGTGCCGGGACGCTGTTCACCGCTTGTCTGCGGCGCAGGAGATCGGCCTGCTGCAAACGCTCCAGCTCAGAGAGCAGCCGTGATCGATCCTACAGACGAAAACATGACAGAAACACATCAGAGTCCTCACTGTAACACACGACCGCATCATGAATCAGACCACACCGATCAGAGCTCTCTACCTGTGTGTGCTGCTCTCTCCGCAGCGCGTGGTTTCCTCTCAGTCGTGCTTTCTCCAGTCGCTCCTGCCGGTCACGAGCTTCCTCTCGCTGGAGCTCCTCCAAACGCTGGATCTCCAGCTCTGCGGCCTGTTGAGCGCTTGGCTGAGAAACACCACAGCATTCACATTACAACAACATTGATCAACATGTAAGAGCAATATCAGAAAAGCTAGAGACAATATGAATGTGAACATTGCCGTTTATAAAAAACGTATGATAATACAAAACAATACAATACAATATTTATTTATAAAGCACATTTAAAAACAACCAGAGTTGACCAAAGTGCTGAACATTGTAGACTAATAAACTCGCGAACATAAAATTAACACACACCAAGGTATCAAAATAAAAGAGTAATAAAACAACGATGTCATTGAGGTCACGGAGTATTAAATTTAATAGATCATCTTATTTAGCACCAAACAGTGTGGAAAACATACCTAGATTATATTAACTACATTTGACTGTACATTTCAAATGTACTTTGACTGATGTGGAAAAATGATACCCTTTCAGAGCAGAGAAAATACCTAAAATATGTGTGACCCTGGAGCACAAAACCAGTCTAAAGTAGGGTTAGTTGATTAGTAATATGCATTGCTAAGAACTTCATTTGGGCAACTTTACAGGCGATTTTCTCAATATTTAGGTTTTTTTGCACCCTCAGATAACAGATTTTCAAATAGGATAGGACAGTACTTGTTCGAGATACAACTAACAAACCATACATCAATGGAAAGATTATTTATTTCAGATGGTGTATAAATCTCAATTTAAAAAAAAATAAAAATCAACCCTTATGACTGGTTTTGTGGGCCTGGGTTACATATTGAGATATACACCACCGTTGAAAAGATTTGGATCAGTCTCTTACGCTCATCATTATGCTGCATTTATTTGATCAGGAAAGAGACAGAAAAAAAAAATAAAATAATAAATACTACTGTAAAATGTAAAATATAAAGTAATGGTTTCTATTTTAATATACATTAAAATATTTTTTAAAAGCTGAATTTATCAGCCACCATTACTCTAATCTTCAGTGTCCTTCAGAAATCATTCTAATATGCTGATTTATTCCTTTTATCATCAATGTTGGCAACAGTTGTGCTATCAAATTTTTTTGGAACCTTTTTCATTTTTTTGGATACTTTTTTCATTGAGAAATAAAAAGTTGAGTGAAAATAAGCGAAGTCGCGTCTAACAGTATAAGCCTTTGCTACCAGTTTTTATCAATTTAACACATCCTTGCTGAATAAATGGAATCCATTCTTTAAAGAAAGAGGAAGAAACGTTTTCTAAACCTCAAACTTTTGAACAGTAGTGTATATTGTTAGAAAAGATTTAGGTAACACTTTACAATAAGGTTCATTAGTTAAACATTAGTTAATGTATTAACTAACATGAACTAACCATGAGCAATACATTTGTTAATGTATTTACTAATCTTTATTAACGTTAGTTAACGGAAATACAGTTGTTCATTGTTTGTTCATGTTAGTTCACACTGCATTAACTAATGTTAACAATTTTAATAATGTTTTAGTAAATGCTGAAATTAACATTAACAAAGATTAATAAATGCTGTATAAGTCCAGTTCATTATTAGTTCATGTTAACTAATATGGTTAACTAAATGTTAACTAATGAACCTTATTGTAAAGTGTTACCAAGATTCCTATTTTTTATATATGCTGTTCTTAACTTTTTATTCATCAAATCTTAGAAAAAAGATTCCAAAACCTATTAAGCAGCACAACTGTTCCCAGCACTGATAATAAATCAGCATATTAGAATGATTGATTGATGACTGGAGTAATGATGCTGAAAATTCAGCTTTGATCAGAGAAATAATTTAGATTTTTAATGTATATTAAAATAAAAGAACATTATTTTACAGCATAATATTTCATAATATTACTTTTATCTGTGTTTTTGATCAAATAAACAGCCTTGATGAGCATTAGAAACTTATTTAAAATACATTAAAAACTCTTACTGATCTCAAACTTTTGATCTGATCAGTGTATACTAAATATAAATGCTTTAAAACATTGACTAATTCTATTTTTCTCATGTTATAATCTCCATTTGTGGGCATTGCTCATGCATGTACCTGCTGCTGTGCGTCGTTCTCTCTGTCCACAGCTGTTTGTGTCATGTGACAGTGTGTGAGAGAGAAACGCTGCTGCTCTGCTGCCTTGAGCGGACGCGTCGTCTTCTTCCCAATGCTCTGAGACAGAAAACATCACAGTCATGGCATGTTCTGACAGCTCTCTAACAGCTGATTGTGTGGAGGAGAGCAGGCTGTACCTCCACTGGGTTTGGAGGCGGCGGCGGCAGACCGGCCACTCTCTCGGCTCTCTTCTTCTCCTCCACCAGAGCCTTCCTCCGCGCTTCAATGTGCCTGTTATCAGATATCAGTTACATCTCACACATGATCATGACACAGCATCTATGTTAGGAAATCCCAGCTTCAACGTTCATGAGAAGCCACTATTGGCTCAGATCAGGATGTTTATTTTTTTTAAAACACAGAGCACGTATAGAAGCGCATGCTGACCGGCAACGCTGCTGCTCTTCTTCATGTCTGCGGGTGCTGAGCTCTCGCAGAGCCTCCCGATGTCTCTCCTTCGCCCGCTCCTGCCGCTCCACACTCCTATGAGCCAACGCTTCCAGATCAGGCTCCTACACACAAACAAACAACAGTGTTTAAATGACAGTTCACTTGAAAACAGGTGCTCTGACGTGAAAGTCATTTTTTGACATTGACAGGAATAGCTCAGACAAAAAAAATTAAGATATGCTGAAAATTCACTCATTATCAGATTATCCAAGATTTTGCTGACTGTTTGTTCATCAGATTTACAGAAATGTGTGATTCCATCACCAGGGTGTCTACAGGTTTGACCAAGCTAAATTTAAGACATTTTAAGACTTTTTAATACCATTTTCAAACAAAATTTAAGACCAAATTGAAAGTCCCGCAAAAGTCTAGCACAAAACTATGAAGATATTTTAAATTATTATTTTATTTAACTGATTATTCTTGGGAATATTCAACAGAAAACACTATTCCAGAAGAAGAAATTATTTTCTATTCCATGACAAAGTCAAGGCTCTCACACACTTTGAAGCCAATGTAACAGTGTAACAAACACAGATTTTGAGTCATGGATCGGATCATTTTTCGGATCAGCAAAAAAAAAAAAAAAAAGTTTGTTTTTCCCTAATTACTGAATGCTTACTTTAGGTAGGCTACTTCTCATCCACAGCAAAAACTACTATCTGAACTAAAGTTCAGTAACAAAACAAGAACAATTACACAAATGACAAGTGTAAATGAATACAACATAAAGTTAGTAATAAAATCAATAACACTAGTATTCAGGAGGGGAAATTTAATAATTAATTGTAAAATAACTAGTGTTTCTCACTGCAGGTATTTATAGGACGCTGTCTCTTTAAGGCCAAATGCACGAACCGATCGAAACACATCTCTTTCTCAGCTGTTTCGGTTCACTGAAGACATAAACGACTGTTAAACAGAATACCAAAACGGGTATTAAGACATGACTTGGTATGTACGTTTCCGTTCAAATAGCAGTTAAAAGAGGAATCAATCTGTGTGAATCACGCCGCGCGCCTCTCTCTCCTCTCTCTCTCTCTGCACGTGCTCGCGTCAGGTGTGTGCGGCAACGTAAAAACATGTGCTAATTATAAACTTTTACTCTATGATGGTTAAACTTAACAGTTAATCTGCGAATCAAATGCGTGTAGTTTGGCGGAAACCCGCTAAATCTGGCAACACTGCGGCGTTGTCAAGCAAGCGCGTGTCTAGCAACAGAACAGATTTAGAACCTGCGCAGGAGATTCTCCTCAAAACGATAAACTTTTCCTTTTCAAAGTGTAAAAAAATTAAGACCCTTGGATTTATATTTAAGACAAATTAAGACATTTAAAGGCCTTATTTTAGGACAACGGAATTTAAGACTTAAGACTTTTTAAGGATCCGCGGCCACCCTGATCACTGTCTCACCAATGGATCCTCTGGAGTGAATGGGTGCCATCAGAATGAGAGTCTAAACAGCTGATAAAAACATCACAATAATCCACACCACTCCAGTCCATCAGTTAACATCTTAAGACAAAACCTCAAACAAATCCATCAAGAGGTTTTTAAAAAGCCTTTTTCACAAAAATCGGAAATTACGTCAGCGCAGGGTAAAGTCAGTTCCGCTACAGGTCAGCGCCTATTATATTAATATGCTCTTGTCTCAAATAATGCCTTTTACATTTTCTGTTTTGTCTGTTTTCCCAAGTTGTTCTATAATCAAAGAAACAACATTTTTACTTGTTTGTGATTTATATGGACACTCGGACCGCTGACTCATCAATATAATATGCCCAACATAACGCCAGCTATAGTTTCTGTTCTCAATCTCCGGTATATTTAAGCGTATTTTCTCAACTTACTCAGTCACTTCCCTCGAATCACTACATCATGGTAAATTATGACAGCATTTATGTCCAAATGCACATTTTCCCAAGATTAAATTTAACAATTCTGAGGCCGGATGATGCATAAACTCAATACAGCAACGTAATCCAGATCCAAATGGAATAAAGCCATTAATCGGAGTCTTGTCTTGTTTAGTATTATATTATTTTATTATGTATATCCCTGGGCACATTATGCAACGTACATTTACACCGTAAAATGAATAATGCAAAGGAGAGCAAATTGAAAATACAATATTACTTTAATAATAATAAAAACAACATTAATAATTGCGAAAAAATGACGTGAAGACTCATAATGCACAGCCAGCACCAAATAGAACGGCAAAACTCAAAACTGTACTGTATTATAAGTGCTAACATTCATAATTAAATAAACGGTCTATGTGATGACCAGAAGCTGACACACAATTTTAGAAAAAATGTTTGCTATTTTTAGAGTAAAACCCTGGTATATATCATAGTATCTACTTTGTAAAAATAGACTTAAATTCCCGAATTTACGCGTGTTAAGTACGGCCACTGCTGTCACCGGAAAAACTTTTACCCTGCAAGCACCAATCCGGAAGCCAGAAACACGGAAGTGTGAAAAAAGCTAATTAAAATACATTGAGTCCATAATCCTTAATAACAGTTCCTCCAGTGGAAATGTCCATTTTGTCTTCCACATCAATATCCAGCCACATATTTGTTCAGAGCTGTTTTGTCTTGTAAACAGTGCTTGATCTGTGCAGATTTCTCTCCTGATTCAGACCAGACCACTTTTTTCACTGGAGGAAGCATTATTATAGATAATGGACTTGTATTTTAGTTGAAAACATCTTAATGATGGATTTGTTTTAGCGTTTGTCTTCTCCAGATGTTAACTGATGGGACTGGAGTGGTGTGGATTATTGTGATGTTTTTATCAGCTGTTTGGACTCTCATTCTGACGGCACCCATTCACTGCAGAGGATCCATTGGTGAGACAGTGATGGAATGACACATTTATACAAATCTGATGAACAAACAAACTCATCTACATCTTGAATGAACTGTTGGTGAGTGCATTTTCTATTTTTTGCTGACTATCCCTTTAAAGGGACTGATTAAAACAGCCTCTTTATGTTTCTCAAACCATAGACATTCCTGTCAAACCATGTGTGATGTTGACTGGCTGACTCACATTCTCCTGAGCGCTGCGGTGTCCGTCTCCAACAGATCTCAGGCTGTGCTCGTAGTGTGTGGACAAGGCCTGTAGTTTGAGCGTTTGCTGCTGCTGCCACTCGATCTGCAGTGAGTCTGCGAGGGTCTGCAGCTGCTGCTGTTTGCGCTCCTGCACCTGTCTGCGCACCTGTCGGGCGATGAAGCGCTCCTGCTCACGCACCTGCAACACAAACACACATACATTCACTACAGATAGAACACAGGGTTGACATCCTCACTTATAAGAGTAGTTCACGTTCAGAACAAAAATGTACAGATAATGTACGCAATCCCTTGCCATCCAAGAGGTTCATGTCTTTCTTCAGTCAGTCAATGTTTAAGGAAAACATTTCAGGATTTCTCTCCAAATAATAGTGGACTTCTATGGTGCCCCGAGTTTGAACTTCCAAAATGCAGTTTAAATGCAGCTTCAAAGGACTCTAAAAGACCCCAGCCGAGGAAGAAGGGTCTAATCCGGCGATTTTAAAAACATTTACAACTTATATGCTTTTTAATCTCAATTGTTCGTCTTGCCGAGCTAGACATGACAATCCTTTAAGGTTAAAAAGTATACCAATTGTCTTTTTATTTTTTTTAAATAACACATCAATTTGCTAGATAAGACTCTTCTTTCCCGGCTGGGATCCTTAGGAGCCCTTTGAAGCTGCATTTTGGAAGTTCAAACTCAGGGCACCATAGAAGTCTATTATATGGAGAGAAATCCTGAAATGTTTTATTCTAAAAACATAATTTCTTTACGACTGACGAAAGAAAGGCATGAACATCTTGGATGACAAGGGGGCGAGTACATTATCTGTACATTTTTGTTCTGAAAGTGAACTTCTACTTTAAGTCTGCTACTCTGGTGCGTTACTGGCACATATTTATAAGTACTAAATTACACATCTATACACATTACAACAGCAGCAGTAGTATTACTTATCGTAAATACTGTTAGAGTAGCTTATATCTTTATCAATCAATTCCTTTCCAGAAAACCACGATGTTAATCTTCTGTAATATCATCTTCACACCTCATGGTCGTATTTAGCAGAGCTGAGGAGTTTATTTGAGGCAGTTCTTACCTACTTAACTAGTTTCATGGTGTGCAAGACAAAGGAAACTAGTAGTGTTAGTAGTTGAAACGCTTAATAAATTAAAAACTAGGAACACACACCAGCGTGTTAAAGTAAATTCTCTTGTTTGAGTCGAGTTTGAGTTCATGTTGAGGTGACTCTGACCTGCTGTAAGCGGAGTTTCCTCCTTCTGTCCAGCTCCTCTTTGACCAGCTGCGCCTCCTCATTCGGGCTGAGCCTCAAACGAGTCTCTTTCCCCCTCATTTCACACTAACGATGAGTTCCTCACACACACAGCCTTTCTGTCTAACAGTATCATGGTTCACAGACGGGTTTCACTGCACGCACACAGCAGACGCACAGATTTATGAGAGGCTTGTGTTTGATCGACTCCATGTCAACAACCTCCCAACGGCTGCTTCAAAGCTGCGACTCGTCACTTCCGCTATTTAAACCACCCGCGGAACAGCAAGCGCTGTTGGGTTGAATTATTTATTTATTCACGAAACATACAAGAAAAATAATACGTACTAGGGAGATAATCTGCAACTATTGTTGCATACATATATAAAAAATAAATAAATAAAATAAAACACTACTTTTGTGAAACTCGTTTGAACTTTGACCCACGGCGGCAAGCCCTCGCGAGACTTGAGCAAGCTCTCGTTCGTACAGCGCTAGTACGGAGCGGAATCTCATCGTTTGAGAACTGCAACACAAACAAACAAAGAAAGAAAAACAGAAAACAGTCACTTCATAGATGTAAGTATGCGGCTTAATATTTCATCTCTGACAGGACTACATCTGTCAGATTATCATCCTGTGCGCTGTGGTTGTGTGTGTATAAAGCGCATATCAATGGCTGTGTGTCAAACATCAATGTGTTTCCTCCATCGTTACAGCAGTTCTGGGCATTATACAGTGTGTTTCTATTAATGTTGCTCTGTAGATCACATTTCAGAAGGCAGAAAGTCTTAAATTCATAAAGTCATGGCATTAAATGTTGCATGCCCTGCTAAAATGACCGTTCTTGTCAGCATGTCTGTCTTGTTTTCTAATATAAATGTATAAACATCCTTAAATCAATTTGCTTGAAATGCCAAATGTAGATATGAAGTCCTGCTTTCTTAAAAAAAAAAAGACATTTTCACTGGAAAAACAAGACTATAATACTGATGAAGAACATATTGTAGAGAGATTAGAAGTAGGAGAGACTCTACCAGTCAAAAGATTTTTCATATTTTTTTTAAGAAGTCAATTTCTGCTCACCAAGTCTGCATTTATTTGATCCAAAGTACAGCTAAAATTGTGAAAAAATTTTGCTATTCAAAATAACTGCTTTCAATTAGAATGTATTTTAAAATATAATTGATTCCTGTGATCAAAGCTGTATTTTCAGCATCATTACTCCAGTCTTCAGTGTCACATGATCCTTCAGAAATCATTCTAATATACTGATTTGCTGCTTTAATATGCATCATTATTGTAATTAATAATATTTAAAACAGCTGAGTACTGTTTTAGGATTCCTTGATGAATAGAAAGATCCAAATATCAGCATTTATCAGAATTAAAAAGCTGTTTCTAACATTATACACTACACCATTCAAAAGCTTGGAGTCAGTATAATTTATTTATTTATTTATTTGGAAGGAAATTATAGAAGTGATTACTTTTATTTAGCAAAGATGCTGTAAATTAATCAAAAGTGATGATAAACACATTTATAATGTTACAGAAGAATTCTGTTTCAGATAAATGCTGTTCTTCTGTTGTATTTATCAAATAAACCTGAAACATTTTACTCAGCTGTGTTTAACATAATAATATGTGTTTATTTGAGCAGCAAATCAGCATATTAGAATGATTTCTGAAGGATCATGTGACACTGAAGACTGGAGTAATGATGCTGAAAATACAGCTTTGATCACAGAAATAAATTATAGTTTAAAATATATTCAAATAGAACTCTGTTATTTTAAATAGTAAAATATTAATACATTTTACTGCTTAAATGCAGGCTTGGTGAGCAGACGAGACTTCTTTAAAAGCATAAAAAATCTTACCGTTCTAAAACATTTGACTGGTAGTGTATATTTTTAAATTCTGAAATGGTTAATACAAAACAATGTGTTCTCCTTAGACAGTTAAATTTAGAGAACGTGTTCCCTTTTAAGTTTATTCCTTACAGTTTCTTTAATTGGCCTCAAACAGGTGTTTAAAAAGTCTTACATTTACCTCCATAAAATGAGCAGAAATCTTGTTCTGATATCACAGTGTCAAAACTCAGAGGTGCACATCATAGTAAGCCAGTCAGTGTGTGTGTGTCTGTCTGCAGAGCTGCAGCGGTCGGCATGATGTCTGGAGGTCCGGCGGTGCGCGTCAGCATCGAGTCGACGTGTGAGCGGCAGGTGCAGGAGGTGTCTCTGGATGGCATGGAGACGTACGTCCCGCCGCTGTCCATGTCTCAGAACCTGGCCAAGCTGGCGCAGCGGATCGACTTCGACCAGAGCTCCGATTCGGACGAGGAAGGGGTGGAGCGGGAGAGCAGGGAGCCGTGGAGCAAACCTGAAGTGGAGGAGGACGACGGTATGTCAGGTGGTTAGGGATGTTGGTTATGTTTTTAACCACATAATCATCATTATTTCTTTGTTACAGACATTAAAATAACAGAAGTACTGGGATAAAAGCTTATAGTTTGGGTATGAACACTTATTGTCTATTAAGGACAAAAATGTTCACATTGAAACACATTAAAACTGCAATTTTTTTAACCCAGGACCATTTGACTATGAAATTATGCAATATTTGCTAATAGGCATTCATTTTATCAGCAAGGCTTCAAATTTTACATTTTTACTGTTTTTTTTTTTACTAGATTGTGCCATTTTTTTCCATTTTGGCATATACTTCTTTTTTTTTTTTTTTTTTAAATCTGACACTACGTAAAAATATAAATGCCTCAAAATGAATGTTGTTGTTCTTCACTGACACACCCAAAAATCTAATAAGCAAAGAAAAAAAAATCTGCTCAGCATTTAGTATATGGACATTACTACTATTTTTTATTTTTTCATAAAAAAACACCTGTGGCATTATGCAAACAAACCAGCATTTAAAGGGTTACAATTCTGAAAATTAATGAATGTTTGGTTTCTATGGATAGAACAGATGCTGGTTAAAAACATCAGTAAGAGTGGGAAAAAATATTAATAAATCATGTTTTTATGACAGTTTTTGGACGTGGACATTTTTGTCCATTTTGCGCCTATGTGTAACTTTTTTTGTTGTTGTTGTTAAGTATTTATCATTGAATCATTCATTCAGGAGATTCCAATAGTGAAACAAGTCTTTATTAATTGAGACACTGACTTTTTTTTAATTTTGTTCAAAGACTTTCAAAGACATTCTGTCTAGGGATGCTCATTTCGGTTAATTTTCCTGACCGACAACCGCTGCTCGTTATCCGAACATTAACCGTTAACTGATAAAATTAGAATAATAAACTAGTTTAAAATAAAATAGAATGCACGAGTATCTGTGATGATACATTAAAAATACAAGCAAATGTTTTATTTTAACGTGCAAACAGCAGCATACAGAGCAACAACAAAAACTGTATTGACATATACTTAAATTATCACGCATCAGCAGCGGTTCTGAGAACAGAGAAAATCTGAATGAAAAAAAATAATAATAATATAAATAGGCCTACACTAAATATGTATAAATTAAATAACTACCTAATAAAGATGACAAAACTAAAACACACTGAATCCTTTTATGCGCTTTGAAGAACTGTACCGGTCTTATTCTTCTCGTCGGACATAAAAATATATAGCAGGCCAGCCAATACCTCAGTGTGCCTAGTTTTTAACATGAGGACATGCTGTACGGATAGGCAGGACCGCTGCCTGTTAACTCTTAGATCCGCGAAAAAAACACCATCACAAAAACCCTTTCAATTTGCGGTTTGGGACTTCCATCCACTGTCATATGCGTGTGGAGAAGCGCGTGTTTTACAGCGTTCAGCAATAGCCAATCACAGACATGTATGTTGATTTGATTATCACTGTGGCCAATCAGAGGAGGCTATGTTACAATCCACTCACCAACCAAAGTGCCGGTTTCAGTTTTGCTGACTTCTACACTTTCGCGAACTCTCTTATTAAAACAAAGAAAGTGTTGGCATTATATAAATAAGAGATTAATTGTGCAGTGTACTGTAAAGGTTATTTTATTACTTTTTAATAACTTTATGAGATTGCGATGAACTACTCTAAGATGAGTGATAGCTTTCCAGTGATTGTAACGGGAGCGCCTATTGCGCACTTTCTAGACTATAATTCATTCAGAATTTGAATACATTCACTCACGGATTCACTCTCTAATAACCCAATAACGCCACTTGCCATTGAGTTGCATATACTACATCTGTTTACTAAGTAAAGGTGAAGCAAAGTATGTCTATACAGCCACACTACACGTGTCGACACGCGCGCGTGAGTAAACAGATAACTTACAAATAGCATTATTTCTTTCACCATGCAGCAAACGTAAAAAAAAAAAAAAAAAAAAAAGAATAGAAAAAAACCCTTTTAAACCGTTTAACTGATAGTAATAATCGGTTAAAATTCTTACTGTCGGTTAACGGTTAAACGGTCAATATGAGCATCCCTAATTCTGTCAGAACCACTAGTAAATGACGTCATTTTCTTTAGATTTCTAATCCTTTTTTTCTTAAGAATCATGATCTCCAATTTATAAAAGAACATTTTATTTTTTAGTCTTTTATGATAAAAGAGAGCTTTAGTTCACATGTTTATTACTGAATATAATTCATTAAAATAGAATAAATTTTTTAATATTTCATTACTGAGGATTTCTTTTCAAAATGTCGTTCTTGTGAGTCTGGTGTCTGGTCTCCTGAGATGAGTGTCTGGTTCCCGACTCAAGCGCTGCTCTCTGCTGACAGGTACGGTGAAGTTCCAGCCGTCGCTGTGGCCGTGGGACGCGGTGCGTAATAACCTGCGCAGTTCTCTCACAGAGATGTGTGTGCTGCACGACGTGCTCAGTGTCCTCAAAGAGAAGAAGTACATGGCGCTGGACCCCGTGTCCCAGGACCCCGCTATGACCAAGGTACGGCGGGACTCAGTCTGGCCTGAGGTTCTCCGCTCGGTCTCCTCGTGACGCGTCTGCTGTGTTTAGACCCCGCAGGTGTTCCAGCTGATCAGCAAGAAGAAGTCTTTGGGCAATGCAGCTCAGCTGCTGCTTAAAGGAGCGGAGAAACTCAACAAGTCTCTGGCGGAGAACCAGGAGCAGCGCAGACAGCGGGACTTCAACTCCGAACTGCTGCGTCTGCGCTCACAGTGGAAGCTGCGCAAAGTCGGGGACAAAATCCTGGGGGATCTCAGCTACCGCAGCGCTGGTAACACAGTCATTTAATCAGTGTACTGATCTATTTGGTGTTAGAGTACTGGGCCCGTATTCACAAAGAGTTCTCTTAAATAGCAGTAAAAGTTTTTAACTAAGAGTTTTCTCTTAAGACCTATTCCCAAAGCTACTGAGACAAATTTGAATAAGGAATAGACAGAAGTCTTAAGCTGAGAGTAAGGGGCGGGGTTGAGTTTATTGCTACGGATGATGTCAACATGCTCATTAACTATGCACTCAGTGATTGGCTGATAGGAGAGGGGTCTCTGTCAGATTTATTCATATAAATATTGTAGAGGAGATATTCTGTTGCCATATTCAAATAAAGATGTTGCCACTAATGTCAGTTAGTGTCACTAATTAAACAAGTATATGTTTTGTTATTGCTAATTGTCAACCTCTTACATATGGGCTTTTAATTGAGCGACTAGAATAATCCTGGCTGATAGTAAGATATGCAAACGTGAAAGAAAACCCAACTGGACTCAAGAACAGCTTCTTAACCTGTTAATGAAAACAAGCACATGATCAAAGTATGGATAACCTTCAAAACCAAAAAAGATGTGTTCCTAAAATGTTTATGTTCCGAGGCAGATGGAAAACCGAATGGAAACCATCACACAAATGTTTTGTTTTTACTGGTTAATAGAAAGTGTACTGGTTTTAATGGTAACTGTAACGGTGGCTGTTAATCTCTATTGATAATTGGTCACCTTTTATTGATGACTTGTTAAAACCACTAAATCCTAATGGAATATGTCCCAAAAAAACAATACAGGAAACCATTTATTGTTAGAATTAGAATTTCTGTGATGATTGTTTGTTTTTTTCAGCAGAGTGGATAAGGCCTAGTTTGTGATTTGGTCTTCGTGACTGAGGAGTCCTCTTCACTACTCCTAACATTTCACAGATTTAGGAGCTAGTTTTAGTGCTAAAATGCTTTGTGAAATACTCTTAGAGCATACTCTTCGAAATTATTTTTAAGATTTTCTCCTGATCTACTTTTAGTCTTAAGATGTTTTGTGAATACTGCCCTGAAGTGTCTGTTAATGTGTGGCGTTTGTGTTCAGGGTCTCTGTTCCCTCATCACGGCACGTTTGAGGTCATCAAGAACACAGATATTGACCTGGATAAGAAGATCCCTGATGATTATTGTCCGCTCAACGTGCAGATCCCCAGCGACCTGGAGGGATCGGCGTATATCAAGGTAACGGTCAAGAATATTCAATTATCGATGAGCTGAGCTGTGAGTACAGATGTCAAGTGTTTTCTGTTTGTGTGTTTCTCCAGGTGTCCATTCAGAAACAGTCTCCTGATATCGGAGATCTCGGCACAGTCAACCTCTTCAGAAGACAGCCTAAAGCCAAACCTGGTAAAGACAGCTCATGCCACTGATGAGACATGCTGCTATAAAACAATACCTTTTAAAAATAGAGGAATATCACTTTTTGGAATACGTGACCCTGGAGCACAGGTATATTTGTAGCAATAGCCAACAATGCATTGCATGGGTCAAAATTATCGATTTTTCTTTTATGCTAAAACTCATTAGGATATTAAGTAAAGATCATGTTCCATGAAGATATTTTGTAAAGTTCCTACTGTAAATATATCAAAACTTAATGTTTGATTAGTAATATGTGTTGCTAAGAACTTCATTTGGACCACTTTAAAGGTGATTTTCTCAATATTTAGATTTTTTTGCACCCTCAGATTTCAGATTTTCAAATAGTTGTATCTCAGCCAAATATTGTGTTCTATCCTAACAAACCACACATCAATATAAAGCGTATTAATTCAGCTTTCAGATATTGGTTATCAAATTGACCCCTTTGACTGTTTGTGTGGTCCAGGACCACAAAACCAGTCATAAGGGTCTTTTTTTTTTTTTCAAACTGAGATATATACAGTATATGAAAATCTGGAATCTGAGGGTGCAAAAAATTTTAAATATCGCCTTTAAAGTTGTCCAAATGAAGTTCTTAGCAATGCATATTACTAATCAAAAATTTTGATTTTTTTTTTTTTTTTTTTTTTTTTTTTTTTTTTTAAAGTTTTGATATATTTATGGTAGGAAATTTACTAAATATCTTCATGGAACATGATCTTTACGTAGTGCTGAAACCCTATTTTGATTGCTGATCCTTGGCCGTTCTAACAATCTTCAAGTAAAACTGATGGTGCAGACCAAACCATAAGTCGTAGACTTGAAATTTGGAGTCACCAAGGCTCACCCCAATCGGCCTGATGGGGGCGCTACAGCGATCAAAAGTACAAACTTGTGCGCAGCTCCTAAACTGTCAGTCACACACTCAAGTTTCTAATGTTGGAATTCTTGGAATTAGATTCGATCATGAGCCTGGGACATTTTTGGGGTTTTTGGGATTTTTTTTAAAAACCTACTTTTGCAAACCGTTCCTAGGTTTTTCAACCGATACGAACCAAATCAGTGCAGGAAGATTCTCTGGAGAGCGAATATCAATAATTATATAAAAAAGATAATTTTGACTCAAAGGGACACCAAAACGTTCAAAAGAGGCACTTTACTTGAATGTCTGTCATTTTTAAATGGAGTGAGAAATCCAATACTAAATCCCTCTAATACTAAAACATCTTTTAGTATTAGAGATTTAGCATAATGGAGAGTGAATGATGACAAAATCTTTATTTTGGGGTGAGCTGTCCCTTTAGGCTTCCGTTGTTTCGACAGTAGGCCACTTTCCAGATGTTTTAAAGCTCACTAGAAAAATTTGAGTTCAGTAAATGTGGTTCAAAATTCTGCTTTGAACTATTTATTCAGCTTTGTAATCAAATATTCATGGATGTTGTAAATGTCGTTTCAGATCAGACACGTTCTATGGTCTATATTTCATGAGATCATTGTCTGTTTTCCTCTCTCAGGTTCTCAGATGTGGCATTTAAAGCTGGAAGCGGCTCAGAATGTGTTGCTGTGTAAAGAGATATTTGCTCAGCTCTCACGTGAAGCTGTTCAGATCAAATCACAGATTCCTCACATCGTCGTCAAGAACCAGATCATCTCACAACCCTTTCCTGGTATTTACATTCATTCATGTAGCAGACACTTTTAACCAAAGCCACTTACAAGTGTCACAGCATCACAAGCAAACACACGTCATCTGAGTACTGTGATTCTGATCATGGAAGTATTAATACTTGGTCTAAATGTGTGCAGGTCTGCAGCTGTCCATCTCTCTCTGCCACTCCACTGGAGAGAAGAAAAACCAGAGAGTGTCACCAGAAAAGAGCAAACCAGACGACCACCTGTATGTGTTAGAACACAACCTCCACCAGCTGATACGAGAGGTACACCACGTCACAGACTGACAGCATGAGTCTGGAGCGCTCTTCCTCCTCCTCATCATCCTCATCTATATCTGTGTGTGTTGTAGTTCCACAAGCAGACGCTGAGTTCGGTGGTGATGCCCCATCCTGCCAGCGCTCCTTTCGGCCACAAGCGCTTACGGCTAGCGGGACCCATGGCCTACGACAAAGCAGAGATCAGCTCCCTGCAGCAGAGCGAAGGACTCCTGGAGAAAATCATCAAACAGGCCAAACACATCTTCCTGAGGAGCAGGTGCTTCATACATACACAAGTATCTCAGAATTCAGACAGTGATTGATTATAGGCCAGAAACAGGACAGAAATCATAATCATGAGTATTATAATCGCGATTATTTAACACGATAATGGGTGGGTCCGGAACTTTATATGATTGATTAATTTAAAGATAGCAATACAATAAAATAAAAAATACAAATGAAATTCAATTAAAACTTAAACATGCTTTGTTTCTTATACAAACTCCAAAAGTCCCTCCGTCAAGAGCAGTGAGTGATTTTGTCTTTGTCTTTTGTTGTTTGTTGAACATTAAGCACAGAGACGGCAGAAGGAATATCACTTTAAGAGCTGCACAGATCCAATATGCTGTTACACACGGATTTTCATTCTCAACTGTTGACGTTCATTTCAGACATAACTGACGAAGGTTTACACGAAAAATCACCAAATGCCGCATTTTGACATATTTGAATGTATTTGAGCATTTAGGTACACATCTTAAGCTAAACGTTCACTTTTCTTATCTGTGTTCTGTTCCGTCTCTGAGCGCATACACAGAACAGCGCAAATTCTCTTTTGTGCTTTTAAAAACACCACATCAAATAAACATTCAGAAATCAAGCACGTCCCATTTTATGCAAGTCACGTTACATGATTTTACTGATCTGTGAATTTGGGCATTTATAGAGGAGCGAAAGCACACCGAGGGGGCAGAATCAGTAGCAGTAATCGTTTTATCTCGATTATTGAATTTAATAACCGTTTGAAGCTGAAATCGAAATCAAGACTGAATTTCAATTAATTGCACAGCCCTACCTGTTCAGGATCTCTTCACTTAGAAAAGATGGTCTAGTCATCAAATATTAATACTGTGTAGTCATGAAAGGCTGCATCTGAATTATTATGAAACTGGGGAAAAATAAGTGTTAGATGGGCTTTTTTCATAATCTAAGCAAAATACAAAGAAAAATTAAGGCTGTTTTGTCCGTAGTCATAATTAGACGGTACTTTTCTGTGTGTGTGTTTTTGTATTGATTTAGATTTGTCATAATATGAAGTTTCTTTTCATAATTGTTTCTGATCAGTTTCCATCAGGTGTGTGTATTATGATATATTGACCAATATTGTAAAGTCTCTCTGTGTCTTTTGTTGTTTCAGGACGGCGCGGACCATCGACAGTCTGGCCAGTCGTATAGAGGACCCTCAGATCCAGGCCCACTGGTCCAACATCAATGACGTTTATGAATCCAGCGTCAAAGTGCTCATCACCTCACAGGGATACGAGCAGATCTGCAAGTATGTCTTCATGACAGAAACACACATCAGCAGCAGATACTGTGACAGACCTCACTCATGAAACAGCCATGATGCATTTCTGCGTAAATGTTAATTACACAACGCAGCACTAACACTGATTTCTCAAATCTCCTGCTCAGATCGATCCAGCTGCAGCTGAACATCGGTGTGGAGCAGATCAGAGTTGTGCATCGAGACGGACGCGTCATCACGCTCTCACATCAGGAGCAGGAGCTGCAGGACTTCCTGCTGTCACAGGTACACAGTCACATGTTCACTTCAAGAGATACACACTTAGGCTGATGACACACAGGGAACATTTTTGAGCAATTTTATCTGGCACCTTTTTTTTTTGCAATATTGTCTGGGCACTTTCCCATTGAGAATGGGTAACAAATTTCTATCTGGATAATTTAGCTCAGTCATGGGCCCTGTATCTCACATGGTTGCCCATTGACAGCAACATTTGCTTGGCAACATTGCTCAAAAACTTGCCCAGTGTATCATCAGCCTAATAAAAATCTGAAAAATGTGCTTATCCTCAGACAATCCAAGATTAGGATGAGTTTATTTTGGTCATCAGATTTGTATAAATGTGTGATTCCATCTCTGTTTCACCAATGTATCCTCTGCAGTGAATGGGTGCCGTCAGAATGAGAGTCCAAACAGCTGATAAAAACATCACAATAATCCACAAAACCACTCCAGTCCCATCAGTCCATAGTCCATAATAACACTTCTTCCAGTGAAAAAGTGGTCTGGTCTGAATCAGGAGAGAAATCTGCACAAATAAAACACCGTTTACAAGCCAAAACAGCTCTAAACAAATATGTGGCTGGATTTTGATGTGAGAGACAACAGGAGATGGACTTTATTATGGATTATAGACTCTATAATACTATAGTATTTTCATTAAAAGATCTTAATGATGGATTTGTTTGAGCTTTTGTCTTCTCAAGATGTTAACTGATGGACTGGAGTGGTGTGGATTATTGTGATGTTTTTATCAGCTGTTTGGACTCTCATTCTGACGGCACCCATTCACTGCAGAGGATCCATTGGTGAGACAGTGATGGAATCACACATTTATACAAATCTGATGAACAAACTAACTCATCTACATCTTGAATGACCTGAGAATAAAGAAATTTACTGCAAATCTTCATTTTTTTTTTGTCTGAACTACTCCTGTCATAATGATATGTGTGTGTGTGTGTGTGTGTGTGTGTGTGTGTGTGTGTGTGTGTGTGTGTGTGTTTGTTCAGATGTCGCAGCATCAGGTTCACGCCGTGCAGCAGTTGGCTAAAGTCATGGGTTGGCATGTGTTGAGTTTCAGTAATCACGTGGGCCTCGGCCCCATCGAGAGCATCGGGAACGCCTCCGCCATCACGGTCGCGTCTTCCAATGGAGAATACTCCATCTCAGGTGAGACTGAGCCAGCGCTGAAACATGCTTTATTACAGCAGTGGTCTTCACTGCAGTTCATTCTGCATGATCAACCTAAACTGTAGCATATTCAGAGCTCATGTTTCACGTCTGTCTGCAGTGCGCAACGGTCCAGAGAGCGGCTGTAAGGTGCTGGTTCAGTTCCCGCGGAGTCAAGCCAAAGAGCTGCCCAAGAGCGACGTGGTGCAGGACGGCAAATGGACGCACCTGAGGGGTCCTTACAAGGAAGTGCACTGGGGCCGAATGGAGGGAAGAAACTTTGTTTACAAAATGGAGCTGCTGATGGCGGCACTGACCCCATGTCCCTAGAGCCGTTGGTTACGTCTCGCATTGATTTGACACGACTCTTTATTGCTCACGCTCTGTACTTACGTGACTCCTGAGGTGCTCTTGAGTGGAGTCATTTTTCTAAGAAGAGGTCAGCGATGGCCAAAGAACATGTTGGAAATAAAACATTTGTACTGCCAGCCTTGCATTTTTCCTTTGTTGTCAAAACAAGTTTGTACAAACAGCGTTATTCTTCTACACACCAGAAATTATAGTGCTGACATAAATAAAGATCAAGCAAAACTACATTAATAAGAACAACCAGTGCAGGTCATCGTCATTATGCAAAGATGTTTATTCTGAACCTTTACATTCAAAAAGGCCACACCTTTTTGCACAAAAATCTGGGAAAAGCATTATATTAAATAATAATGATATTTGTACGCTGAATATGATAATTGATACCTGAACCCCAAATGGATTTTGCCCCTGCAATATCAAATGATTTTTAAAAACTTTCATCCATTAAAGGGGTCATCAGATGCCCATTTTCCACAAGTTGATATGATTCTTTAGGGTCTTAATGAGAAGTCTATAACATACTTTGGTTAAAATTTCTCAGTAGTGTAAAAAACACTCTTTTTACCTTGTCAAAATCAGCCCTTGTTAAAGCAAGCTATTTTGTTTCATGTTCCTTTAAATGCTAATGAGCTCTGCTCGCCCCGCCCCTCTCTGCCTAATGTTTACTTTAGCCGCATTTAGCTGCGAAACTTGCTAACTAGCACATTATAAAAAGGCCATTTGCAAAGATGCACAAAAACCCCTTATACTCACTTCTGCTGTTCTCCTGAACTTAGACACATATGTAGATCGGGATCGGTGCTTTCCTTTCAAAAACGAAAGTAACGTTAATCCTCTGTGTCTTCAGCGGCTCAGATGTCGGGAGTAAATGACGACTGCTGTGTTCATTATTACATCCAACAACAGAACACCTCAATCTGAGACATTCTTGTCTTCCTCTGCACCTGAGTCACACAATGGCGATCAGAGTCGGACTGTTTCAGCTCGGTGAGGGCGGGGCTAAGGTAAGGTGCTCATGTCAATCAACTATCGTGGGAGGGGCCTCTGTCTGTGTGTCGTCACACCCACAAGAAGCTGAGAAAGACCTGGTTTTAAAAAGAGGATATTACTTTTAAAGATAAAAAAAAAATACCACTGGGTGGATTTTTATCATTGTAGGGTGGTTGTGTACATGTAAAAGGGAATTTTGCATCCGATGACCCCTTTAAAAATAATACAAAAGACATAAATCTTTCACCAGCTGCCACCAGAGAGGATGTCCTTGGAGCACATACATATATATGATTGAGGCGTTTCCTGTTACTGGTCTGCTCTTCTTCACAGTGTACATGTTGAGCAGTGACGTTCAGAGAGTTCAGAGTTAAGTCTGTTGAGTGTGTTGATCTACAGTCGTCTGGGGCTGAGGAAGTGCATCTTCATCACTCAACTCCTCATGGTTTGTTTTCGTCCCAGTGGCTGTAGTTCAGTCTCAGTGTGCTCTGTGCAGAATACAAATATAGACTCAATTTAATTTACAAATTAAAATTAATAATGCATCTTTTAAACATTCAGTCTGATAAACACCCTTTCTGATGGATCTGATTATTTCCTCTTGTGTCCTGTCAGTGGCCGAGATGTGGATGAGATAGATGATTCAGAACATTGTATATGAACATCTGTGCAGTAACTTCTGTGTGTTGCAATAAATGGAAATGACATGTTTATTACCGGGTAAACATCTCTGTTTTCTCCAGACCTTTATGAAGTTGTATAGTTTATTCAAGAGCCACATACACAGCATCAGAAATGCAGCCAGCATCCCCAACACAATCACTGACACAGCGATGTACTGAATGTCCTCATACAGCACCTCTGAAACACACATGCAGCATTGGTTCAGTGCAAACAGGATAGATATAGTAAACCATTATGTCAGTGGGCATGTGTGTTTATATCAAAAATGGTGCAAACTACAAGTGAGTCGATGCACAGATCCAGTTTACTTAAACTGCAAAATGTCAACTATGGCATATACAGTTGTGTTCATCAGTAACCTGATGAACGTCTGTTATTAGCAGTAGTGACATTTCTGCATTGCAAATAATTTACTTGTGGATGTAGAAGTGTAATAGGAAATCAACTGCCCCAACTGGCATGACATGCATGCTGCTTTTTCTGAAAGAGGTGTTCAAATAGCAGTGTGGAGTTTAATTAGAGAATTCATTCGTTCTGTGAAATGAATTATCAAGTCATTAATTGTCCTTTATTAGGAAGGAAGGAAAGCAATGTCACACATTCTTATAAAATATATTTCCTTCTGAATTGCGAAGTAAAATGGTCCATTCCAAACATTATTTGAAATAATAACATAACTTAAATATAGCTGCAAGCAGCAATTATGGGCACAAGCACACCAAAGGGAGCATGAGGAGCTAAATGTGGCATGGAGCACCAGTGCAACTGTAACAAAGAGTAAAGGAAACCATTTTTAGATATTTTGAGTCAAAATGACAGAAAGGTAATGTAGAACTGCTAGTAATATGATTTAATGGCTTGTCACTTTTAACCAACAGGTGGCGCTGTCGATGTGGTGTCGATGTGGTGTGTTTGGTGTGAGGTGAACAAGGCACACAGAAAGTTTGGTGTCATTATGTCAAAGCTTTGCAGAGATAAAGCCTCAGAATCACTTTGGCACCAAGCCTAAAGTTTGTAGCAGCGCTGTATGAAAGCAGTTTCATCTATCAAGATGAAATCCATAACTTTTTGTCAGCACAGTCTGAAGATGATCTGACTCGATTTTGGTGAAAATCGAGTTTACAAAAGCCAAACCATTGAGAAGTTATAAGCAAAAATAGCCATTTTTCATATCACCTTACCACTAGGTGGCACTGTACCGAAACACTGCAGGTAGCCTCAGATCATGCTTGTTGTAACACACACCAAGTTTGGTCTCAATATGCCAAACCATTGTGGAGATATAGCCTCACATCCATTTTTGCGTGCTTTTCGTAGAATTCGTTTGCAATAAACCATCTAGGACGGGTTCGAAAAAGTAGGTTTTACAAACTATTAAAAATATAAAAAAAAAACTACGATCTTTGAATTTTGGACTTCATTCGACTCGGCATTAGCCAAGGATTCAGACAAAAAAAAGATTGTTCAAAAGTTATTAGCATAAAGAAAGTGAAACTTTGGACAAGTGGTGGCGCTAGAGAGTTTCAGTTAAAGACTCCAAATTTGCTATGGTTAATGTTGAGACTGTTCTTTATTAATGTGCCAAATTTCACAACTTTCCTGCAAGCAGTTCTATGGGCTGCCTTAGACTCAAGAGCGGAAAAAGAAGAAGAAGAATGCTAACGGATACAATCTAATCAATTAAAAAGTTGATTAGAGAAGGGAAAACATGTAAAGAAGTGCAGAAAATTATAGGATGCTCAGTTAAAATGACCCCAATACTTTAAAATGGCAGTGAAACTGCAAAACATGTAGAGCAAAACCAGCAACTACTGTTAAAATGGTTTGAATTAAAGTTAGAATGGCAAAGATCCAGTCAATCATCACCTCCAGAAAGATCAAAGAAGTTACAGTCAGAAGACTTTATTGAAGCTAAGCTGTCAGCAAGAATTGCCCAAAGCACCATTGCTGAAAAAAAGGCATGTGCAGAATGGGTTCAAATTTGCCAAGGAATTAGAGGTCGACCGATGTATCGGTTTTGCCGATTAATCGGCACCGATAGTTGATTGGCCGAACTATCGGTTATCGGCAAAAATCCTTGCCGATGGTTTTTCCGGGTTGCATTCTTTGCTGAAGCGGCTCACGCTCCGCTGTCATAGAGTATGAGAGGTTAAGCCCCAGACCAATGTTTAATGCCAGGATTGTTACCATATATTTGTATTGATTTATATCCAGCTGTTCATATTTTTAGCCAGCAAAGTTGCAGATTTAAAGACATGAGAAAGCAAACTGTGTTCATTCAGCCGACAAAATCAGTCACAGCGCGCCTTAGTTTTACATTACACATCTGTCCCACATCGTTCACTTGACCCTGTGCTGGAAAATTGAGTATTGTGCATTTAAGCAAACTATTTGTATTTCTGTAGCTCTAATTAAGTCTGTATGCTTAATATAGAGCTGTAATTTATGTTTTAGCCTTTTCTTCAGGCCGTTAAAGCATGGTGAGTTTGCATCTTGTTACGCACTTTATTTCACAATGCCATTTTCCTGTTCCTATTTGATTTTAATAACTGATCAACAAAAATATCTATTAAAAATTAAGATAAAAATAATACAAAACGAAATTCGTTAAAGAAGGGATTTTCCACAAATAAAAACGTATACGAAGTGGTCAAAAATTGTGTCTGACCCTCTCCAAATCTCCTGGCGTATTGCCGTCCAATTCATACCACGTCCTTTATGACATTTACAAATTACACAAACTTCTTTCGTAATTAACATATTAAACTGAAACAAAACAAAAACAAATCATATTTAAACATAAATGTAAAACAGAAAAGAAATTGTTTCTGAAATGGCTGCAATATAGATCGCACTTTCTCTTTCCGTTTCATGTTTAAACTAACCTTTGCCGCTTTTTGATCATTCTTGAAGTAAACATTTGCCCGTTTGGTGATTAAATAAAATGTGTGTGTGTGTGTGTGTGTGTGTGTGTGTGTGTGTGTGTGTGTGTGTGTGTGTGTGTGTGTGTGTGTGTGTGTGTGATACCTGCAAGTTGTCCGCGCAACACAGCGCTGCACCTTTGTTCGGTTTCATTAAGGGTGGGTGAAAAATAGATTCTCAGACGCATCTCAATCCTCTCTTCAATGAGCGTGTGTTTTTCCCGCATATGGCACGCGTGCGCGCCAGAAACGCGGCTGGCTTCATTGCACAGAATTTCCACAGTGAGCTAATAAGTGTGTATTGTTTGACCGTGTGAGCTATCAATCGCAGTTTTTGACTTTACATGTGCCTTCATTTCTGCCGTTTGTAATGCAGTAGATGCACTGACAGACTTTCAATTGCTCTTTGTGTTTGTTCGTCCTAAAAAGCTTGATTGCAGATGCGGTTAAATGCACTTGGATTTTCAAATACTTTTATATGAAACTGATGTACACACAGTCAGTTATGTTTTCAGAGCAGGACAAAATCGAAATAGATCTGCATTCGTTTGAATGCAGCCTGTTAAAGCAGCCACTGTCTGATCTCATCAGTAATAATCAAACGAAAAAGAAAAAAACAATAACTATTTCTGTAAACTTGCCGACACTTAAAGAACACTAATTTTAAATAAGTAATTGTTTTAAAAAGTAGCCTGCTTATATAATAAAAAAATGTTAAAATTTAAAGATTCCCCACCCCTTTACAATGAGCCCATTTGTAACATCAACTAAGATTGATGAAAGCTGTAGAATAGAAGTGTTGTTCCTTGTTAAAGTGTTAATTTCAACATTTACTGATATATTGTTAAATTTCGAAGTTCATTTTGTTAACATTAATGAACTATGAAATAACTTTAATGATCAATTTATAATTAATATTAATATTTTTATTCATTTACAAAGTGGTTTAGTATTTATTTTTTTAAATCGTAGAGCACTATTTTAGTTGCCCTTCAATATCCATTTTCAAAATCTATCGGTTAATTAATCGGTATCGGCCAGTGTGGTCCAACCTAGCTATCGGTATCGGTAAAAACCAATATCGGTCGACATCTACAAGGAATACACCTTGTGGGATTGGGATTGGCCCAAATGATGATGATGATGGTCAGACGAGCCCCAGGCACTGAATTCAAGCCTTAGCACACGCTGAAGCCTAAAACATGGTGGCACAAAGTCGTGGTATTGGGATTGAGGTGACGGAGTGACCAGCTCAGTCCCCTGACCTCATTACATTAAAAATGCAGTTTCTGAAGCAAACCCCAAAAATTCACAGAACTGTGGAACGCAGTTCATCATCCTGGGCTGAAAAATACGTTTCTAGATGCCAGAAGTTGGTTGACTCGATGCAACGCAGATGTGCAACAGTTATCAAAAACAATGTTTATGCAACTAAATATTAGTTCAGTAATTTAAACTAAAGTTAAACAATGTCTTTATTTTATAAGTGTTTGGCTTTAAACAGAAAAATGTCAATACTGCTATCATTTTAACCAATTAGTATTCCTTTTCTTTGCACAGACTTCATAAAAGCTCTTAATAAACTGGTATAGAATTGCATGTGTTTCTACTGCAGATAGAAAAGCTATTAAAAATATTAGCATTATTCACTTTCATTAAGGCACTGCTATTTATTTTGAACACAACTGTATGTGATAGTAGCTGCGTTTCAATTACCCTTTAAATTGAGCAAATGGTGAATTGAAAATATGCCTAATGGAAAACCCCGATATATCACAGAAAGTTTTTGCATGAGGTGGTCTTTCAGGCAATTCGAAAAAAGGAATATTTCACAAAACAGCAATGGAAACCATTCGTTTTTACATTTACAGGTCACATTCGATTAAATATATATAGCCAAAATCCCTCAAAAATATATTGCCATGAATTATCTGGAAAGTCGCATAACATCAGTTAGTGGAAACGCTGTCAATTCACTATACGTTTTAATCGACATTTATAAAATAGTGCCAAAGTTTTGCCCAAATCGGTAATGGAAACACAGCTAGTGACATTGAACATACATTCCAGCCAGAGTCTTAAAGTAATTTCCTATTTTCAGAATGTTTTATAATCTTACATTACTTGTTTATTTCATTATTTATTGGGGAAACCATTGAACAAGCCACTATCTAGACACGAGCTGCTGCAGCCAAAGGACAAATATGTTTAAAGCTACTCACCAGTTACACTCAATACCACAAATGAGTCTTTGCTGTTACCAGACGATTCTGTCACAGTGATGGTGTAATAGCCAGAGTCTTGTAGATGTAAGTCGGATATGGTTAGAGAGCCATTGGGATGAGTTTCCACTCTTCCCTCGTACATCTGTGTGACGTTTGCAGCACCGCTGAGCATCCAGACTGCGATGCTTTGCTGTCCGCTTGCAGAAGTGAACATCCATTTGATTGTTGGAGTCCCGTTGCATGTGATGTCCACGGAGAAAAGAGCACTTCCCTGAACCGGTGCGGAGATGGTGTTCCTCTCCACCTGAATGGTAATGGCCTGAGCTTCAGAGAGTAGACAGAGGAGACATGCAGTGGATGACAAAGTACTTGATATATGCATCATCATGTTTATTTTTCTAGCAAAGTTTGATTCAAAAGAATTGTTTGACTTCCAACATATGGCTTCCAACAAATCAACACAGCTTTCAAAACATTACTCTGTAAGATGAGTGAGGCATGTCAGATTCAGGATAGAAGCTGATTAACAGTGGTTTAAGAAGTTTCTGGGAAACATGTTAATATTTGGAATTGTAAATAGTCAATATTTTTGTAATTGCGCAGTTTACCCAGAGACTTACCAACACCAACATGTTGCTTACAGAGGAGACAGTTGCACGGAGGGACAACAATCATCAATTGTTTTATAATCAAGTACTTTCATAAAAGAACTACGTGCTGTTACATACGTGTTCAGTCCTGCTGATTAGCTGCTTTAGGTGTGTTTATTTAGGACTGAAGCTACACTGAATAAAGCAGGGAATTTGAACTGGAGACTGCAAGAAATCAATGCAGATGCAAAATAATCTCAGTGGCATGACACTAGAGAAACACATCACATTCTGTCACATTTGATGTTCCAGGTCAAAAATGACTGGACTCCAAACAATTGCTCATAAATCTCTCATAATGCTATATTATCACCTAATATTGCATTCAATCTTTTTGCCAACTTGTTTTCTTTAATTTAGGACTGGTTTTGTGTTTCTGTTTGCATCTGATTAATCATAGGCCTAGTGTGCTTTAATGTTTAATCAGGAAGTTTGCTTTTAAATGCTTTAATTTTGCACAAAATTGCAAAAAGTCACACTTGTGGTGTTCCGGGTCAAAAATGACCGGACTCCAAACAATTGCTTATTAATCTCTCAATATGCTATATTTTCACCAAATATTGCATCCAATCTTTTTGTCAACTTGTTTTCTTTCATTTAGGACTGGTTTTGTGTTTCAATTTGCATCTGATTAATAATAGACCTCATTTATCTGAAAGTAGGCACCTTGTTTTTTGGGTGAAAAAAAAAATGTTATGAATAATTTTCACAATATTAAACAAAAAAATGCTAAAAATTGGCACTGTTTCTCACACTACTGTGCTTTAATGTTTAATCAGGAAGTTTGCTTTTAAATGCTTTAATTTTGCACAAAATTGCAAAAAGTCACACTTGTGGTGTTTCTGGGTCAAAAATGACCGGACTCCAAACTATTGCTTATAAATCTCTAATTTGTCTATATTATCACAAAATATTGGATTTAATCTTTTTGTCAGCTTGTTTTCTTTCATTTAGGACTGGTTTTGTGTTTCTATTTGCATATGATTAACTGTAAGTCTCATTTATGTGAAAGTAGGAACCTTGTTTTTGAGTGAAAAAAAATTATAAATAATTTTCACAATATGAGATAAAACTTTATTAAAATTTGCACTGTTTATCACACTAATGTGCTTTAATGTTTAATCAGGAGGTTTGCTTTTAAATGCTTTTAATTTTGTACAAAATTGCACAAAAATCACACTTGTCAAAAATAACACACACAAAAAAACCCACAATTTTTTTTAATTTATGAGAAGTACTTATACCCCGTGTAAACAAAGTCAGGAAGTTTGAGTCCAATGCGATAACGTTAACTAGTATTTTTGTGAAAAAGAAAATCTTTGACCTAAACACAACCAGAGGGTTAAGATGTCATGAGAGGGAGTCTTGAGTTAATCAGCGAATCACTGGAGTTCCTCAAGGTTCAGTACTCGCTCCTCTTTTTTTCTCCATTTACACAACATCACTGGGCTTGATCATAAAGACACATGGTACAGTGGATGTAGGAGGAGTAACCTAGTCTCGATGAGATTCCCCAGGATAAGCACATGAAAACATCCAGCACATGTCCACTCATGTGCCTGTTCTTTCTCAGTTAATGATTGCCTTCCTTCATACCAGGAACACGTCAGTGGAGTTCAATACCAGTGATAAAACAAACAAAAGCATTCCAGCGGAAGCTGCTCTAGAGCTTGTCTTATTACTGGTGAAATGACCCTTGCTAAGCCCCGCCTTAAAATGCCACTGACCAATCCTGTTTTGGCAAATATAGCTTCTACCCCGCCCATTCCTATTCTCTTTTCCAAATAAAGCTGATTTAAAAGAGTGTTTGTAATACAAATAACTTCACCATTCACAAAGTGACAGGAAAGTGAAAAGTGAGACAGAAACAGGTTTGGCTGGACTGACTCAACCAGAATCACTTCACCAGAATCATTCGTGATCCAGTTCAACTGCAAGTCACATACGTGGCAGTTTTTTTAAGTGCTGGACATGTTGATGTGACTGAAGTGTTCTTGTTCTGTTTAGGGATCAAGCCTTAAGAAAGTATTACACCACTGCTGTGCAGTCTGATATTAAATTAAACTGCCAAATGCCGCAGCTGCACCCAGGATCATAACATGTTACAACTTATTATATCTATTGAAGAGAAGTTTAATGCTAGAAAGTTTTTTTGAAATTATGCATAAACAAATACCTGTACAGTTCAAACAAAGGCACTGTGACCATATTATTATTGTTGTTGATATGCATTCATGTGGTTACTTCTTAAATCATAAAACACACACCTGTGCACAAATCGTTATCTAGCTGTGTATATGGGGACACTCACATAGATGTTGTTCTATATATACATTGAATTTATAAAGACTGCAGAGTAACCCTGAAAACATACTCTAATCCCCAAAATATATCTTATGTATATGCACACACAAACACAAACACACACATACACTTACTGTAATGGTAGAGACAGAAGATAAGGTAGAGTATCTGTGAGTTCTGAGCCAAACAAATCCATGCGGGCCTCATTAGACTGATTCCTCCATATATTTACATACAAGTAACATGTGATTGTCTTTACAGCTCAGTCATAACGCTAGACTTTCACCCTGTGCGTCTCTGCTATCCATTCTGTCGCTGCATGCTTCCTCGTGCCGCTCTTTATCTTCATCTCCTCTGTTTTTCTGTTCTGCTGTTGTTTCTTTTCCTTTCCCTTTCAGTATGTGCTCCCTTTTGCTCTTTTTCCTGTCTGTCCGATCTGATCATTCAACAAGATGTATTCATTTTTAGGACTAACCTGCGGTACTGATCAGACCGGTTTAGCAGCCAGTGACGTGCACAAACACACACACACACACACACACACACACACACACACACACACACACACACACACACACACACACTATAAACCTTTGGAATGAAACCTCAACATACACTCCTTACTGCACAGCATTAAATTGTATTTTTTTTAATCCAAGCAAACTATTTCTGAAAATTTTATTTTCGCAGCACTGATACACCCACACTGTAAAAACTATTTGTTGAGTCAGCAAAGATAATTTGTTACCTGGCTGCCTTAAAATTTTAAATTCAGTCAACTCAAAAAAGTTTAGTCAACTTGAAATGTTAAGTTGTACTAAGTTACAATTTATATATTTGAGTTGATTCACCTTAAAATTTTAAGGCAGCTTGGTAACTTAACAAGCTTTTAAGTTTAACAATCCAAATTTTTGATAAGTCAACTCAAATATGTAATTTGTCACTTAGTACAACTTAACAGTTTAACTCATTTGAGTTAACTGAACTTTAAATTTTAAGGCAGCAGGGTAACACATTTTTTCAAGTTGACTCAGCAAATAGTTTTTTTTTCTTTTCTGGCCACTAATGATGAGAACGTTAAAGATCTTGATGAAGAATAGCTTCCATGCAGTGAGTGACATAATCCCTGCATTCCATTCTGAAGGACTCATCCCTATGCCCTAATGCCCTTCTGGAGTGAGAGCTTAGAAGTGTTGAAGGGTGTAGGGGACCACACAACTGTTTCTTGAAATTCCCTTCTGAGTCATCACCCCATGCCCATACAGAGGCGCCATCAACATACAAAGAATATGCACAAAGAATATTGGGCGACGAAGTGTCCATCAGTTGTACTCTTCAAAATCCTTCATTCCAAAGGGACCTTTGAAGAGGCCAGTTTTGAGTACGCTTCGGAGGGACACACCGTGCATCACTCCAGTGGTACTATTTACATATTACTGAGATCAGAAATCATAGTTAAGCTCTTTTTAGAAAAGGAGCTTATTCTAATACACATCGTGGAGTGGAAGCTGGGTCGAGGCAGACTATAATTTCTTACACCTGATAAACTGCTTGTTAACGCAAATATCTAATCATTTAATCACATGGCAGCAACTCAGTGCCTTTAGGCATGTAGACATGGTCAAGACAATCTGCTGAAATTCAGATAATAGAAGGCTGTGTAAGGCCAGTCTGATCTCTCCATGACTGGCCATCGAATTAACAGCCTTAAAAATATCCTCATCGTTAGTTGTTGGTTCCCATATCGACTGGCCAACTATCCTATAGGCTGGTATTAGCTGGAAGTAGCTGGTTTTAGCTGGTCTCCCAACCTGGCCAGGCTGGGAAAGTGGCCAAAACCCCTCTAAAACCAGCTTGCTGACCAGCTAAAACCAGCCAACCAGCCTTGGCTGGTTTTAGCTGTTTTTTTTCACCAGGGTTCCCTTCCATATTCCAAGGATTTATGAATGAGGTGTTCCAGGAGTTCCTCCATCGCTTCAATATTATCCACATCTGCACATTCTTCATTCTCCACCAATGGGATAGGAGCAGTGACATCACAGCAGCAAGGTGATCCTCCCATCCATGGGCTTTCTATTTTGAGAAACTGTCCTTGGCAGAGCAGAATTCATGACACAGCAATCGTGAGCTTCTGCTGATCAAGCTAGCCACAGAAAAATTGAGACAGTGTCTGGAGGGAGTGAATCACCCATTTGAAGTGATCACAGATCATAGGAATCTTGAATACCTTCATGAAGCAAGTCAGCTCAATCCCCATCAGGCCCAATGGGTACTATTCTTCACCTGGTTCAAATCTGAGAGGCTCACATACGTACCAACCCTTTCTGAGAGTGCCCTTCATGGACTAAGGCCCCGTTTACACGAAGGGAAGACGAAGATATTTCCCTGCGGTTTGGCCTCTCATTTACACGAAAACCCCGTTTTTTATCACAGAAAACAATTATTTCTAAAAACTCCGGCCAAAGTGGATAAATTTGAAAACGATTGCGCATATTTATAGTCATGTGACGCATATTGTACCAATAGATATCCATGTTTACAGCAGTAATTGTGTCTGTGCTATTCACTGTCACACTGCTGCTAAAGAGATTTACCTTAAACACTCTTCAAATTACAGTCCTAAAATGATGACAGAAAATTTACTCACAAACTGCTTTTCAGATAAAATATGAATGAGCGTGATATAGACGCATCAGTGGATGATGAGATATTTCCGTAAATTATCCCGCCAGAAGAATTGCGTGAAAACTTATTACGTCTGTATAATTTTGGAGGCTTTACGCATGCGCAGTAAGGCGAATTTGATGTTTTCCTACGTTTCCTACCAACTTTTGGAAAACGCTTGGAAACGCTAGTGTGGACGGAGAGCGTTTTAATGTAAACGTAGCCTTAGTTCACACGTCTCCGGCATATGGGCATCCAGGCGGCTAACAAACCATCACCCTCAACACAAATCATGCTCTGGAGGGCCAGTGCGTTGCACAGTTTAGCTCCAACACTAATCAAACTCACCTATGATTTTCTAATGATCCTGAAGACAGTGATCAGCATGCTCAGGTGTGTTTGATTAGGGTTCCCTGCTAAAAAAAAACAAACAAACAAAAAAAACAGCTAAGCTGGTCGGCTGGTCTTTGCTGCTTTAAGCTGGAAGTAGCTGGTTTTAGCTGGTGGTCTCCCAGCCTGGCTGGGAAAGTGGCCAAAACCCCTCTAAAACCAGCCTGCTGACCAGCTATGACCAGCTAAAACCAGCCAACCAGCCTAGGCTGGTTTTAGCTGAGGGTTTTTTTCAGCAGGGAACCTTAGTCAAACACACCTGAGCATGCTAATCACTGTGTTCAGGATCATCAGAAAATCCTTCTTCAGCAGTGTTTTTCTTCAGCAGTGTTTTTTTTTTTTCAGCAGTGTTACAGCTAAAATCTCATGGGCCAGATTTGAGGATCTCTGGTTCAGGGTGTGATTTGGTACACATCCACCTGCAGAGGCCAGACTGGTGCAACTCCTGTATACCATCCTGGGTAGAAATGTCTGGCTCTCCACCAGAGACTCCACCAGGGCTCGCCCTGTCGCAAGATGAGTCCCTGCTACATCAGGCCTTTCACTGTCCAGAGACAAATCAGCAATGTCACTTTCTGCTTCAATTTACCAGCATCTTACAAAATTTCATCCAACTTCCATTTTTTATTACTCAAACCTCACAGTGTTTCCCTTGTTTCACAAATGGGTCTCACAAATGAATTTATCTTAAAAATAATTTCTGTGTAACTAATAAAGTTACACAAGCAATGCACCTGACTAGATTTACACAATTAAGTTCAACAAACTGTTGCACGTTAGGTCAACTAACAAGGGTTAGAAAGGGGATTTGTTAGGTTTTCCACTAGTGGATGTTTAACTCAACTTTACCTACTTTAACAAAATGGATAAATGTAAGCAGCTTTACAAAACTTGTGAAATATGTTTATTATATTTGATAGCTGAATATTACAGGGTTATATTTTAACATCATGTGTCTGAAATATAGCAACCTGATCTCACAAGAAAACATTTTATGTTGGTGATTATGCATGAATTCAATATACAACTTTTCAATAAAGGTAAGCATTAAAGGGGTCATCGGATGCCCATTTTCCACAAGTTGATATGATTCTTTAGGGTCTTAATGAGAAGTCTATAACATACTTTGGTTAAAATTTCTCAATAGTAGTGTAAAAAAAACACTCTTTTTACCTTGTCAAAATCAGCCCTTGTTAGAGCAAGCTATTCTGTTGCATGTTCCTTTAAATGCTAATGAGCTCTGCTCGCCCCGCCCCTCTCTACCGTGGGATGATGAGCCGTAATGTTTACTTTAGCTGTGAAACTTGTTAACCAGCACATTATTAAGAAAGGCCATTTGCAAAGATGCATAAAAACCCCTTATACTCACTTCTGCTGTTCTGCTGAACATAGACACATCGGCGCTTTCCTTTCAAAAACGAAAGTAACGTTAATCGTCTGCGTCTTCAGCGGCTCAGATGTCGGAAGTAAATGACGACTGCTATGTTCATTATTACATCCAACAACAGAACACCTCAATCGCTCAATCTGAGACATTCTTGTCTTCCTCTGCACCTGAGTCACACAATGGCGATCAGAGTCGGACTGTTTCAGCTCGGTGAGGGCGGGGCTAAGGTAAAGCGCTCATGTCAATCAACTATCGTGGGAGGGGCCTCTGTCTGTGTGTCGTCACACCCACAAGAAGCTGAGAATGACCTGATTTTAAAAAGGTATATTACTTTTAAAGATTAAAATAATACCACTGGGTGGATTTTTATCATTGTAGGGTGGTTGTGTACACAAACTGCCAACACACATTAATGTTCAAACAAGATGTAAAGAGTTTTGCATCCAATGAACCCTTTAAGATCAACACCTAAACATTCAGTGGGATTGTATAAAAACATGTGTATTAGCCATCAATTCAACAAAATGTTAAAATACCTATGAATTACCATGAGACGCTTTGACCTTCTATAGATTCATTACCTGTCGAAGGCTTCATTTATAGAAGACGAAGGCATGATTCACAAAAACTAGACATGATAGTAATCATGCATATAGTAAAACAGTGTGTTTCTGTAGATCTGTGTGGGTATCATTGTGTTGTTAAGTATTTCTGCACAGGTCCCACATACTGGAGTGTGTTCTTGGGTTTTCATTCCATCTGCATCGGCTGAAGCAAAAGCAATGACTTTAGTGAATTGGGTTTTACACATTTTTGAAAGCAATAGTTTGGTGTTCTTGCTACTTAGAATTAACTTTATAGTAAACATGGGGAACAAACATACCCGATTTTTGTTGATGCAGGTCCCACAGAGACATCCGATCAGTCCGTTGATTACCTGTGCCAGTAAAAGCAGAGCCTCCAGAGTCCCGATGCTCAAGAGAATGGAAAACAGCACCACGTTCCACATCACCACATTCTGCGGCTGCACGCACACGACCCATGACGTCTGGTTAAACAGGTAACTCTCTCTGAACGGAGGAAAGCCAAGATGTGAAAGTGTATGTTGCGTGTACAAAGTATATAAACAAACCGCACAGTTCCACTAGTTTTGTGCATTCATGAGAATGAGATTTTGTTTGCCCTGATCATCACAGATGCACATTATACATACTATATAGTGTACAAACAAATAAGTAAATGAGTGTGTTGTTACTCTGTAGTGCTGTTTATAAAGGGGTAGATGAAGATCCCGTCTCCTGTGTCACACAGAGGACCTTCCTGCAGGCCGACCACAGAGATGATCATACAATACAGAGCTCCAGCTACACCAAACACAGACATCAGCATGGACAGCATCATCTGCAGCACACACACACACACACACACACACACACACACACACACACACACACACACACACACACACACACACACACACACACACACACACACACACACACACTTCAGTCAACCAGCTGCTTCTTTGCCAGGGTCAAATGCAGCCTACTTGAAAATGTGTGTGTGATTTTGTTGTTGCTGATACAGATGAAATTACTGTTGACAAATTTTAGTTGATTCTGTTTTTAAAATTAAATCTAAAGTATTTTTTTACATTCTGTAAAAGTTCACCAAAATAGTCCCTTACAAAAAAGAAGTGTGCTATTAGTATACATCTTTTAAACTAAAAATAGAAAAGTATACTATCAGTCTAATTTTTATGTACCCAGAAGTGTGCTTTATATACTTCTCAGAAATATACTTAAAATTACATTTAAGTATACTTGACTTATACTTGGAAAAAGTCCAAATATACTTGAGCTCTACTTGTGCATTTCCAAACTTGAGAATTTCCAAAACACAAGTGAAGAAGAAACCGAAACAACAGATGCTTCCACATGTAATCTAACACAATCGTCAGACATAAAACAGCATCAAAACCATAGATATGAAAAACTGTGTAACGTTATGGATTAAAATGTCCACCCATGAAGAGGAAATAATGACTGTCAAGCTTTGGGCTGTTGATCAACTCCATCTACATTTTGATTATCATCACTAGTCTGTTTTTTTTAGCTTTTTGTTCAAAATGTTGTTTATTTATGAAACTTACCAACATTCATGCATCAAAAAAGAATGCATGAAGCTAGAATAAAATGGTATTGTTTACAAGCAGATAGTTGTATACTTAAAGTATGATGTAAAGTTCATTTAAAGAAAATGTACGAGTATACTTGTAGTATAAAACTACTAAACTAGTAGTTTACTGAGACTAAACTTCAAAGTGTACTAAAAATACATACAAAAAAGTATTTAATTAGTAAACTATCAGTATACCTATAAGTTCACTTTTAGTATACTTGCAGTACAAACTGAAAACATAGATGTAAACTCTTTGTGTACTCACAGTTTACTACTGTTATACTTAAAAGTATACTTTTATATACTAGAAATTGGGCCAATTTAGTCCCAATAAGTACTGAAAAAGTACACTTAGCAGTATACTATGAGTACACTGATATTTGTATACTTACTACATGAAGTACACTTGAAAATATACTTGAATTTTATTTAAGTATGCTTAATGAAATAAACTTGAAAAATACTTATTTTTGGTATTCTTGGTGATGCATCATCATCATCCTGCACACGACAAATGTATCTCTAAAAATGTTACAATTTAAAAGTAAATGTTCAAGAGCATCTTTTCCCATCTTACCCTACTCTATTCACCTATTTCAGCCATAAACATCAATTATGATTATTTCATTACCATTAACAAAACACATTCATCCAGTGCTGTATAACTGATTTCTTAGATAACTTTAACAACTTTAAGTTATTCCATAATATGACTGACTGCATGTTATTCTAGAAGAAGCAACACATTTTTTAAGTACAGTAATGGTGTGTGCAGTATCTGATGAGAGATGAAGTCAGTTCCTCACCCCACATCTGTTTGCGCAGCAGCTGCCCTCCAGCCCCGCGGCCCTCATCACCGACGCCGGCATAAACGCCTGCAGAATCACACACAAACACAGTCAGCGGACACACACTCCTCGTCTCTCTGTCCTTCACAGACTCTCAGACTCACCAGCAGTCCTCCTCCGATCACCCCGGGGAAGAACCAGATCTTCTCAGTGATCTCCTCGGTCCTCCACACCTCACCGTTGGGAAAAAACAGCAGGATGTTTCCGACCACGGCTAAGAGACCGAGCGGGAAGAGAAGGTCAGCGGTGCATTTAGCACATTTACCCGTACACATGATCGCCTGATTTAGTTCTTCACCTGTGGAAAGAGAAGTGTCATGTTGAAATCATGAACCATAAGAGCTGGGAGAGAGTATTTAGTCAAAGATTATTTGAATGAGGAACAACATTCCATTAACTTTTAGGGTTTTTTCATTCTCTTTAGCTTACGGCAGGATCATATTCAATTTACAAATTGCTGCTACCATAAATACCACAACATTATACCGTATACTTTACCTGTTTGCTTGAGTTCTGCTGTTCCACTTACCTCTACTGGCTGACTTCAATGTGGACAAAAGAAAGATGTTCTTATATGTCCTGTCGAGGCTTGTAATGTCCAGGTAGTTAGTGAGGGTTGGCAATGAGTAGTGAAGTGTATGATGAGAGGTAATGTTAGCAGAAGCATGTCTGACACACAGCTATCTGTCCCTGCGGTCAGTCACCCCGCTTTCAAACTACACTAAACTCACGGCCATCAGAAACGGCCCTCTCCACATGTGTTTGACTCATAAAAAATAATAAAAGACAACAAATTAAATGTATCATTTTTAAAAGTGATTTTGGACAACATTTCTTATTCCTAAATTTATGACACCCAAAAGTCATATAATGTGTAAAGCACTCATTTCCTAAATGAAGTGCAAATGACTCCTGCAATAATAAACATAACTCAGATGTCATTTAGAAAAATAGCTTAATCTAAATGGTGCTTTATAGTTGCAAAAAAGAAAAAAAAATTGTAAACCCTTTAGAATCACATTGATTCCTGCATTGATTTCCCATAAAATGTGCTCTAGGTCACGATTATTGATAAACTACAGCTGGAGTTTTCCATTTTCTTTCCAGACACTGAGTAATGATTCACAGTTACTTATTTGCTTTTCACAGTCACACTTACTTTTCAGTCAGTGAACCTCCATGTTTGTGACATTTTCAAAAGTTAACTGGAGTCAAGCATTCATTTAGGACATACAATAATATATATACCTAAGAAGGCAACATCACAGAATGAGCAAGTAGATTAAGCATCAGAGATAAAATGCCTTCTTCAGACGCTCCAGCATGTTATGCCTGCCTCTCCTGTAGCTAATACACAGGAAGATGAGGAGGGTTCCAGTTAGTAAATGAATGACAAACCTTTTAGTTCCTCTTCTCCTCCACATCACACTGACTTTAAAGTGCTCTCTACACGTGCATATGGCTCTCTTTTAAAAGATAACTTAAAACTGGCTGCACAATCTTACCCCCAGGAGAATACAGTTTTTTCAGCTGAGGGGGATTCTGGTGGGAATTCAATTCATTCAGGGCTAAGTCTGTCCTCCTGGGATAATACTTTAGCTGTGCTCCAGATGACAGTTGCTTGCTTAGGGCTGGATAAGTCGCCAGTGCAATCAGCCCAGTCCAACATCTCTTTTTAGACTTCAGTCTAAAGTCTTTTATTCTTCAGTTGGATCTAACTTTGCTATGTCACCATGCAAGGATTCCAAGTCAAGTCAAGTCACTTTTATTTATATGTGACCCTGGACCACAAAACCAGTCATAAGGTTTAATTTTACAAAACTGAGATGTATGCATCAAATTCAAGCTCAATAAATAAGCTTTCTATTGATGTATGGTTTGTTGGGATAGGACAATATTTGGCCGAGATACATCTATTTGAAAATGAGGAATCTGAGGGTGCAAAAAAATCAAAATACTGAGAAAATCGCCTTTAAAGTTGTCCAAATTAGGTTCTTAACAATGCATATTACTAATCAAAAATTACATTTTGATATATTTACAGTAGGAATTTTACAAAAATCTTCATGGAACATGATCTTTATTTAATTCCCTAATGATTTTTGGCATAAAAAAAAATCTATAATTTTGAACCATGCAATGTATTTTTGGCTATTGCTACAAACCCCAGCGACTTAAGACTGGTTTTGTGGTCCAGGGTCACATATTGCGCTTTTAACAATACAGGTTGTGTCAAAGGCAGCAGCTTCACAGTATTAAACAGGACAAAAGTGTGTCAATAACGCAGTATTGTAAACAATCAATTTTCAGTTAAAGGCAGTTCATCAATGAATTCAGTGATGTCATCATCTAGCTCAGTTCAGTTCACATAGTATACCATATCACTGGAAGTTAAGTGTCCCCAACTAAGCAAGTCAGAGGCGACAGCGACAAGGAACCAAAACTCCATCAGTGACAGAAATGGAGAAAAAACCTGGCTTAAACCAGGCTCAGTCGGGGCACCATTTCTCCTCTGGCCAGACGAAACCAGCAGTTTGTACCAATGTCAGATTGCAGAGAACTCATCAGGTTCCTGTGGTCTTGCGCCGATGGCCGTCTAGGTGACCAAGTCTTCTCTGGAGCTCATCTGGTTGACATTCAGGGCTATCGAAGTCATCTCTAGGTGGTGATCCATGATCTGAGCTGGGTAAGGGCTGGGTCTGGTGGCTACGGAGACCTCGGAATAAGAAAGAGACTTGTATTAGCGTAGATGCTATGTGTTAATGTTTTATGTGTAAGCCAGGTTAAAGAGATGTGTCTTTATTCTAGATTTAAACTGACAGAGTGTGTCTGCCTCCTCAACAGTGTTAGGAAATTATTCCAGAGTTTAGGCGCTAGATAAGAAAATGATCTGCCGTGAGGGACTATAATGCGATAAGAGCTTGCTCAAGTACTGAGAAGATAAACCACTGAGAGCTTTATAAGTAATAGGGGTTATGCCCAACAGGCTTCCGTTTTCTGCTAAACAGGTCTCGTTGCTTCCGGTTCACGCGTTTTGCATATCCCTCTTTAAATATGAACATGATTTACTCAAGATTCATTCAAAGTAGACACTAAAAATTATCATAACCAATGTCCATCACATATGTGGATTGATATATAAAAGTTTTAAATTTTTATTCTTTTCACTAACATTTATATATAAATATGGAATGAAACGTCCACAATAAACAGCTGGCTTGTTTAACTGATTACCTTAAAAGTCCGTCGATATCGCCATTATTTATTACGGCTATTAACACGTTCTCCGACAAGCGGAAGCAATGAGACCTGTTTTCTGGGGTTGGTCAGGTGACGTTCGACATATAGCCTATTATCAAGATTTTAAAATTAGGGCCAGGAATCGATTAAAAAATTTAATCTAATTAATTAGAGGCTTTGTAATTAATTAATCGAAATTAATCACATTTTAATCGCATATAAATATTTGACCTGAGAACAGTGAGAAGTACGTTTTTTTATATGGATTTTTAGTATACCATTGAATAATGACTGAATACATAAGCTTAAGCAACAAAATATTGTTTATTTTTGTTCAACCAAGTCCAACAGACCAGTGCAATATTGCCATTAAGTGTAGCAATAGGCTCGATGTGCTACAGTGAGATGTGAATTCCTTGTTGCATAGCTTGCGCACAACCATGCTCTTATCGACGCTTCCATCCATTCGTTTTTTATAACAAAATTTCCCATCCTCTGAGCCAACCAAAGCGGTCCCATCAGCTTTTTTGTCCATGTTCACTGTGGTTTGTTTTGCTGCGTCCCAATGCGCCTACTTATACTATGCCCTATAAGTATGTACTCTTTTTGTGAAGAAAAGTACATACTTTTGAGTATGTAGCAGAATAGTAGGCAAGCTTTGGGACATACTACTTCGTCATAACTGCTTCTTTAACGGACGCTCTGTTGCTTAGTTACCTGAATCCTGTCACTGTTTAAACTGCCCTGTCAATCATCACAGTTAACATTATCTACATTTAGTTTAATTTAATTTCCTACCGTATTAGAGAGAAATTAATTGGCACGTTCTTTAACGAGTCTTTCATGCCGAGAACTCTGCTCTTGTGTTTGCTTAATTATGCATTTAAACGTTAATGACCAAACCTGTCATTATAAATGTTGCTGCACATGGAATATAACGCGGATAACATTTAAAAAATATTTTTTATCAGGTTACACACTGATTATTTATCACTCAGACCCTTTTCTCTACCTGTCCGGTGGTCGCGCATATCCTCCATGTTTGTAGTTATTTAACACTTTTTATGCGTGTTTGTAGTTCTAATCGAATCCTCGTTGTTGTGGGCAATATTAGCCATTAGAGTGTGCATTGATCGTTAAGTAGTAGACTGTTATGTATTAACGAGGCAAACCACCAACAAATGCCATCAAGCACACTTTACTCAGGTGAATACATGCGTCATCACAGAAATACATCACGTGACTTATATACTGGCTCCTAAACAAGGAACCAATGAAAACCAGACATAAACCAAGTAATCAAGTAATCACCATACACATTATCTCAATACACCACATCACCTTCCCCATTTAAATTAACACCACATTAACTTCATTAATAAAAACATTAATTTCTACTCAATCTCTGAAACGTTGTGGTACTTTAATAATCCGTTTAGAACGCCGCAGACCCACCGGACTTGCCAAGTATTCAGGTGGTTCAACTGATGATTCAGGCTCACATACAGCTGTTGATGTTCCATCTAACCCTGAATCTGGGCTGCCAGTTTCAGTCATCTCCTTTTCAGGCTTCTGAGTCGGTAATGAGCTACACAACTTTAATTGATCATCATAAGCCTCTGAGGAAGAATGACGTGGTCTCAATTGATCGCCATGTCGTCTGTACACCGTGGTCGATACTGGATCACACACCTTGTACGACACAGGTCCAGTCTGCTGTACCACCACTCCAGATAACCACTTTGGATCTCCTCCCACTGTGCTGCGCAAGAAAACAGCATCATCCACAGCAAAGGATCTTTCTTGAGCCTGATAATCATGTTGATTTTTTTGCAAATACTGTTTTCTGCGAACAGCTTCATGAATGTTTGGTTTTAAGAAATCCAATCTGGTGCGGACATGTCTTTTCAGAAATAAATCAGATGGTGACTGACCTGTAGTACAATTTGGGGTGGTACGATAGCGCAATAAAAACAAAGATATTTTATCATCAATGCACATTTGTTCATTCTTCAATTTTTTCATGCCCAGCTTAAATGTTTGGACATATCGCTCTGCCAATCCATTGGTGGCTGGATGTCTAGGTGCACTGGTAGTATGCAAAATGCCATTCTGCTTCACAAATCTTTGAAATTCATCAGAAGTAAAAGTAGTTGCATTATCAGTCACCATTTGTTCAGGTAATCCATATGCCGAAAACACTCTCTTCAATCTGGTAATTGTAGCTTGAGACGTAATTTGTGACATACGGAAAACTTCCAACCATTTGGAATAAGCATCCACTACGATCATGAACATATTACTCAGGAAAGGACCAACAAAATCTACATGCAACCGTCTCCAGCACTCACCCGGAAATTCCCATGGATGAAGAGGGACTTGAGTCGGCATTCGTTGTTCTTGCTGACAGATTTCACATTCTTTACAACTTCCTTCTACATCCATATCACTTTTTGGCCACCATACATATTTGCGTGCCAGGGCTTTTAACTCCATAAATGATGCTCAGTGCTTCCTTCTCAATCTGTGAATATTTCTTTTCAGCAGGGGACAATGTACGTGAAGCATAAGCAATAGGATGCTCCTCACCATTTGGCATTGTATGCTGCAACACTGCGCCAATTCCATAAGCTGAAGCATCACATGCTAAAGTCAGAGGTAACTGTGGATCATAGTGTACTAACACTTTATCACTGGTCAACAGTTCTTTACACTTATTGAAAGCACTTTGTTCTTTCTTCCCCCATTGCCAAACCACTTGCTCTTTTAACAGCCTATATAGTGGTGCCAACACAGTGCTCTGGTGTGGTACAAAACGTCCATAATAATTTACCAGGCCTAAAAAGGCTCGCAGCTCTTTCACATTTGAAGGTGCTGGTGCATCCTGAATAGCCCTCACCTTGTCCTTAGTTGGGTACACTCCTCTTGCATCTATCACGTGACCCAGATATTCGATTTGTGTCTGACCCCATTCACACTTACATTTCTTCACTCTTAATCCAGAGTCTTGTAGACGCTGCAGAACTTGACAGAGAGTTACTAGATGTTGTTCCTCATCTTTACCCACGATCAACAAATCATCCAAATATACAACAACTTTCAGATCCTTCATCAGTTGTTCCATTATCCGTTGAAAAATAGAAGGGGCCGAACTAATGCCGAATGCCAGACGATTATAGACATAAAGTCCCTTGTGTGTGTTAATTGTTGCATATTTCTTGGAGTCATCATCCAACAAGACCTGCTGATAAGCCTGAGCTAGATCAATCTTGGAGAATACCTTGCCTCCACTTAGAGTGGCTAAAATGTCCTCCATTCGTGGTAGAGGATACACTTCAGTGTTGGCAGCTTGATTGACAGTGACCTTATAGTCTCCACATAAACGAATTGTTGAATCTTTTTTAATTACAGGAACAACTGGAGCAGCCCACTCACTATACTTTACTGGAGATATAATGTTTGCCTTCTCCAATCGATCAATTTCCTTCTCCACCCGTTCTTTCATGGCAAAAGGTAGTGGACGACTTTTATAAAACTTTGGTGGCACATCTGGTTTCACTGAAATGGTAGCTTTAATATCCTTCAAAGTGCCCAACTCATTCTTGAAAACTTCATCATACTTTTCAAGCACCTCCTGGATAGACCTGGGCTGTCTCATTTGATTCACATATCGAATTTCTTTCCAATTCAATTTAATTTTGTGGAGCCAGTTCCTACCACACAAATTTGGTCCATTCCCTTCCACTACAATCAGCGGTAACTTATTTACTTGATCTTCATATTGCACAATAACAGTGAGTTGGCCCAAAACTGGAATGTTTCCACCTGTGTACGTCTTTAGCTTTACGTGAGTTCCCTCCAGTGGTAAATGAGCGAATGACTGCTTGTACATTTCTTGCGAAATAATGCTCACAGCAGCTCCTGTGTCGACTTCCATCAATAAATCTTGCTGATTCACAGTAAAATTCGCTCGGAATGTCTGTTTCTCACAATCACTTAACACCGAGAACATCTCCAGTTCTGGCTCTTCAGCATACATATAAGCTGTAACTTTATGCTTGTTCTGTGGCCCAGCAGATTTATTCACATGTGACTTCTCTTTAACTCTGCATGCTTTCTTTACATGACCCATCTTTCCACAATTATGGCATTTCGAATTTTTAAAATAACATTCCTGAGCACTATGATTTCTTCCTTTACAACGATAGCATGTATATCTTTGGTGGTGAGCAGTTTTTTCATTTACCTTATGCACAGTTGCCGCTGAATCCTCCGTTTTCCTCAGCTGAAGCGTGTCCCGGGCAGCTGTTTCCATGCTAAGAGCAATTTCAAATGCTCGTGCAAACGTAAGAGCGTCTTCAGAAAGCAATCTTCGTTGGCATGCTTCACTTTGAATTCCGCTTACAAAGCGATCACGTAAAGCTTCATCCAAACTTGCACCAACATTTCGACGCACACTGTTTAAGTTCAGCAACATACTGGGACACAGTTTCATGGGACTTTTGTACACAACGCTGAAATCGGAAGCGTTCAGCTATTATCAACGGCTTGGGCTCAAAATGGGCTTGTAGGATATCAACGATTTCTTTAAATGTTTTATCCTTCGGCTTTAGAGGTTGAACCAAATTCCGTAGCAATCCATAAGTGGAAGCTCCCATAGCACTAAGCAGCGTCGCCACTTGCTTCGCCTCATCTACATCATTAGCAATCATGAACAGTTCCACTCGTTCAATATATGCAGACCAGGATTCATTTTCTGGTTTATATTCATCCAGTCTTCCCATTTGTGCCATGTTCCTTCACATAATGTTTCCTCGTCGCCAATTTATGTTATGTATTAACGAGGCAAACCACCAACAAATGCCATCAAGCACACTTTACTCAGGTGAATACATGCGTCATCACAGAAATACATCACGTGACTTATATACTGGCTCCTAAACAAGGAACCAATGAAAACCAGACATAAACCAAGTAATCAAGTAATCACCATACACAGTAGGTGCGTTCGAGATGCACTACACTAGCCTGCCGCCGGCTGGCGAGAGCAGCCGCTTGCAGTCGGGGGAGGAGTAAAGAGACGGCAGTCAAGTCGGACACTTATAGAGGATGAAACTGTATTCCAAACATACAAAAAAAAAAGGAATAAAGAAAAAGAAGAAATGAAACTACATAAGATAAATAAATAAAAGAAAAACGTTTCCCTATCATTTATTCTATACAATCGTTTTGCTTTTTTTGTTGATCATATCAAGTAGGCTATGTGAGTTACTTTAATGTAATGCAATATGACGTTTATTATTCGCATCTTGGTTTTGTAGTTAGCTATAGGACATTTTTCAAATATAAGCAGTTTATTCAGTGTAGTGAAGCCTCTCACTGCATCCATAAAAAAAAACGGCCTCTGGTTGACCAGTTTTTTTCACCCAAACTTTACTCTTATACAATAAGAATATATTTACCATATTGCCTAATCTTCATTTTTATCAATAAAGTTTTGTTTGAATATTAGATATTCGATATAAAGATTGATTCCATACAGGAACTTATTTAAGAAAAAACACGCAGCACACGTCGTGCTTGTCGTCACATAATCTGACCAATGAGAATAAAGTGTGTCGTCATCAAGGCTTTCGCAGCCGATTTTAAGCAGCTGCAGGCCTGACCTCTGCGACTGCTCTCGTTTTGCTCTCACGGTACTTTGATGGCACACGTGATCGAAAGGCGGCTGCAGCGCCGATCAAAGTCGGACAAATGATCTTACCAGAATGCATTGTTTTGTAAGGCAGCAGCCGATTTCTTGCGGCGCCGCATGAAGTCGAACGCACCTATTATCTCAATACACCACATAGACCATCCGGGAATCTTTGGAATACTTTTTTAAACATACTACGATTTGGGACATACAATACTATTTAGGACGGACGCAGCTTGTCTGAACGCTAGTTGGTGCTCCAGTATAATCGGTCCGCCGAATCTCATCCAGTGAGAAACGTTCCGTGGTGCAAAACTAAGTGCGATTAAAATGCGTTAAAAAAATTTAACGCGTTATTTTTGTGTAATTAATTAATCTAAATTAACGCGTTAAAGTCCCGGCCCTATTTAAAATATATATTATGTTTAATAAAATATAATAAAATATATATTATGTGCCAGTGCAGTGTTGACAGAACCGGGCTAATATGGTCATACTTTCTGGTTCTAGTAAGAACTCTAGCTGCAGCATTTTGGACCAGCTGTAGTTTGTTTATTAAGTGTGCTGAACAACCACCCAATAAACCATTACAATAATCTATCCTTGAGGTTATGAATGGATAAATTAACAATTCTGCATTTGACATCGAGGGCATGCAGAAACGCTTATTCATGCAATTAACTCACTGGGCCTAGTGCACCTAAATGGCGGTCAAAGACTGCCCATACACTGGCATCTACGGTGTATGTAAATACCATTGGGGTTGGCTGTGCTGCAATCTGGCAGTGTGCGTTGCCCCAGTACACAGTGCAGTCACACAGATACAGTCCTTAAAAAGGTATATGTGTCTACTACATATATAACCTGTGCAGAGAACTCAATATGTCAATTACTCTTCGCCACTACTAGCACACTCACATCGGCAAATGTTGACCCCTTCAGTTTCGCAATTCCTCCAAACTGCTCTTTTGGCTCTAGGCCATGTCACTTGGGTACTCTTGCATCCATGCTTCTGGCTCGCCTAAGTGAAACTGCCTGAGGATTGTAAAAAGACACTAAAAAGCCTCACAATTATTTCTGGTAACCTGTCTAGACCTAATGTTCCAGAGCTTCTGGAGAAAGGGTCAAAGTTGTCTGAAGCTGAGTCAGTAAACTAAGGCCCGACGCAATTCTGTTTTTTATGTGCCAGGCACTCGTCATCGTTTTGCAATACCAGAGCAACAATTCTGCCAGCATTCTACTCCACAACCTTGGGGTTCATAGGGGCTGGGTGCTACTGAGGACACTCAATGTTTTTTGTTTTTTTTTATCTAATCAGTGGCATTTGCCAGGGGGTCCAAGATTGGTTTACAAGCACTGAAAATGATTTGACAATTTGAAAGATGCTTATTTTCATGCTCCATTTGCTCCTTACCACAGGAAATTCCTTTGATTCAGTTTCCAAAACCAGGCCTACCAATTCAAGGACTTACCATTCAGCCTGTCTCTGGTCCCTTGCGTCTTCACAGGGTGCATGATTGCAGCTCTACATCTGCTGTGGTCTAGAGAGATGCAAATCCTGCCATAATTACATAACTGGCTGCTGTGTGCACCTACAAAGCTACCAGCTGCCAATGACACTAGACTGCTTTTGGAACATGTACTGCGGTTAGGCCTTGCGATAAACGAGGCAAAGGGTTGTGTGAATCCAGTGAAAACAATTACTTACATTGGAGTGACACTGGATTGCCATGTAATGTCTGCCACCTTTTCACATGCCTGAGCGGACAGTATTCTGCAGCTCCTTGCTTGTTTCCAGCTGGGGGTGATCTTGCCATATAAGAAGTTGGTACAACTCTTGGGGATGCTGACCGCCGCCACTTCTGTGATTGCACTTGGCTTGTTCTACCTCAGCGGTGGAATAACAGTTTGCAGTTGACCCCTGCCAAACATCTTTATTAGCTGATATTTGCCTTGCGCACTTGTCTCCAGGCATTGACACAGTGGAAACGTCGTGAGTTTGTGATGTTAGGTGTTCCCCTAGAGGTGATTTCTTCTGGTTGAGAGGTGGTCACAAATGATGCTTCCCTCATCGGGTGGGGGGCATCAGGGAATCATAGGGGTGTTTGTGAACATTGGTCTCTAGCTCGGCTGAGGGACCACATCAATCTTCTGAAATTGCGGTTTTATTAGCCCTGCAGCTGTCTTGTCCTCATTCCTCATTCACCTGAACTACCAAACTGGAACGAGGTCCCTCAAGTCCCTGCATGTCACCCACAAGATACTCACTTGGTCTCTTACTCAACTAGCATCATCATTATTGCAACAGAGGTGAACACTCACTGTCGCTTTTGGTTTGTGAGAACAGAGACATTAAAGGAGTAGTTCACTTTCAGAACAAAAATGTACAGATAATGTTCTCACCCCCTTGTCATCCAAGATGTTCATGTCCTTCTTTCTTCAGTCGTAAAGAAATTATGTTTTTTGAGGACAACATTTCAGGATTTCTCTCCATATAATGGACTTCTATAGTGCCCTGAGTTTGAACTTCCAAAATGCAGTTAAAATGCAGCTTTAAAGGGCTCTAAATGATCCCAGCCGAGGAAGAATGGTCTTTTCTAGCGAAACGATTGGTTATTTTCTTAAAACAATTAAAATTTATATACTTTAATCTCTACCCAGAGTACACACAGACTAGCATTTGAGGTCAAAAAGTATATATATATATATATATATATATATATATATATATATATATATGTGTGTGTGTTTTTTTTTTTGTTTTTTTTTTGCTAGATAAGACCCTTCTTTCCTCAGCTCTGATCGTTTAGAGCCCTTTGAAGCTGCATTTTGGAAGTTCAAACTCCGGGGCACCATACACTGTTAAAAATCGGCCAAATTTTGACAGTAACATGCTGTTTTCCATTAAAACAGTGCATTCTGGGTATTATTTGTCAATTTCGAAAAAGTAGCCTGCTGCTATGTATCGTGAATTAACAGTGTTCAAAATCGACACTCAGAGACTGTGTTTAAAATCAAACTCTACACCCTCATTCACTATTCCCTACATGAGTTTACTACTATAGTCCACCTTACAGAGATAATGAAAACTAATGAGTGACTTCAGACACTGACGAACAGCAGCTGTTAATGAGCAGAATCACTGATTGACAGAGAAACAAGACAAACACAAGAACTGCAGGTCCTTCTCAAAAAATTAGCATATTGTGATAAAGTTCATTATTTTCTGTAATGTACTGATAAACATTAGACTTTCATATATTTTAGATTCATTACACACATTTGAAAGTAGTTCTAGCCTTTTATTGTTTTAATATTGATGATTTTGGCATACAGCTCATGAAAACCCAAAATTCCTATCTCAAAAAATTAGCATATTTCATCCGACCAATAAAAGAAAAGTGTTTTTAATACAAAAAAAGTCAACCTTCAAATAATTATGTTCAGTTATGCACTCAATACTTGGTCGGGAATCCTTTTGCAGAAATGACTGCTTCAATGCGGCGTGGCATGGAGGCAATCAGCCTGTGGCACTGCTGAGGTGTTATGGAGGACCAGGATGCTTCGATAGCGGCCTTAAGCTCATCCAGAGTGTTGGGTCTTGCGTCTCTCAACTTTCTCCCACAGATTCTCTATGGGGTTCAGGTCAGGAGAGTTGGCAGGCCAATTGAGCACAGTAATACCATGGTCAGTAAACCATTTACCAGTGGTTTTGGCACTGTGAGCAGGTGCCAGGTCGTGCTGAAAAATGAAATCTTCATCTCCATAAAGCTTTTCAGCAGATGGAAGCATGAAGTGCTCCAAAATCTCCTGATAGCTAGCTGCATTGACCCTGCCCTTGATAAAACACAGTGGACCAACACCAGCAGCTGACATGGCACCCCAGACCATCACTGACTGTGGGTACTTGACACTGGACTTCAGGCATTTTGGCATTTCCCTCTCCCCAGTCTTCCTCCAGACTCTGGCACCTTGATTTCCGAATGACATGCAAAATTTGCTTTCATCCGAAAAAAGTACTTTGGACCTCTGAGCAACAGTCCAGTGCTGCTTCTCTGTAGCCCAGGTCAGGCGCTTCTGCCGCTGTTTCTGGTTCAAAAGTGGCTTGACCTGGGGATGTTTCTACTCCAGACTCAGTTCACTGCTTCCGCAGGTCCCCCAAGGTCTGGAATCGGTCCTTCTCCTCAATCTTCCTCAGGGTCCGGTCACCTCTTCTCGTTGTGCAGCGTTTTCTGCCACACTTTTTCCTTCCCACAGACTTCCCACTGAGGTGCCTTGATACAGCACTCTGGGAACAGCCTATTCGTTCAGAAATTTCTTTCTGTGTCTTACCCTCTTGCTTGAGGGTGTCAATAATGGCCTTCTGGACAGCAGTCAGGTCGGCAGTAGTGATGGGAAGTTCGGTTCTTTTCCGCGAACCGGTTCTTTTGGACAGTTCGTTTCAAAGAACCGGTTCAAAAAACTGGTTCACCAGTTCTTTTACGCTATGACGTAATGACGTCATTAACGTAATTACTATCATCCCGCCCGCACCCATATACAGTTACATGCAGTAATCATATACGTTTTACAAGTCTTGATTTAATAAATTATAAGATAAATTAATTCTAATCATAAACACGATCCGCTTACTATGCACATGCACAATCCATAAAGATTTATTTGTTATAAACATACGTTTCACCAGATCCCCTCAAGTCCTCAGTTAACGCTCATAGCATTAGCACAGAGACAGTGGTAAAAAAAGAACTAACGTTAGTTCGGTTCAGATGGAGTCAGTCATAGCAGGAGCGTTTGTTTGGCAGCTGCACGAGTCACGCATGCGCACAGTATCAGCTCATCGATTCTCGAATCGGACGCGTCCGAAAGAAAGCGATTCTCGTTCAGTGTACTGGTGATCCGAAAGAAAGCGATTCTCGTTCAGTGTACCGGTGATCCGAAAGAAAGCGATTCTCGTTCAGTGTACTGATGATCCGACAACCGCTGCAACCGCTTCTTCAGTCGAGAATGAGATTCGGGAACTCACACAGAGAGTGACTGAAACGTGCCGCTTGGTTTGCTTGTGCAGTAGTTTGATTACGTCAATTTTATCATTATACCACCATGTTTAAAAGTTAAATAATTTTTTTAATAATAATTTTTGTTTGAACATGGTTCAAATTATAGTTGTGTATAGTTTCATTAAAACATTGTTTATTTAATACAAACACAATTTTTGCATGTCATCATACTTTTATTACAGTGCAGCTAATTCATAAATCACGTTTTCTTTTAATCAAACATCTAATTTATTATGGTACCACGGCACTTCCCTGACCAAGATCATAAAAACCCTTTTAGCCAATAACCTAACAGAATCCTTAAGTAAACTTTTAACAAAACGTTTAACAAAATAGACCAACTTGACTAACGTGCTTCAATTCATCCGCTTGAAAAATGACACGCATGCGCACAGTATCAGCTCATCGATTCTCAAATCGGACGCGTCCGAAAGAAACCGGTTCTCGTTCAGTGTACTGGTGATCCGAAAGAAAGCGATTCTCGTTCAGTGTACTGGTGATCCGACAACCGCTGCAACCGATTCATGACTCGAGAAGGACAACCGCTCTGGCAGCTGCTCATGCGCATCATCAGCTCTCTTTTCACAGCCGTTCAAAAACTGTTTGAGTAACTGAATAACTCGGGAAATTGATTTATTTTGAATCAGAGGGAGTGTCGGGCACGTTAAAAAGTAAAAACCTTTAAGTAATTTGTGGATTAGTGCTTACCAGAGACGCGAACCGTTTCAAACGATTCAGTTCGATTTGGTGAACTGGTTCAACCGGTTCACTAAGAAGATCCGGTTAAATAGAACGATTCGTTCGCGAACCGGACATCACTAGTCGGCAGTCTTACCCATGATTGCGGTTTTGAGTAATGAACCAGGCTGGGAGTTTTTAAAAGCCTCAGGAATCTTTTGCAGGTGTTTAGAGTTAATTAGTTGATTCAGATGATTAGGTTAATAGCTCGTTTAGAGAACCTTTTTATGATATGCTAATTTTTTGAGATAGGAATTTGGGGTTTTCATGAGCTGTATGCCAAAATCATCAATATTAAAACAATAAAAGGCTTGAACTACTTCAGTTGTGTGTAATGAATCTAAAATATATGAAAGTCTAATATTTATCAGTACATTACAGAAAATAATGAACTTTATCACAATATGCTAATTTTTTGAAAAGGACCTGTATATAACTGACTTCAGCCACAGCCTTAGATGAAATCAACTGAAAATTTAAACAACTCTTTACAACAACAACAGCTTTACCAACTTCACGCATTTCTAACCGGACAGATTTTATTTCTGTCAGATGTCTATAGAAGATCTTATTGAGAATGAACAGATGTTTAGATGATGATGTTTTGTTTTGTTTGATGATACCGTTGTGGAGATCAGTGTTTACTTTAATTTAATTGGCCTCCTGACTCTTGATATTTAAACATAGACATTTTTGATGTAACTGGGTTTTTATGATGCATTAGTTACAGTAATGCTGGTCAGTTGATGTTGGCTATTTTTAGTTGAGTATGAACATGACCTATAGTTGTTGTTTTTTCCACCAAGTGTGTTACAGCACACAACAAAATCCCCAGTGACACATATAGACACTGAAGCAGTGTTGAAGTTAACAAGATAATTAGGTGGTTAACAAAGTGATGATTGATCATTATTGAAGACACCTGATGTTAATAAGCAGAATCACCAAAGGAGAAAACCAAAAGTTTTAAGCAACCATTATAGTGGTCAGTGTTTGCATTAGTTAGGATCTTGACCCTTAAATCTTCAATATTAGGGTTTGTTTGACTGCTGTATTTGAGTTAAAACAGCCAGACATAAGCTCATGTCATCAGGTGCTGATTATGTTTTAACATATTCATTGTTTGACGTGAATCACCTAAGGTGCGTTCCATTCGACCGTAAGTGGACTGCGAAGTGGACTTCACAGGGTATTCCGCCATCTTAAGTGAGATTCCAAATCGAAGGGAGCGAACATGTTCAGTTCGAAGGGCACTGCGAACGGTATAGGGAATAAGGGAACATCGGTACTTCACTTCACAGGAAGTGGACGGGGAAAACTACCCAACTGTCATTGCGCACCGCGTCACCAGTTAGAACTATTGATGGAGCAGAGCCGTTTGAGTTTTTTAAAAGGCTCTGAAATGGAGCAGTTGCAATAAATGTTATTATTATACAAATTAGAATGTTTATGAATGGTTATGGCGATTCATGTCACATTTGCATATTGTATTTTATGAATGAAAGTAAAACTGGCGAGGTGAAGATCTGTCTTGTTTTATTTAATGTTACCACAGGATAGTTAAATATAGGCTTTTTATGGGAAAGAAAGTGCGCGAGATAAGACCACAAAAATCTGTTAATCTGTTAACGGTCTAAACATATACATTTGGACTATATTTTTTTAGATACATACGTTTATATGTATTTTATATGTATTTAAATTTGAAAGTAAAATAAATTACAATATTTATTTATGTTAAATCATAATCTGCGTGACCCTGCGGTTGATTGGCTTTGATGACGTTCCAGGGCATTCCAAATGAGCGATTATTGTCAGCGAAGTCCACTTCAACGGATATACCGTGCTAAAGGAGTAGGGAGCAGTGAACACTGCGTAGGGACCCTGTCGATCGGAACGCACCATTATTGTTCCGTATGGTCTTTATTTCCGAGCGTTTCTTCCCGAGTTTGTTTTCCCTGTGTTTTGATTCCTGGACTCCTCCCCGTGTTTGATTCTTGCTGCCAGCCCCGACCTTCTGTCTGTGTTTGACTACTCTTTGGATTATCCTCGTTATTGTTGATGTTTGCCGGTGATTGACCCTGTCTGTGTACCACGCCTTCTTAAATAAGCCTGCATTTGGATCCGAACGTCTGTCTCCAGACCTCCTTTGTTACAGGAGTAATGATGCTAAAATTCAGCTTTGAAATCACAGGAATAAGTTACATTTTAAAATATTTTCAATTAGATAAAATTATTTTTCATTGTAAAAAATAATGGTAATAATGATCAATATGAATTAACATTAAAATATAGATAGTATTTTAAAGGCATTTGAAGAGGAAAAAAAATTAAACTCACCCGAGTAAAAATATCTTCCCCAAAGATTTAAAAAAATTTTTTTTCAATTTGATTGTTTTTGCTGTACTTTGAGCAAAAGAGACTTTAAAAAAAAAAACATTAAAATTTTTCAAAACCTTTTGACTAGTTTGGTAGCGTAATAGAAAAGCAGTATTTTGTTTGTCTAACAAACAAGTGTTCACATTACATGCAGAATAAAGCCAATCCTCTAAAGAAGGTTAACGATGCCTTTATAATGTTATCTAATTATAAAATGAGAAACATGAGTGTGCAAGTATGCTTTAACATTCAAAACAAATAAAGAATTCAAAAATAGAAATAAGTAGTTTAATTACACAATCAAATGCTTACATTACACACAATAAAACCAGTTCTGAACTAATCAGCATTTTGCAGTACAGCCCCAAGAATCATTTACAATTCAAAGTCAAACCATATCTTTCTTACTCTGTGTTTCAGTTTGACTGGGTTTGTTTTAATTTGTTTAAAACCTCCTGAGTGAGTCTTTTGCTATACTTATTAATCTTATGATGACCCGGCATCCATCCAAGAAGAAAGCGGTGAAAGTCTGTCCAAGCGAAAGCGAACATGCTTCGCCATTCTTTCTCCAGCTCTGGAAAGCTGGCTTTCTCATCCAAGGATTTCCGTAGCTCTGTAAAATAGTGATCCAGAAGGCCAGGCACTCTCTTTTCACACTCTCTCTCATCCATACAGCTTCCTAAAAAGTAAATAACATCCTTCATCCCACAGCCTCCTCCAACATACTGAAAATCAACCGCTGCAATCTGCAAACCGTCTTTGGAGAAGCAGAAATTAGCTAGTTTCGCATCACCATGCAGAATTGTCTTAAAGCGGCAGTTGTTGAGGATGCTGTCTATTTCTGCAGCGGCTGCTTTGAGTTTTTGATCCAACATGGCTTCTAGTTCTTCAGGTCTTGTTTCTAAATGCCAATACGTGCCTATAGGCCAAAGTCCTTCTGGGGTGACGCTGAGAAAAAGCGCATGAAAGCTGGCAATCCAACTGAGGCAGGCTTTTATTTCAGCATCATTAACAAAGGTTTTTCTCACTGGGAATCCTGCAACATCAAGGTCCTCTAAAACAATCAACTGCTCATCACCAAATGACTGGACAGCAAGGCAAGCGGGAACTGACAGCGTTCATTGGTAGTGTAGTTTTGATACCAGTGGCTTTCTACTTGATATGATCGCACCTTGCGCTGGTGAGATATGTCTGTGTTCCAGCTGCCTAGATGTTTCTGGTTTTGGGGAAACATCACATGTTTGAGAACCACAGATGGACGGTCACATCCCTCCAAATGGACTCGTACTATTTCACCATAACCGCTCCACAAAGTCTGAATCTTTGCACCAATTTGGAGAGACTTTGCTCCACATGCTTTCAAAATGAGGTCTTCATGTTCCTGCTTCATTCTGGAGATTGAAATTAGCAGAAAATTTGGTTTGTGTTACACACACACACACACACACACACACACACACACACACACACACACACACACACACACACACACACACACACACATATATATATATACACTACCAGTCAAACGTTTTTAAACAGTAATTTTTTTAATGTTTTTTAAAGAATTTTATTTTGCTCAGCAAGTCCGCATTTATTTGATCCAAAATACAGCAGTAATATTTTGAAATATTGTTTATATATTTGAAATATTAAAAATGACTGCTTTCTATTTTAATATATTTTAAAATACATTTTCAGCATAATTACTCCTTCAGAAATCATTCCAATATGCTGATTTGCTGTTCAAGAAATTATTATTAACATTTTTATTATTATTTAATTATCAGTATTTAAAACAGTTGAGTAATTTTTTTTTCTTCAAGATTCTTTGATGAACAGAAAGATGCAAAGATCAACATTTATCTGACATAAAAAGCTTTTGTAACTTTATGCACTATACCATTCAAAAGCTTGGAGTCAGTATTTTGTTTTTCTTTTAGGAAAGAAAATACCTTTATTTAGCAAGGATGCATTAAATTGATCAAAAGTGATGATAAAGACATTTATAATGTTACAAAAGATTTCTATTTCAGATAAATGCTGTTATTCCGAACTTTCTATTCATCAAATAATACTTTAAATAATAATCAAATAATGTTTTCAACATAATAATAATATATATATATATATATATATATATATATATATTTTTTTTTTTTATTTATTTTTTTTTTTTACATAATAAATAAAACAGCAAATCAGAATATTAGAATGATTTCTGATTCTGAAGGATGATGTGACTAAGTAATGATGCTAAAAATTCAGCTTTGAAATCACAGGAATAGCTAAATTACATTTTAAAATATATTCAAATAGAAAACAGTTATTTTAAATAATAAAAATATTTCAAAATTTTACTGTTTTTGCTGTTCTTTGGATCAAATCAATGCAACTGCATTTTGGTGAGCAGAAGAGACTTCTTTAAAAAAACAATTATAAATCTTATAAATCAAAAACTTTTGACTGGTAGTGTATATATAGCCACATTACATACACATCCATAAAATAATGACCAATGGCTATAAATTAATTAATTAACAAACGCATACACATATATCATAAATTAAAAATGATATATTATAATTCATCACTTAGCGGCAAGTTACACGTCAGAAGTACTTATTAGTACTGGAACAAAAGCCAGATATAAACAAGATATTCACGTTAAATCTTGGGCTGATTTGACAAGTGATGTAATATAGGAAATGTCTGTATAAAACGATATCTTGGAAATTAATGGAAATCATTAAATGTTTTGTCGTATCTCAAAGAGCAAAAGAGGAATCGGATAATTAGAAGAAATTGACTTTTTCCCCCCATAGTGTGTTGTGGATAGTTATTGAAGGGCGAAACAAAATATGTCTAACTATAATTTTATTAAGCCTTTTGAGTGACAGTGATGAGTGTTCTGTATGGCGTTTTACGATCTACGATGACCATGAATGCTGGGAATCCTTTAAAAGCTGAGTAGAAAACATAATCGTTTTGAGAAATCCTGAGTTTTAATGAAGCTAAATAAGATAATAATATAATGGCTTTTGGAGTCAATATGATTAGCTCTAAAATAACAGAATTTTAGCTGTTGCCCTTTCTCATATCTTAGCAAACAAACACTTTTTGTATTTGTTCCGTTTGGAAAAGAGTAGAAGATGGAGAGTCTGGTGAAATCGAATGAGATTAGTAGATTAAAAAGACGGAATACAGTTTCAGTTCATCAGTGGAGCATCAAAGTTTTATCAGATGAGCACAAAATCATAAAATATTCCAGTTGGCTGTTGAGCTTTATCAATCATCTCTTGGACCAAAACTTTTGGTTGTTGTCCACCCTCCACTAGGGGTCAGTCTGGGCCTTAATACTTCTACGCAGCATCTTTTTACACACTTATGTTTGTCTTGTAAAATAGAAAACTCTGCAAAGTATTTGTTTAAAAAAAAAGACTATCTTGACTTATAGTTTTATATTTTTGAGTTACCTACTTTCATAATAACTAAGCAGTTATTTTAGTTTATGTCTACATAAAATAACAGCACACACAGATTTAGATACAGAATTATAGAGAAGAGAGCGATGCCATTTTAATTCATAATTTTTTACCTCTTATTTTACATTTTGCAATATACACCTACTTTAACAACACAAAAATACCACAGCTGTCTTGCATTAGAAAAAGTGTGGCCTATATTGGCCATTGTTTTCTTTTAAAACAAATCACCTACATCTTTTTTTATGCATTTTTTTCTTTGGCATCTCATATCATCAACTGGAAGAGCAAATATTGCAATAACAGCTAACAACAACAACAACCAAAAAAAAAAAAAAAAAGGATTAAGATAACAGTTTATACTCTAGTTTTGTTTAGTTAATTATTGAAGTGCTTCTCAATCCAGTGGTGATCCATACACTTCAACCTCACACAGTGTAAGATATTCTTCCCGTCCTGGAATAACAACATTAATGTAACGTCCTTCCATCCCATCACATTCAAAGGTAGTGGAAACACCAGGAGAAATGGAAGAGATCACAGCACACCTGAAGAAAAATGTAAGCATCTTAAGAAACTTTGAACCACCACTAATATCCAAAGCAAAATGTGTTATATGTTATTTTTTTACTAATTCTCATACTGCAGTAAATTCTAAATGCTATTAAAGAAAAATAAGCCGAATTCGTTTACCTGGGATTGTTATTGCCGTTGTTTTCCAGACTGTTCCCAATTCTGATCTCTGCCCCATTCAGTCTTGAAGGAACATTGTCTACTGTGTTTGTTATCGCTACTGAAAACACTTTGTGTCTTTTCAGTAGGTCCAATCTCCACCAAGGACTGACAGCTTTTTCAGTGTGGGTACAGGATCCATGAATGTAAACACCATCTTTGTTCCCATCATTGGCATTGGATGCAAAGCCGTTTCCATAGAGGGAAATCTGTGTAGCTTTTCCTTGTAAAGCCACATTTTCACCTACAACAACAGATGAGCTCCAAGTGAATTTATAGTTTTGAACAAAGAACTTGTCTTATAGTCTACAACAACGTAGTTAAATCTAAAATATGGCTATTTTCTCATTTGATTAATTCCTTTTATCAGAGCCACACTGTTTAAATCCTGACCATAAATGTTTATATTCTCACCATTAGGGGCTGGATAACCATAAACCTCGACCTCACAGAGAGTAAGAAGGCGATTATATCCAGGTATGACCACATTGATGTAACGGCCTGGAATGCCTTTCTCCCAGTCAAAAGTTTGGGATCTCCCACCTGGAATGGATGAAATCTGTCCAGCCCTGTTCAGAAATCAAAGCACAATGTGTGATTGTGTGCATGTAACCTCATCACTTTATAAATAGTTGTAATGTAGTTTTCTTACAATGGGTTGCTGTTGCCGTTGCTCAGCAGAGAGTTCCCGATGTGTATTTCAGCTCCATCAAGTCTTTCAGGAACTTCTTTTCGGTTGGTGATAGTTATGGAGGTCACTACGTACTCGTCTAGTAAATCTAACCTCCACCATGGGTCATCTTGCCATTCAGTAGCAGTACAGGATCCATGTTCATAATATGGGTCACGATTTCCATCAATAGCATTGCTGGCAAGGCCATTTGCTGACCAAGGATTCCCGACCAGGTCTGATTGTGTGGCCCTGCCATATAAAGCAAGATTTTTGTCTGAAATTGACAAAGCACATTAGTCAGAAGTTATTTTTATACCAAAATATGAAAGCAGTGCAAATAATGTATTGCAAAGCATGTCTGTATTATTTAAATAAACCAACTGTACATTTTTATCCTTGCCTTTAGCTGTAGTCGTGTCTGTAAGCCAAGGCATCATAGAAATGCAAAGCAGGAAAAACACATGCATTTCCATTGTTCTGAAAAAAAAAAAACATAATATGATCACATTAATGATTTATTGACATTGACACTTAAAAATGCACATTTATTTTAAAACAGAACAAGACTCTCTCAAAGACAAAATAAAGTTATGGGCATTAAGTGCTGGTCATCATTCAAAAGGGGCCAGCTTTATTTAAATGACATTTAAATGTGTGGATGCTTCATCTAAATTATCTGATATAAACATGCTTTATCACAGCTATGACACATTTTGTGATACAGTCAAGTGAAGAAGAAACGACACTATTTGAATTGCATGGTTTCCAGTACAAAAAAAAAAAAAAAAAAAACTGGTCCTTGGCAGATTGTGGTTTTCACATGGTTCTGGAGGAATTTTGACCCAACGTCCATTACGACGTTGCTTCAGTTTATAGAGGTTTGTGGGCCTTTGCTGTTCGTTGGTGTGTTTTTTGGGATGTACTGGCCATCGGGAGCCCCGGGACATTCCCGGTGGGCCGGTGGAGTAGTGGGCCGATCGCCGAAGCGAGGGAGACCTCCCCCATATTAGGCGCTGTTTTAAATTACAGCGCAATCGAAACTGCAGACAACCCAAAAGTGCGAAGTCACCCGCACAGAGCTGACGAACGTACGCTGCGCTTCCGCCACAATGTAAAGTGATAAACAGCGCAAGTTGCTTGATCCATTAAGATAAAACACAAAATTGTCTTATACAGTCGTGTGATATGAAAACATTAAAGATTCTGTAGGTTCTGCTGGGCTGCTGAAAACAGCCACGACATTAGAAACTGCATGATGAGGGAAAGTGGAATTACACCAATACATAATTACTGTCAGTTTTTTTTATTAGAAATATCATAGTTTATTATTACTATTTATTCTAAAAACCGTGCATGGTAATGTTTTCATGTGACCACCATTTTACTAATACTATTCAGTTAATATCTTTAAGCAACGATTTCTTTCTTTTAAAATGTTTCGTTGTAATTAATTTTAATTGGAGTAAAATGTTAATGTAATAAGAGCCTGATTAAAGATAAATATCAGTATCCTATATAAACTAGGTGTTTACTACCCATTAAAGTTCTTAAAGGGACAGTTCACCCAAAAATAAAAATTGTCATCATTTACTAAACATCATGTAATTGCAATCCTGTATGAACTTCTTTCTTCTGTGAAAAAATAAAGGAAGATACTTTGAGAAATTCAAGACATTTTTCCCCCCATATAGTATAAATCAAGGGTAACCAATTAGGCCTATGCATGGTTACATTCTACAAAATATTTTGTGTTCCATAGAAGAAAGTAAGTCATACAGCGTTGGAACGACATGAGGGTGAGGAAAATACTTTATTACAGAATGATTTTTTTAGTGCAGAATTTATTAGCAATACATTTCCTGCATTCTAGCTCCAAATCAATGCTTTACTGCATGCATTTTCATGTGACAATATGCATTAGTAAGTTTGTTGCATTTGAAATTATCAGTATGTAGCATTATTTGTTTCTGTCCTGTTTTATTCATTAATTTATTTACTCCAATTAAAAGCCCCATTACCCAACAAAACTTTCACAGGGGAACTTTGTGGGCCGGATGGGCTGGATTTGTCCAGGGCCAAATTTTAACCCCAGTCCAACCCATTATTCAAGTAGGGTAAGGATAATCGTATCTGAACTATAAAGTACTCACCCGTCCGCAGGTTACAGTCCTTTAGGAATGAAGTAGAAGACTTCCTTAAAGTTCCTTGTGGTTGTTCTCGTTATAGGCTCAGTTATAAGTAAAGTCTTACGGGAGGCAATTGTAACGTGGCAGGGATGTTCCCCCTGTATATCATTGGTTGGGTTTGTGTTTATCAGCGGTCCTATCATTGGACAGTGGGGAATATATAAAGTCGTGGCAAAGTAGTATGCCGTCACGAGTCACGCCCCTTTACTCCCTGCGGCACATTTACTTGCCATTCAGGTACGTTGGATGATTTCGGATGAGCGAAATTTAAATTTGTAACAATTATGTTAGCGTATTCTTTTAGAGAGGCACTGTGAAGGAAACCTGTGGCTGTATTTGGCAGAGGTTGCCCCCTACAGGTAAGGGAGTCAGTTGCGTTGGGTTTTGTTGATCTATTTGCTCGTGTTGTAGCTGTATGTTTGTTGTGCTTTAGTTAGAGGTCGGCGCAAGGCTGATTCGGGCCGATAGGCACGACACCGGTGTTGTGTAATATTCAGTTCCCGTGAAAAACTGTTCCAATGGGCGGTGTTATCATGAATATTCAAAGTTGTTCCGCGGTGGGCGTGGCTTTGTGAACTACGAACAATCGAATGGAGTGCGTTGTCTGTTCTTCACCTCTAGTTTGATCAATTATTTTGTTAAGGTTATAAAGCCGAGTGTTCGTAAGTCCCGTTTAGATGTACAGCTGTTTATGTTGTTCACATAAAAGACTAAAAAGCTTTTTGACTATGCTTTTGCGGTGTGGCTAACGTGAATGATAACAAACACTTAGAACAGCATGAACGAAGACATTTCTGTTGTTCCTCTGTTTTTTTTTTTCTTTTTTTCTTTTTTTTTTCGTTTACTTAAAAGCTGTGTCAGTAGTTGCTGTGTATTTTGCTTTTCATAACTGACTGATAGCAATTAAACTCAAATGTCCTAGAGGCGTGTTCAAATAAAGATTGTTTAATGTTCTCTGGTGTTTTGTGTGTGTGTGTGTGTGTGTGTGTGTGTGTGTGTGTGTGTGTGTGTGTGTGTGTGTGTGTGTGTGTGTGTGTGTGTGTGTGTGTGTGTGTGTGTGTGTGTGTGTGTGTGTGTGTGTGTGTGTGTGTGTGTGTGTGTGTGCAGATGAGATATGATTATGGAGCATTTAAGAGAAGAGAAATGTACTGCCCATAAAAGGCTGTACCTCTAGTACTTAAACACACGAAAAGTTAACTTTTACAATTTTATTCATGCATAAATTCTTGCAGCAATGCATTACACATAGTAGGTGTTATCACAATGCATGTTCTCTCTGGATGCACAAATACAAGACATTATAAAATAACTATAGATGACACTGCTAGCACATGTCTCCATGTTTTTGTGTGTTTGTACAAATTTACAAACATGTACACAAGTATGTTTAAAGCAAGTTGGAAAATATAAAAATGTGAAAGGTGGTTATAGCAATGATTAGAAAAACAACTGCCCAAACTAAAATATATATTTATAATACCGTGTTTGGCAACTTATTCCTTGCCCATCCTCTGGAACACTCTGGAATGGCAGTGTCAGTTCAATGAAAAGGGGAAAAACAAAATTCCTTTATTCAAACTGATCTTTTTTTTTGCTATATTAGAACTAGTAAAATGGCCTTCTTTAGGTGTTACATTATTCCATGCATCTTCATTATATCTGGATCCAGGGGAATATGATATGGTGATTGGTTCAATTAATGAGAACCACTACTGGACACTCATGGTCTTATTCTTTCAAATCTCATCCTTCTATAAACTAAAGTGATTTTAAATTTAAAGCAAGATTAAATCAATATTAAACTATTTATTTTGCAGGTGATATATCCGAAAGAATGGAGAATTTTATACCTGAATTCCCTTGGTGAAACCACTCAAAAAGAAGCTTGGTGTAAAAAGGTTGTATGGTCAGAACAAACATATGCCATCATCCTCATTTATCAATTGTTTGTCTGATTATTATTATTATTATTATTATTATTAACATTTGAAAAGCTTCTGTAAAGCAACGTTATGGCCACAAAAGGAATTGATGGGGAGTGGGAATGTGGCACTTTACCACACAGCCTCCAACAGGATGGCACTACATGTGGTATTTTTGTATGTAAAGTAGGTGTTTTTGTCTAAATGCATATTTACTATTTATTTATTTATTTATTTATTTATTTTTTAAGTATTGAGGGTTTAATGAGATTTTTGTAGTTGCAGGAGCAATTCTAATAGGCTGTAGTTTGGGGTTTGAAACCACAGCTGCCAATGTTGAGATGCTTCGCAAAGAAATGGCCCTGTGTCTGCTACAAGAAAGTGGTGTGTGACAGACAGACACACACACACACACACACACACACACACACACACACAAACATGTTGGGTTTACATGTTTTATGGGGACATTCCATAGGCGTAATGGTTTTTATACTGTACAAACCGTACTTTCTATCACCCTTCACCTACCCTACACCTAAACCTAGCCCTCACAGGAGATTGTGCACACTTTTACTTCCTCAAAAAAACTCATTGTGCATGATTTATAAGCCTGTTTCCTCATGGGGACCTGAGAAATGTCCCCACAAGGTCAAAATCTACTGGTATTCCTATCCTTGTGGGGACATTTGGTCCCCACAACGTGATGAATACCAGGTACACACACACACACACACACACACACACACAATTTGTTTAATCAATATTAAGTGCATTATGTTGATGCTTTTATTTCCATAGATGACCTTTCAGACTTATGCTTGGCATGTGGGGACAAATATCCATCCACACAAGATACGCAGGACTCTTGGGTCTGTCAATCAGCAATTGCTCTTTGAATGTTGCTGTAGAACATACTTCTCTCTGCCTTTCCACCTTACCTCAGGATGCCCATAATCCCCAGCTCCAGTTGTATGCCAACCTCTCACAGAGACCGTGGAGATGTGACACCCATCCCGAGGAAACCTGCAACTGACAGATGCATAAGTTCTGGTTCTGGGTGTACTCCATGTATTTATTTATTTTTTTCTCCTAGTTTTGCTCTTTTTCTTCATGTAAAGCTGCTTTAAAACAAAACAGGATAGTAAAGTGCTATTTAATTAGATTTGAATAGAATGTAATTTCTTGTAATGTCTAGGCATTCTGTGTAATGCATTGCTGCAAGTATTTATGCATGAATAAAATTCTAAAAGTTAACTTTTCATGTGTTTAAGTACTAGAGGCACATGCTTTTATGGGCAGTAAATTTAAAATAACTTTGTTTTCGTTCTTTTCTCTTAAATGCTCCATAAACGACATCTCTTATTTGCAAATTTTGAATTGTTGCAATGCTCTTGACCAAAAAAAAGGAAAAAGGCAACACAAAACAACACCAGAGTACATTAAACAATCTTTATTTGAACATGCATCTAACGAGGAACAACAGAAATGTCTTCGATTCATGCTGTTCTTGGTGTTTGTTATCATTCACGTTAGCCACACTGCAAAAGCATAGTCATATGGCCATGATAAAGCGTTCTGATAAAAGCACTTGCAAAACAAAAAGCTTTTTAGCCTTTTATGTGAATAACATAAACAGCTGTACATCTAAATGGGACTTATGAACACTCGGCTTTATAACCTTAACAAAATAATTGATCAAACCAGAGGTAAAGAACAGACAACGCACTCCATTCCATTCGATTGTTCGTAGTTCACAAAGCCACGCCCACCGCGGAACAACTTTGAATATTCATAACACCGCCCATTGGAACAGTTTTTCACGGGAACTGAATATTACACAACACCGGCACCTGACTTTTTTTTACTTACTGGAAGGATATTCAATTTTTTTTTTTTTTTTTACTTACTGGAAGGATATTCAATTTTTTTTTTTTTTTTACTTACTGGAAGGATATTCAATTTTTTTTTTTTTTTTACTTGAAGGATATTAAAAAAAAAAAATTTTTTTACTTACTGGAAGGAAATTCAAAAAAAAAATTTCTTTTTTTTTTTTTAAACTTTACTTACTGGAAGGATATTTATGGAAGCCCGTTTCCGCCAGTTCAGAAAAAAATTCATGCCTTAAAAAGTCGAAATTATGACATACTTACGTCATAATTATGAGATAAAAAGTCAAAATACTAGGTGCGTTCGAGATGCACTACACTAGCCTGCTGGCGAGAGCAGGCGCTTGCAGTTGGGGGAGGAGTAAAGAGACGGCCGTCAAGTCGGACACTTATAGAGGATGAAACTGTATTCCAAACATACACAAAAAAAAGGAATAAAGAAGAAATGAAACTACATAGAATAAATAAATAAAAGAAAAAAGTTACCCTTTATTCTATAGGCTACAATTATTTTGCTTTTTTGTTGATCATATCAAGTATGTGAGTTACTTTAATGTAATGCAATATGACGTTTATTATTTGTATCTTGGTTTTGTAGTTAGCTATAGGACATTTTTCAAATATAAGCAGTTTGTTCAGTGTAGTGAAGCCTCTCACAACATCCATTAAAAAAAACGGCCTCTGACCAGTTTTTTTCCCCCAAACTTAAACTCTTATACAATAAGAATATATATTTACCATATCGCCTAATCTTCATTTTCATCATTAATGTTTTGTTTGAATATTAGATATTCGATATAAAGATTGATTACATACAGGAACTTTTTTAAGAAATAACACGCAGCACACGTCGTGCTTGTCGTCACATAATCTGACCAATGAGAATAAAGTGTGTCGTCATCAAGGCTTTCGCAGCCCATTTTAAGCAGCTGCAGCACCTTATGACTTAAACCAGGGGTGTCAAACTCATTTTAGGGTGAGGGCCGGATGCGAGGAAATGAGATCATGTGCGGGCCGAATCTCCCTATTCACCAAATTACAAATTAATTTGCAAAAAAAAAAAAAAAACACTAGAAAGACACAATATTCTGTAAAACTGCATTTAATAAGTCCTAAGAAACTGTTCATTAACACTCTTATTCCTTTTTGGGGAAAACAAAGTTGTCTAAGTAATGGCAAGCAAAAACATTTCCTTTGAACATTAATATTATTTGTCAGATTCTTTTTAGTAATGAGTAAATAAGAAATAACAAATGCTAAAGATTGTGTACAGACAGTTACATTAAATATAAAGCGATATGCTGCAATATAATTTAGAAACTATAAAACACTTCACAATTAAAAAAAACTGCCTTTTACAACACAAAAGCTTATAGCCTATATATATATTTTTTTTTAAAAGAGTTAATTCTAATAAAAAAAAAAATACTTCGGATATGAACTATACACTAGAAATGAGCACTTTAACAAATAAAAATCTAGAATGCATTTGTAATGCATTACGCACGTATACATACGTAGCCTACTAGAGATGCGCAGGTGAGCTCAAACGTCACTCGAATCCACAGCTTCAAATAAATTATCTGCTCGCCCCTTTTATCTGTCTGCTTTTTTGAATGGTGTACTACGGAGCCCCTTACGTCACCTGTAGAAGAAAAATAATTAATCCGTGGGGACGGTTTTGCAATTCGTTCCCTCAGTTTATAAACGGTTCTCACGAATTCTTAAACTGTTCCCTCAGTTTAACAATTCGTGCCCACGGATTAACAAACCGTGCCCACGAATTTCCAATCCGTGCGCTCAGATTTTGTAAACCGTACCCTCGGATTTTGAATCCGTACCCACAAATTCATAATCCGTGCGCACGCTTTCGCAATCAGTTCCCACAGTTTGTAAACTGCTCTCACGGATTTGTGGCCCCGCCCCCAAATTCAACCAGGACACCTGTTTATATGCTGGATGCATTGTATTGCATTTATTAAACTTTATTTCTCAGTAGGCTATATGAGACTATGCAACACTGACAAAACAGAGTTTTTAGCTTTATTTTATATTAATCACCAATAAATTAGCTGCTAAAACACCACACCTGTGTTTTATCCTATTGGTTATTAATGTAAAATAAATGCTAAAAAGAAGCCTGTTTTGTAAGTGCGGTCATGGTAAAATAATAAGTGAAGAGCGCTGTTCAAACGGCTTTGTTTTATTTAATAATATTTTTCAAAATATAAAATTGCCTGAATAATAATACAAAAAAGTATTGGAGAGGAGAAGGTAAAAATCAATACAAAACAAATAATGTACAGGTTATTTTGTCATTCCTTTGCTCTCAAACTAAATGCAATGTAACAATAGGCCTTATTTAATAATACAATTAATAGTGCAGCATGTATCTAACTCTGGGTGAAAAGCTTATCACAAATCACCAAAATGAGTTATGTTAAGAATGACATTTCCAAAACTGTAAAAGGTAAACAGTTTTTGTATGTCATGGCAAAGTGACTATATTTCGTTTCATTTTTTTATTAAGTTCATTTAGAAAAAAGGTTTGGAGCATTTTTTGTTCTTTAAAAATAAGTTTTTAATTTTTTTTAAGTAACGATCAGGCGACCAGCGGCAGACAGTGAGTTGATGTTGCGTCAACGTCATTAATTTACCTACTACCACAACCATATAGAAACAGAGTTGCGACACGCAAATAACGAAAAACGTATACACTGTAAATATGAAACAAAGCCACATATTTGTACTAGACAAGTGTGAAAACAATGTGGACAAAAATTTTACTCCGAACCCCTTGCAGACTAGGCTATACAAACCATGAAATTCAAAAAGTGTTATGAGGCAGTTCTTGTTGGATTTCTTTGGAGATTTCAAATATGAAATTTAATCGTAAGTTTGGCAAACAGTTTTGGAGAATTTGATGTTTCCCCATTCAAAGAGATAGGAGCTGCACATGATGCCCGAGAGGCGTTTCAAAGATGGCCGCCTAGTGACTTGCCTTAAAAGGACTTTGCTTAAACCCATTCAAACACATCGACAGCGCGGAGTTGTTTGGAACTATTGGTCGCTCCACGAACCACGTGACCGCACAGCGGCGAGATCAAAGCGTGTCGCAACTCTGTTTCTATATGGCTGTGGTAGTAGGTAAATTAATGACGTCGACGCAACATCCCTCCCACAACTCATCTCATTGGTTAGTGAAATGGATTGACGTCGCTGCCACGATAAACAGGAAATGCAGTTGGAAACTATACTTATGAATTATACGTTTTATATAAACGCTGAATCCTTTGCTTATTTATTCAGCTTTCAGATGTGTACAAATCTCAATTAAAACGTACGCTTATGACTGGTTTGTGGTCCAAGGTTACATACATTTACAAGCATGTTATGCAATGTTAACCAGTGGTGTTTATTTACAGCTTTTTTTATTATTGTCTTAATTGTTAATAAGATACATAAATGTGGAAAATTATCAGCAAGAGTGTCCACTATCCTTATGTTATTAAATTAATAAATAGAAAAGGGTTGTTAAATAGAGTTGTTTATAAATACAAACATTTATGACACATTAATGAATTATGACGACACATAAATGAATTTCACTGTTATTTATTTAAGATAATAATGTTCACAGTTATTTCTGATTCTCCCTCCCGATCTAATAGTGACACGCGAAACAGCAGTCTGGGTCCTCTGTGCTCAAATGCATTAATTTCTCTAAGGAATTTAAATAACACCCTATAACCATCTGTTGACCCTTCCCGAAGTATATCTACTAAATTGAAACATATTTTAATTTCTTCTAATTTCGCTATTAATTTACCATATCGGATTACTTCCTTGTTTAGTCAAGCCAGCTAATTCATTTCTGGTCAACTGTAGTGTGCCGTAATATGAGCGTACTTTGTTCTTTTCTCTATAATCCATTTACAATCGAAGAAAAGTGTTGTTTGTCTAAGAGGACCAAACGTCCATGTATACCGTTTCAAGAATGACAGATGCCAGTTTAAAAAATAGAGTAATTCGGCTAAATATGCGCGATTCATTGCTATGATTGACAGTAATAACTGGACCAAACATCTGACAAGCTGATGGCAAAAAAGAGCTTAAATGATTCAGACTAAATTTAGAGTAACAAAACTACAGCGGGAACAAGTATGGTTAATAGATCAATAGATTTTAGAGTTCAAGATAAAACTTAAAAGATGTTATTAAATTTTATAAAATATTTAATATTCCTATCGATTCATATTGAGTGCATTATTTAATTATTATACCATAATTATTTAACGTATTTGTAGTGAACTATATATTAGTATTTAAATAATTCACCCTTATAGGCTGTTTGTGTGTGAGCTTAATGATTTTCTGCACTTGCTATACTATATACTTAAGGACGGTAAAAGTACTACAATTTATTGTACTAGTAATTTTATAATAAATCAAAAAGCAAGACGTCTTGAAAAATATAGGGAGTTTAAAAGGCAGCTGCATAATAAATAATCCTCTGCTGCCATCTTTTGGTTATATGGGTAATTACCCAGGTAAAAAAAAAAAGTGCACTAAAATACACTTTATTTAAGTATACTTAGTACACTTTTCAGTAATGTACTAAAAGTGCTCTATTTTCGCGCACTAATTTTGTACTTATTGTACTAAAAAATAGTATTAAGTATATTTTAAGATAAACTTAATACCATCTAAGTGTACTCAACTGTGCTATTTTGAGACACCATGAAATTGAACTAAAATGTGCTTTTAACATACTATATCTGTATTTTAAAAAACAGATTTAGTTACAACTAGAAGTACACTTGAACCCTCATTTTAAACATTTATAAATATATTTATGACTAATTTAATGTATAAGTTACAGAAACATCTTCTGATGCACGACCTTGGACACATCATCAGTGTTGTTTCCTGGACTCACGGGGTGTTTCGGGTCTTACAACAGACACCCTCCTCCAGGCGACCCGACCGAGGCTGATCAGACCCCGGCCTGTGTCCAAGTGGCAAATTACCGCCCCCACCGTTCTCCCCTCTTCAACCAGAGCCATCGGGATGCTTTCTCTGCTGCCTCCACATTGCTGCTTATGGCTCTTCTTCGGTTGGCGCCTGTTATGCCCAGTGTACCATAGGCTTTGTTCAGGGTGTGGCTGGCAAAACCCCGACTGCCCACTTCCACTGGCATACACCTGGTCCTCCACCCATTTCTCCGACACTGCTCCACCAGCTCCTGATATTTTTCCCTCTTTCTCTCCTGAGCCTCCTCCATCCTCTCCTCCCAGGGCACTGTAAGCTCTAGCAAGATTAATTGTCTTGTGGCCTCAGAGACCAAGATGATGTCGGGTCTCAGTGTGGACCGGGTGATGTGTTGTGGAATCTTCAGTTGCCTCTCTAGGTCCACTAACATCCTCCAGTCTCGGGCCGTGGAGAGCAACCCAGCAGAGCAGCTCTTTGATGTTTTCTCTGGTCTTTGTCCTTCCTTGATGAAGTGAATGGCCCTGACTGTGGTTTGGCGATATCGGCTGTCCTTGATCCCCTTGCTGATTGCCTCAGCAATTGATTTAAGGACTTGATCATGTCTCCACCGATACCGGCCCTCGCCTAGTGCCTTGGAGCAGCTGCTCAAGATGTGTTCTAGTGTCCCTGGCTTGGAACACAGCGGGCATGCAGGTGTCTCTACTTTGCCCCATGTGTACAGGTTAGATGGGCTGGGAAGAATGTCGTAGACCCCTTGGATCAAGAACCTGATTCTCTGGGGGTTCCACGTCCAGATGTCCTTCCAGGTGACATTCCGCTCCATCGCCTGCTCCCACTTCATCCAGGCACCTTGCTGCCGCATGGCCACTGCTCTGCTGGTTCTCTCCTCCTCAACTGAAGCACGCACCTCCTCCTGCACCAACCTCTTCCTCTCCCTCCCGCTGGCCAAGTCGTACCGGGTTGCTTTTAGGCTCCCAAGTCCGGCTCTGCCTTGTGCTACTATCCCAAGGATGGCCTTGTGCTTCAGCCGAGTTTCAGCTTGTTGGACTGCCTCTGCTGCCCTCCACTTCCTCCCTGTCCTGACAACAATCCCTGCCCCGGACACTTTCACATCTCTGGATCCAGAATATAACAATAATATATTAAAAGAATATACAAAGTGTGAAAAAATGTGCTAAAATACAATTTAAGTACACTTAGTGCACTTCTCTAATGTACTTAAAGTGCTCTATTTTCGCACACTAATTTTGTACTTATTGTACTAAAAAATAGTATTAAGTATATTTTAAGATAAACTTAATACCATCTAAGTGTACTCAACTGTGCTATTTTGAGACACCATGAAATTGAACTAAAATGTGCTTTTAACATACTATCTCAGCATTTCCAAAAATGTATTTTGTTACCACTTAAAATAGAATTGAAACATATTTCATAAACCTTTAAATATACTAATTAAACATAAAAAAATAAACTTATTGATTATTTAAAATACATGAATAATATATAACAAATGTATACAAAGCATATTTACAATGTATTGGCCACATATTTTTTTTTATAAAAAATACACTTGTTGATTATTTAAAATACACAAATAATATTTAATAAATGTATACAAAGCGTATTTATAATGTATTTTTTATTAATAAAAATATGTGGGCAATACATTATAAATACGCTTTGTATACATTTATGATATATTATTCATATATTTTAATTAATTAATAAGTGTATTATAATGAATAAAAATGTGTGGGCAATACATTATAAATATGTTGTCACGAAGCGTGTAGGAAAGCGCAAAATAACGTCTTCAATAAAAAGTCTTCAATAAATCCTCAGGCAGAGTAACGATAGACAGGAATGGCTGGAGAAGATGTGCACACAACGAAGGAACATAGGTGTAACGCTTGTAGCCAGACAAAGAAACATTGGAAATCAAACAAACTTATAAAGGGGAGATAATTACAACAACAGGTGAAGGAGATCACACTAATGAGCAGGAAGACCAAAAAAGGGCATGGGAGAAACCAAACAGACAATCTAACGGGGGAAACACTGGGAAAAACCAAGGCAAACAGTCCAAGGGCGTGGCATACGCTTTGTACACATTTATCATATATTATTCATGTATTTTAAATAATCAACAAGTGTATTTTTTTATTAATAAAAATATGTGGGCAATACATTATAAATACGCTTTGTATACATTTGTTATATATTATTAATGTATTTTAAATAATCAATAAGTTTATTTTGTATGTATAGTTAGTATATTTAAAGGTTTATGAAATATGTTTCAATTCTATTTTAAGTGGTAACAAAATACATTTTTGGAAATGCTGAGATAGTATGTTAAAAGCACATTTTAGTTCAATTTCATGGTGTCTCAAAATAGCACAGTTGAGTACACTTAGATGGTATTAAGTTTATCTTAAAATATACTTAATACTATTTTTTAGTACAATAACTACAAAATTAGTGCGCGAAAATAGAGCACTTTTAGTACATTACTGAAAAGCGTACTAAGTATACTTACATTAAAGTGTATTTTAGTGCACTTTTTTTACCTGGGTAAATAAAGTGTGTTTTAGTGCACTTTTTTTTTTTTTTTTTTTTTTTACCTGGGGGGACCTCAAGGCAATAACGTTTTGTTAGAATTACCACACTCAAAATCAGTTTAAGTGTTAGTGCTAATAATGCATTCATATTAAGTGTACTTAAGTACAACTTTTGAGAATTTGGACTTCTACTATAATACATTACGAATAGATTTTTAATAAAATCCATTTAATGTAAACTTAAAATTACCACACTTAAAATCAATTTAAGTGTTAATGCTTATAATGCATTCATCTTAAGTGTACTTAAGTACAACTTTTGAGAAAATCTACTTCTACTACAATACATTACTAATAGATTTTTTATATATTGACTTATTTTAAACTTAGGATTAGTAAGTAAACAGTCTACTAAAAATCAACTAATGTTTAAAGCATTTAAAGCACACTTTTGAAAAACACACTAATAAAACTCTTTTGTATGTTTTTTCTGTAGTATACTTTATTGTAGTACACTAAAAATTTATTTAAGTATTACTGGTATTTAGTATACTTTTTTCAAGTGTACTAAAGTCCTACTGAAGTATAAACATACTTTTAATTAGTATATTTATAGTGTATAAACATCACACTTTTATTTAACACAAAAAAATAACAAAGTACTAAAAATGTATTTGCGGGTATTTAAGTGTATTTTCATTGCATTTAAGTATATTATTTTTTCACCTGGGTACATATTACGCTCCAAGGTCAATTGTCTTCTTTCAGTTTCATATTTCCTGCACTCTAATATGACGTGTTCCACTGTTTCTTCATGCCCGCAATATTCACATTTCCTTGTGCCTTACCTATTTTCAGTAATGTTCCATTTAATCCCGTGTGTCCAAACCGAAGCCTTGATATTATTGTCTCTTCTCGCCTATTCCTCCCTGTACACCTTATTTCTCCCACTCTCCTTTGAATCTTATGAAACCATCGTCCTTTCCTATTTTCTTCCCATTGTTGTTGCCATTGTTTCTTTAATTTATTTTTAATAATAACTTTTGTTCCTCTAATAATAACTGTAAAATCAATTTGATTATTTTTAGTAACTTCCTTTGCTATTTTGTCTGCTATTTCATTTCCCTTAACTCCATAATGTTTTCAACGTCATTACTTTGCCACCAATGAGATGAGTTGTGGGAGTTACGTTATCTCGACATTATTCATTTACCTACAACCAATGAGAAGGCATGTGGGCGGGGCGACACGTTCAGCCCCGCCTCGATCTGCAGGCTCCAGACAGGGGCTTCTCACCACAGCTGCCAGTAGATTACTGTTATTTTACAGTGCAATGATTTTTTAGAGTGTAGAAGTCCATTATATGGAGAGAAATCCTCAAATGTTTTCCTTCAAAAACATAATTTCCTTACACCTGAAGAAAGAAAGATATGAACATCTTGGATGACAAGGGGGTGAGTACATTATCTGTAAATTTTTGTTCTGAAAGTGAACTACTCCTTTAAGCCCCGATGGGCCAGGATGCTCTGTTTTACGAATGGCCAAGCTGGTCTGCTTTATGTTTTTCCTCCTCTTCTGTGGGACACATAACACAGAATATCTTTGTGCAACCACAGAGTGTTACTTATAGCACCTCGATTTTAATAAAATCACACACATTAGTTTAAGAGGCTCTAATCTGTCAATACTCTGTATTTTAGGACATTCTCTGTATGCCATACTATATAAATCTACTAATCGCAGAAAGGCAATTCAGATTATGGGTACACAGTGCTTTGGTTTTTTGATCATAATGACACACAAAATGCAGATGAAGTGGTAATGATGACAAATTGCCTCCGTTCAGATGTAATAAAACAAACAAATGAACAAACATCAAATCGGTGGCGTAACTACTAGCTGTTACGCAGGGGCCAAATCCCATAGTACTACAGTGCCTTGCAAAATTATTCATACCCCTTCATTTTGTTATGTTGCTGCCTTATGTTAAACTACTTTAAATTACTTTTTTTCCCACATAAATCTACACTCCCTACTCCATAAAGGTGCTTCAACTATGTACTGAGTTAAGAGTATGAATACTTACACTCCATACACCATAATAATGACAAAGCAAAAACCAGATTTGCAAATTTTACAAATGTATTAAAAATAAAACACTGAAATAAGTAGATTGCATAAGTATTCATACCCTTAACTCAGTCCATAGTTGAAGCAGCTTTACAGCCTCAAGTGTTTTTGGGTCTGATGTGAGCATCTTTGCACATCTGCATTTGGCAATTATCTGCCATTCTTTGCCTCACCTTTTCACCTCTCCATCTCTGTCAGCTTGGACATTTTCTAGAGTCCTAGTTGTTCCAGTCGTCTTCCACTATGGAGAATGCTTCTGTCAACCTTCAACGCAGCAGATTTGTTTCTGAACTCTTCTCTAGATCATCGCCTTAACACAAGTCTGTCACTGAGCTCTACAGGCAGTTATCTTGGTTTTTGCTCTGATCTGCATTTTCAGCTGTTAGACCTTTTCTGAGAGGTGTGTGTCTTTCTAAATCAGACTCATTCAAATGAATTTGCCACAGTTTAACTCCACTCGATTTGCACAAATGTTAAAAACTTATTTTTTGCTTTGCCATTATGGATTAGGGAGTGTACAGTTGCAATCATTTAAATTATTATAAAATTAATAATTTTAAATCATTTTAAAATTATTCAACAGAGACTGCAGTACTTTACAAATAAAAGCTTGTCTGAAGTTTCAGGACTTTATAAAAATTGCATCTACAACAGTGTACTGGCATATTAAAAGTGACAATGTCAATATATAATGTAATGGGTTTGAGTTCTAGGATTTGTTTAGTAACACAGCTGTCATAATTATTCAACCCCTATTCAACATTGCCGTTTTAAGTCATTTATTTTTGTGGTAGGGAACAAAATTGTCCTAAAACACAATTAAGCCTTTAGAAACTATAAACAAAAAGCTGAATCAGCTTGAGATGTGTGGTACTTTTCAGTTTGAATATGTTTTATATATTTTCCATTTGCATAAGAAAGCTTTAATAATTAAACTATAGAGTGCTAATTACTGTGAAACTGTCTCAAAGGGTTAATCGAGATATAAAGTGCAGGGCAGAGAAAATGCTGCAGACTGCTGAGAACTTCCTGTGCCTATAAGATAAGAACAGATACTTTCGAAAGTTTGACAGGATGTATGAGTTGACCGGATGTATGAGCCGACAGGATGTCTGAGGTGTGTGTGCGTTGGAAAGATACTTCTGCTTTTAGACGCCAACAGCAGAAGATACACGGAAGAGTGATGAACTCATATAAGGGACTGTTTTCTGAAAGAGAATTCAGAAGAACTCGGAAGGACAGAGTTCTTCTCCAGCGCTGTTTTTGCTCTTGATTTCTCCTATTTGCTGAGCTTGAATAAAACTTTTAAATTTTGATAGATTGACTCCTGAACCATTTTTGAACATGCAGAGGACTATTTGAAAGTCCAACAGATGTTACACATCTATACATTTATCCCATGCATGTGCTGAAGTTGAGTAGCAAATATGGTAAAGTCAACAGAGCTTTCATGAAAGCTATAGAGAAGAAATTGTTTTATTGTATTAGAATGTCTAAGCCTACGTGAAGATTTCTAAGACACTAAAAGCCTTATTCCTTAGTTTAAAGTGTGTTGTACCAGAAAACTTTGAGGGTGTTGAACCAAAAATGCACAATTTCATAAAATGTTTGATCAGAGCAACTGAGAAAAACCTGCAATGTACAGCCAAAGACTTGCGAGATGACCTGACGAAAGGAGGAAAAATACTTCATTCCAGAGTAGAAGATGAACATAAGACAAGCATGGCTTTCATGTTGGAGCATCTTGGCGAATACCACTCTTGATCAAGAAGAACTAAAAGCTTGAATATTCTAAAATTTATTTGGATAGACCTGTGGAGTTCTGGAAGAATGTTTTATGGAGTGATGTGACCAAACTAGAACTTTTTGGACGTATAGATCAGCGGATTGTCTGGTGCAAAAAAGGGAAAACTAATGAGCAGAAGAACATTATCTCCATGGTCAAACATGGAGGTGAACTGATCCAATTATGGGGTTGCTTTACTGTAGCATGAAGTGGAAAACATGACCGTATGAAGGAAACCATGAATTCTTTGAAGTATTAGGCCATTTTGCCAAGAATTGTGATGCCTTTGGTGCAAAGACCAAAGATGATGATCAATGGACTTTCCTGCAGGACAATCATCCCAAAGTAAACATCCAAATCTACTTCTGCTTGGTTCAGGGATCAGACACAGAATGATTTTGAGTGGCCTTTTCAGTCCCCAGATTTAATTCTCATTGAAAATTTTTGGTTGAATTTGAAGAAAGCAGTGGTAAAGTGAAAACCAAGATTATCCGTGATCTAAAAGCTTTTTCAGCCGAGGAATGGTCCAAGATTGCAGTAGAGAGGTGATCAACGCTTCTAAACACTTTCAAACAGCGTTTATTGGTGGTTTTAAATAATAAAAGAATCTGCACCAAATTTTACTTTCGGGGGTTGAATAATTTTGAACATGAACATTTAGAGCCAATTTGATTTTTTTCCCCATTATTTATCAATTTATGTTCTCAGAACTACTCAAATGTGTATTAAAATACTTTATCCTAATGCCTTTGTAGATTTGTTTTTAGAAAAACAAATAATCTGGAACAAAATGTCTTGCATGTCAGGGGGGTTGAATAATTTCGATTGCAACTGTTGATTGATGTTGGAAAAAAGTAATTTAAAGTAGTTTAACAAAAGGCAGCAACATAACAAAATGTGAAAAAAATGAAGGGGTATGAATAATTTCGCAAGGCACTGTATGTTGTGGTTTAATGTTTAAATTGGGTTAATAGTATAATTAATCTATTGTATATAATCAAAATTCAACCTTTCACAGCAAATAAACAGAAACAGCACTACTATTTTGTAAAAAAAAAAAAAAAAAAAAAATGGAATAGCATTACGACACAGTTTCTGAAAAGATGCATTGAGACCGCTTACCTGGTCGAAATTTCAGTGTTTTACTTTCATGTAACTTTGTTCTTGTCAGCTCTGGCAGTACAGGAAGGCCTGATAAATGATTTGCATTCTGATTTCGAAAGTCCACTTTAGTCATTCGACTAATTTTGTAACTCCATGTTAACTAGCAGTAATTAGAGTTTTAGTAGACTGTCTGCTTATTATCTACTAACACTTTATTTTAATGGATTTTCTACTGACTATAAGTAACTTTGCAAGTACATGTTAACTTATTTTACTAACCCTAACCTAAAAGTCTACTAATAATCTAATTATAGTTAGTTGACGTAGTTGTTTATGATTAGTAGAATGTCTAAGGTGGACTATCAGAATTAAGTGTAATCAAAAAACAGCAAGAAACACTAAAATAACCATGACTTTTTTAAGTAGAAGACTAAATAGTATTTTTTTAATGTATTCCAATAATCTTCGTTTTATTTACAACTTAGAACAATCAGGGTTTTTGTTTACAGTGTAGAGCCCTCTTTCATTTGAATGCCCAGCAAAGGGACTATCCTGAGTCTTGAGTCGAGTATCAGTGATTGTAGAGGTTTTGGTCTGTGGCATGTCCTATGGAAGGGAGCACTCCATGGGGTCATGTGAATCAGGCAGGAGGTGGCAGTTGAAGGGCCAGTTGAGGCTGAACAGGTTGAGGGTTTGACTGCATTGCTGCTCAGCGCTGGAGCAGACGGACTGACACGGCTGCAGGACTCCACTCTGAGCGCTGCACTGAGGAACAAACATACCACACACCAGCTGCCGGAAAGATTCAAAACAGCCAAACTCCATCAGCACCTGCAATCATATCACAACACACTTCAGACTTCAGAGTAGTTACTCATCCCTTACCAAAAAAGAGGTATACTTCAAGTTCATTTTATTAAGTATACTTAAGTAAGGTTCAAGTATATTTTAAGTATACTTTATGTGGTAAGTATACAAATATCAGTGTACTAGTAGTATACTTGTAAGTGTACTATTTCAATACTCCTTGGGACTAAATTGGCCCACTTTCTAGTATATAACAGTATACTTTTAAGTATAACAGTAGTAAACTGTGAGTACACTACTAGTTCACATCCATGTTTTCAGTTTGCACTGCAAGTATACTAAAAGTGAACTTATATGTATACTGATAGTTTACTAATTAAATACTTTTTTATGCATTTTTAGTACTCTTTGAAGTATAGTCTCAGTAAACTACTAGTTTAGTAGTTTTATACTGCAAGTATACTCGTAAGTTTTCTTTAAGTGAACTTTACATCATACTTTAAGTATACTACTAAGTCCCTATTTAGGTATTAATTTATATATAGTTTGTTATATGAATATCTGAACATACAAAACATCAAAAGAAAGAACAGGGGATCTGCTTGCAAACAAAAACATTTTATTCTAGCTCCATGCATTTTTTTAACACTTGAATGTGGGTTTCATAAGTAAAAACTAAATAAATAAACAACATTTTGAACAAAAAGCTAAAAAAGACTATTGATGATAATCAAAACGTAGATGGAGTTGATCAACAGCCCAAAGCTTGACAGTCATTATTACCTCTTCATGGGTCGACATTTTATTCCATAACGTTACACAGTTTTCCATATCTATGGTTTTGATGCTGTTTTATGTCTGACGATTGTGTTAGATTACATGTGGAAGCATCTGTTGTTTCGGTTTCTTCTACACTTGTGTTTTGGAAATTGTGTTCAGTAATAGCACTCCTAGCGTATAACAATGAAAACACAGATTCTCAGAATACTTTTTCTAAGTAAGTTAAATGTAAATGTAATTTTAACTATATTTCTGTGAAGTACATAAATAGTAGACTGAAAGTATACTTTCCTATTTTTTAGTTTAAAAGATGTATACAAATAGCACACTTGAATAAACTTCTTTTTTGTAAGGGCAGATAACTCTATGAGTTGTTGAGAAGCTGGATTCATTCTCACCCTGTACTTGTGCAGAATAGAAGCAGCTTCTCTCTGATCTGAAATTGACAGCCAGATGTTTGGAAAGGACGTGAGATTATAGCTCAGACCTCTGCACATTTCAACCTGGATGGGCTCACAAGATGAAACTAAGAAATAAAGGGAAAATAAGAAATGTGAAAGAGAATAAAAACAGTAACACTGCAGGAAAAGTCTTTTCCAAACTGAAATGTGTTCTCACTAAAAGGAGGGTAGGTAGAGTTAATGCAGTTGTGCTCGTCTGCAGCATCTGCGCAGTCGTTCCAGCCGTCACACAGCCAGTCCTGGTGCAGACACTCCCCAGAGCCACACGCAAACTCTGCTGGACCACATGTTCCTCAAAGCAGAAAGCAGTGATGCTGGGAAGATTCACAATCTCACAGAACGTCTTTAATCAATCACTGTGAAAGTACAGTACTCACTTTCTGAAAGAGACATGGCCTTAAATGATGCATAAAAGCCACTGTCTGCAACCCCTTCATCTGCCACAAACAGCACAGTCATCACAGAACCAGACGAGGTGAGATCAGGAGGAAGAGCCAATCCACAGAACCTGCCCAGAGAGACAGTGGGACGTCAAGTGTTCATTATTAAATGAGCAGAAAGCTTTCCCTTACGAAAAAAAAAGTTTAAGTGTGCTATTAGTATACTTCTTTTAAACAGAAAAATATGAAAGTATACTTTCAATTGTCACAGTCGTGTGCAGGAGGTGAAGTGTGAGTTTCATAAGAGAGGCCGGGAAAACAGGAATATAAATGAAAACACTTTAATAAGAAAAACAAACAGAAATCCAGGGTACACATGAAACACAAAGTAACTTTCATTGACGGACAAAGGGGAGTGAGCAGACACAGACTTAAATACACTGAAACAGGGGTGTGGTTACAAACGAGCAAAAGAGGGGGAAATACAAATATGGGCAAGACTGAACCAATTTAGACAAAACCAAAAGGGGGAAACAAGGACTAAACCAAATGTACTGGAAACAGAGGGGGAAAAACACTGGGAAAACAGAACAGAACAGGACAAAATGCTGACATCAATCTACTTTTTATGTGCTTCTCAGAAATGTGCTTTATATATATATATATATATATATATATTTATATATTAGGGCTGTCAAATGATTAAAATTTTTAATCAGATTAATCATGTGTTTAATCAGTGGATTAATCATAATTAATCACTATTTGCAACTACACCTGAATCCTAACCATTTTTTTTTCTGAAATGCATACCAAAAAATAAATAACAGAACACAGATACATAATTTTCACACTTTCATATTATGTCAGGGCCGGCATCGGGCCTGTTTTAGGCTACTCCTTATTTTTAATATTTTAGACATCCATCAATTATGTTGAAGAAGAAAAAAATGCCGCGCTGGTGGATGCAACACAAGACTTTCGGTTTTACTTTCGAGACAGGCTCGGATGGCGCAGCTGGAAGAGATCCGCGTTCATTTGCACGCAGTAGGCTGAAACTTGCCACAAAATGCCGGCAAAAATAAATAATGAATGTGTCGGGAAAGAGTAAGGACATATCTGAATTATTTATTAATAAAGTGTATTCAGAGTCTATGTCGCAAAGATCCTGACAGCAATCTCCTTTTTGGAAGCGCCTTGAGAGAGAAATTTATCTTTACTGATTAGCCTACATAATAAACAAGTTTTTGTTTTCGATTTGTTTTATTTCGTTAAGTAATAATTTAAAGCTCTCTATAGATATGTTTATCATGTATGTGAGGCATGCATTTCGCTTTATTTTTGTTAAGCTTGCTGTTCAAGAACGAGACGACAGAAAGCGCATCATTTTTGTTCCGTCAATTGCTTTGATATCACTGTGTCAGTCACCGCTTTTTCGAGAATGAACCCAGCATAACTATGCAGATGTAATTCCCAAAACATAAGAAAAACGAAAGTTTCATACAAATTCTGAATGAATTCTAGCCTGGAAAGTGCAAAGCGCGCTCCCTTTATTATCACTAAAAGCATCACAAATCTTAGTTCATAGAGATCTCACAAAGTTCCAGTATAATCAATAAAGCTTTCTAAACTACACAATGAATCTTTTATTTACATCGCGTCTGCACTTAGTCATGAAATCACCAATGCTGGATTGTTTGCCAGATCTTCAATTGCTTTGCTTTCGTTTGAGGGTACAGTATATAGCACCGTCTACCCCAGTCCCCAGTAGAACCGGGCCTAAGCTTGGCTATAACCACTCCAGTTGCAGAGGGGCTGTCGCCCAGGCTTGTACTTGTTAACTGTACCATCATCATTCTTTGTATATTTGAATCCGTCCATAGGCTCACCTTGCTCCATCTCGCCTCTAGCTCCCCAACCACTTTCCTGACAAATAATTCGTCACACTGCGCGTGTGTGAAATGCGTTAAAAAAATTGACGTAATTAACAACCACAAAATAATTATCGCCATCAACGCGTTATTTTTGACAGCCCTAATATATATATACTTAGAAAAAGTCTAAATATATTTGAGCTCTACTTGTGCTCTGAGAATCCGTGTTTTCATTGTTATACTCTAGGGGCACTATTACACATCTTCTGAACAGAATTTCCAAAACACAAGTGAAGAAGAAACCGAAACAACAGATGCTTCCACATGTAATCTAACACAATCGTCAGATATAAAACAGCATCAAAACCATAGATATGGAAAACTGTGTAACGTTATGGAATAAAATGTCCACCCATGAAGAGGAAATAATGACTGTCAAGCTTTGGGCTGTTGATCAACTCCATCTACGTTTTCATCATCAATTTTTTTTTTTTTTTTTAGCATTTTGTTCAAAATGTTGTTTATTTATTCATTTATACTTATGAAACTTACCCACATTTAAGTGTTTATTTAAAAAAAAGTGCATGAAGCTAGAATAAAATGTTTTTGTTTACAAGCAGATCCCCTGTTCTTTCTTTTGATGTTTTGTTCAGATATTCATATAACAAAATATATAAAAATTAATACCAAAATAGGGACATAGTAGTATACTTAGGCTCAATCCCAATTCTACCCCTTACCCCTACACTTAGCCCTACCCCTCCGTTTGGCGCGTTCACGTGAAGGGGTAGGGGTGTCTCATTTCTCTTTTGGTTGGAGGGGTAGGGGTAAGGGGAAGGGCCAGATAGCCCTCCAAACGAAGATTTTTCAGGACCTCACTTCAAACGAAGGGCTAAGAGAAATTTCCAACATGGCTGCTCACTCGAGCAAGCAGACTCGTAAATATAAGTAATTTTTGCCTTTAATAAGGATTTTCATGACAATGTTTCATTATATGTATATTACCTTCAATCTTGTGTTTGTGTTTATGGTGTTGTTTTGTAAATAAACGTTTGCAAAAAAAATCGCTAAAGTTTGCTAGCAGATAGCACTGATTGCACGATATTACAAAATATATTTTTATGTCATATACACTTGACTGCATGTTAGAAACATGAAAGACCAGTGGCACGGCAATTTGCAACGGTGGTGTAGTGGAGGGTGTACGCAGGTAACGTATACGGTGTATACACACTTCCACTTTTTAAATCCCCTCTGATGCGCATTATTCAGTGTCCTGCATTCGCCAAAATCATGGCAGTCCACCACATCCAGTCATGTGAATAAATATAAATATTCGCTCAAAACACCCAATAAAGGCAGTGATGATGCAGTCAGGACCGTGGAGCCGGCTTGCTTTGAAATGCATTTAATGATTGCGCCTAATGCACCTGCGCCCGCTCACCGCACCAGTAATTTAAATCAGTACATAATAATAAAAACGATACCTTACAAATAAAAAGAAGCTGATTTTTACGATCGGAATTTTTTAAACAAGTGAACCCCTGTAAACATTTTAGTCCAAGGATCCAGAAAACGAACGCGTTCAAATAGAAAGTTGAAAACGAAATTCACAAATGAAGCATATATACTTCTCCAGGCACCACTACACTGATCAGCAATTTGCCGCGCATGTGATAATGCATTGTTTGTTTTGCTTACGGCCACATGTGAATGAACGGTGCGTACACCGTACTTTTTGCAACATGACAACATTTTGACATCTTGGAATGAGTGATAAACATCTGCGCATGTCCTCTGACGTAACATTAGGAACTAGCGACAACCTATGATGACGTATCACAGTGTTGTAGTGGTGTCCCATTTCTTAGGGGAAATATTTTAGCCCTTCCCCTTTACACTTCGTTTCAAGGGACAAGGGGAAGGGGCGAGGGGTAGGCGAAGGGGTAGAAAATAGAATTGGGATTGGGCCTTAAAGTATGATGTAAAGTTCACTTAAAGAAAACTTACGAGTATACTTGCAGTATAAAAATACTTAACTAGTAGTTTACTGAGAGTGTTCTAAAAATGCATAAAAAAGTATTTAATTATTAAACTATCAGTATACATATAAGTTCACTTTTAGTATACTTGCAGTACAAACTGAAAACATGGATGTGAACTAGTAGTGTACTCACAGTTTACTACTGTTATACTTAAAGTATACTTTTATATACTAGAAAGTGGGCCAATTTAGTCCCAAGGAGTATTGAAATAGTACACTTGAATGTATACTACTAGTACACAGATATTTGTATACTTACTACATAAAGTATACTTAAAATATACTTGAACTTTACTTAAGTATACTTAAAAAAATAAACTTGAAGTATACTTCGTTTTGGTAAGGGTGTGTGTATGTGGTTGTGTTCAGTATGTTACCTGCCCAGCACAGTGTTGGCATCTGTGTCTGCGCCGTCATGAACCTCCACATAATCAAACTCACAGACATCCTGTGTCTCCAGACTGAAGTTCTGAAAACTTAGTCTAATTACTTGTCCGTCTTCCACAGATATTCGCCATGTACATAACTATGAGAGAGGTACAGATAAACACAATTAATACAGATGTGAGAAAAGCATGCAACCAAAACAAATCTAGTTATTTAAAAGTTGCCCTGTTGAACTAATACATTAATTAATCAGTGCAAAGCAAGTTTCCCTTACCAGAAAGAAGTATACTTCAAGTTTATTTTATTAAGTATACTTAAGTAAAGTTCAAATATATTTTTAAGTATACTTTATGTAGTAAGTATACAAATATCAGTGTACTAGTACACTGTTAAAAAAAAAACTAATTTTGCAGAAAATAACTGTAACTTTTTTACAGTAGTTTTCTGTAATTTCAAGTTACATTCAAAACTTAGTAAGATTACTAACAATATCTGTAAACTTACAACTTGACTGTTATTTTAGGTCCTTTTTCATTAAAGACAAATGACAGTATTTTTTATTTTTTATACAGAAAAAATACTGTATTATTTTTACAGTATTTCTTGTGTTATTTTAAATTATGTTAAAAACTTTGTAAAATTACAAACAATATCTGTAAATTAACAACTTAATTGTTATTTTAAGTATTACTCCATTAATGACAAATTACAGGAATTCTCATTTTTTTTGTACAAAAAATTATTGTATTTTTTACAGTATTTTTTCTGTTTTCTTAAACTACTTACATATTGATGTAAAATTACAAAAACAATCTGTAATTAAATAATGTTGCTCATTAAGGTTTATGTCCATACTAACAATTTAATGTTCTTTTTGTAATTTGAAAGTAAATCTTATTAGTTTTATATTTAAGGTGTATTTTGCATTAAAACTCTGTAATTTTAAATAAAACAGAAGTAGAATATATATAAAATAGAAAATCAGTCTTAAAATCCACATATCCTGTAACCATGCACTAAAAATCTATTGCATTAAAAATTGTTTATTTTTATAAAGAACAAATTAACCAATAAAGAGCGAGTGTATAATTTATTTGCAGAAGTCAAGTCAAAAAGCAATACCACAGTAGTCCAAATGACAATACGTTGCAGTCGCAGTCCTCTCTGGTGGAATATACAGTAGGATAATAATGTAGTTTGAGGAGCAGGGCATCATTTAAGTTGTTAAACGCTCAAAACACTAGTATCCCGAATTCACTAATCACTATCGCTCAGTTGACGCGTTTTTCCTTTTTAAAACACGCATTACCGGTGGAAACACTGCAAGTCGCAATCTATGACGGTACCGGCGACAGCCAATGAGCGTTTGATTATCGCTGCCGTTAATTATTCTGGCCAATGACTAGTAGGGAGCAGTTTCCCGGTCAAATTTGAATATGCTGCTGATCGGCTGATTCGGCTTCTTGTACAGTGACAGTCTGCTTCTCCTCAAGCAACGGCTTTCACGTGGATTATTTTACGTCTGACTGCTTAATTCATATTTTGAGCGAGTTTTGGTTGTGGAATGAAGATTGAGAACAAACAAATGCGAATATGGACTTTTTCCAGCAGCTAAAGATCATGCAAACTGCAAAAGGTAAGTATCCTTTACTATTATATAAAGTTCTAATAGACTGTAACGCTAGTTATATTAAGATACAGTTTACTGAAGAAGTGATATACTAATCGCGATTACATATCTTAGTATCCTACCAGTGTGTGTTACTGTGTTTTGTTAGTATGAGCTAATACTGTTAGCTGCGGCTAGGCGGTAACGTAACATTATATTTATGTCTTGCTGAATATATGAAGTGAAAGAAATCTGCACCTCACTTGAATAGTCAAATACAGACAGTTTACTTAAGATGTAATTGACCTAAATACAGTCGCTAATGTTTTGAGTCCAGATTAACAAACCCGCTTGGTGTCAGTTACTGGATCTGTACATTTTGTTCTTAAAGTTACAGCAATATAATTAAGCCTAACATTACCCTCAGTCGGTCTTAATTATAATCAAACACTAAAGAGAAAATCATTCAATGTACTTAACTTGCCTTTGTATTAGTCCTATTGTTTGTAACGTTAATTTGCTACTTTGATCGCATGTTGAATGAAATACAATATAATAAATAACTATACTGTAATATATTACTATTGTGAAATAATATGGTCATATCGTGCAGCCATGCTAGTTTTAAGATCAAACTCACAAAATGTGACAGAACTTCAAAATGAGTAACCTGAGAACACTGTTATGTGAACTCATCTGACAGAGAGAGGACCTGAGTGAAAGCATGATCATTGGACTCCATGGAGAAGAATACTAGATGTAAACCAGGATTTTGGATCAGCTGTGCAGATTTGGTATGGAGCTGGTGAGTACATTTTTGCAAGCCCATGTCTGTCAGTAAGTAGATAGTGTTCTATCAAACAAATAAATTTTAATTTAATTGATTGCTTGTGTGTGTGTGTTTCCCCCTTATGATCCTGAAGTTTTGGGAATGAAAATCTTCTACATGATCTTCAGAGGAAGTAAGTATTCATTTCTAACATTAAGATTCTACATCATGTCATTCTTAACATTAAGACACACTAACATTAGAAATGTTCATAGTATTTTTCTTCTGTTTTTTAATTTAATTTAATTTTTATCTTTTTTTAATTTGTTTTGTTTTGTTTTGTTTTTTTACCCCCAGCTGATTACTGACCATTTGGAGGAGGACTGCTCTTCATCTGGTGTGTCTGTCACTTCTGGTGCAGAGTCATGGACCTTTTATTGTATGTTTTGGTTTTACTTATTATCACACTACATTAATTATCAGAGCTACAGTGGTGCCCAAAAATATTAGAACACTAGTATTTTAACTAACTAACTAGTGCCTTAACTAATGGTTTAAACTTAACTATTTCTATCATTTGCTATAGTGTGTCAGTATGAAATATGTCTACATTTTCAAGTGTTCATTTTGCCATTAATTATAATAATCAGTTACACAAGGAGTATGAAAACAGACAGTGCTTCACACAGAGGTCTAATCTCATCATCTAAATCCAGAAGAACTGTGGCAACATCTCCAAGATACTTAAAGAAACCCACCAGCAAAGCAGTACTGTTAAAAAGCACTTTTAAGCACTTGTGTACAAATTCTGTAAAATGAGAATGTTGATAAAAATATCATAAATGTCAAAAATGTTATATGTTTTCTTCATCAATTAACTTCTTTTGACCATCATCTTGTGTTTAAAGCAGCTTTTGCACTAGGTGCACTTGCGGATAGTTTTTCAGGTTTGCAGGTGGCTCTCTTGAAGCATCTTGGAGATGTTGCTACAGTTCTTCTAGATTTAATCTGTCTCAGTTTGTTCTGTTTCTTCGTGTCATTCTGTGCAGAATGGATGATGATAAAATCAGATCTCTGTTTGGAGCACTGGCTGTTGTCAAACAAAAATCTTACTGGATTATTACATTTAATGGCAAAATTAATGTTTAGAAATATAAAATAAAATTACCAATTGAAACACTACAGCAAAAGATAGACATAACTGAATTAAAATCATTTTTAGCTGGTAAAAATACTAGTGTTCTAATAATTTTGGGCACCACTGTATATGATGCACATGAATTAAGATAAAATGATGTGGATGAGATAGAAATGCATTTTTAGTTCAGTTTCTCCTTGCTCTGAATAACTGGTTATGAAAAATTCAGTAATCTAAATTTTGATCTGAAACTAATAAAATTGTTAATCTTGACAATTTTGTAGATGTACTGGTTTTGTATTTATTCAGTTTTAAAGGACTAGTTCAGTTCTGACACAAATATTTCCTGCTGATAATTTACTCACCCCTGTGTCATTTAAGATGCTCATGTCTGTCTCTTTTTCTGTCGAAAAGGTTTTTGAGGAAAACATTCCAGGATTTTTCTCCATATTTCGATGGGAGCCAATAGGTTGAAGGTCCAAAATTAATTGTCAATGCAGCTTCAAAGGGCTCTACATCATCCCATCCAAGGAATAAGGGTCACTGGGAACTTGTAAAGCCCTTTGAAAGCTGTATTGAAATTTTGAAACCTTTATCCTTGACCTTAATCCCACTGAAGTCCACTATATGGAGAAAAATCCTGAAATCTTTTCCTCAAAAACTTTAATTTCTTTTCGACTTCAAGAAAGAAAGATATGAACATCTTGGATTACATGTGGAAGAGTGAATTATCAGGAAATATTTTCTAATAGTTTTAAGTTAAACATATATTTAATTAAACGTTTTGATGAAACTGTCCCATGTTCTTTTAATGTAATTGTGCTGTATTTCTTTAAAAAATTGCTGAAATGTAAAATGTTAATTTTATATGGCATTTGCACAGACTTTGTATTGCAGACTGGTTTTTGTCTTTTAAATAAAACTGTTAATTTTCCACCTTGAGCATGCTTTGACACTTTATTGAAGGTTTTTTATTGTAATGATTTGTAAAATAACAGTGTTTCTCTGTAGAACATTTAGTGCTTTCATTGTAATAAAATTTGTCAAATAAGGGTTTTACACTGTAAAAAAATGGTCAAACGACTGGCAGCTATGGCTGCCAAACAAAAACCATAAAGTTAAAGTAAAATATTGTAACCAAAAAAGGGGAAAGTCTGTAAAATAAAGGTTTTACACTGTAAAAGAGGTCCCGTAAAAAAACGGTCAAATGACTGGCAGCTACGGCTGCCAAACAAAAACCGTAAAATTAAAGTAAAATATCCTAATTGAAACAAGGAAAATTCATAAAAATAAGGGTTTTACACTGTAAAAAAAGTCCTGTAAAAAACGGTCAAATGACTGGCAGCTATGGCTGCCAAACAAAAACCGTAAAATTAAAGTAAATTATCGTAATTGAAACAAGGAAAAATCTGTAAAATGATGTTTTTTTTCTGTAAAAACTTTAATGAAAATTTCTGTAAAATTATTGTTTTTGCACTTTATTTCAATTAAGATATTTTACTGTAATATTACGGTTTTTGTTTGGCAGCCGTAGCTGCCAGTCATTTGACCGTTTTTTTTACGAGATTTTTTTTTACAGTGTAGTATACTTTCAAGTGTATTATTTCAATACTCATTGGGACTAAATTGGCCCACTTTCTAGTATATTAAACTATACTTTTAAGTATAACAGTAGAAAACTGTGAGTACACAACTAGTTTACATCTATGTTTTCAGTTTGTACTACAACTATACTAAAAGTGAACTTATAGGTATACTGATAGTTTACTAATTAAATACTTTTTTATGCATTTTAGTACACTTAGAAGTATAGTCTCAGTAAACTACTAGTTTAGTAGTTTTATACTGCAAGTATACTCATTCATTTTCTTTACGTGAACTTTACATCATACCCCTATAACAATGAAAACACAGATTCTCAGAGCACAAGTAGAGCTCAAATATATTTAGACTTTTTCTAAGTATAAGTCAAGTATACTTAAATGTCATTTTAAGTATATTTCTGAGAAGTATTTAAAGCACATTTCTGAGAAGCACATAAAAAGTAGACTGTATACTTTCCACGTTTTAGTTTAAAAGAAGTATACTAATAGCACACTTAAACTTCTTTTTCCATATTATAAATATACATCATACATATATACATCAGCTGTGGTGAGGTGAGCAGACACGTTTAAATACACAAAATATTATAAGGAGAAATAGTGTTTGCAATGTAAAGGGGCTGGACTGAAAGGGAAAAAAATGTAAACTGAAAAATTTGAACATTTAACCACCAACTGTCACGATCCTGGCGGGGTTGAGGAGTGGAAAATGATGAGGAGAACCGGAGTAGAAGAACGAATAAAGATTTATTAAATAAAACACAGTAACTAATACAAACAAAACAAAACCGGGAGTATAAGGTGAGCACATGTACACAAGCAAACAGAGGTAACAGTTAGCATTGACAGACAAATGGGGAGTGCACACACAGATTCTAAAATACACTGAAACGGGGGCGTGGTCACTAACAAGATAACAAGATAACGAGGGGGAAATACAAATATGGGCAAGACTAGACTAAATGAGACAGAACTAAAGGGGAAGACAAGGACTAAACCATTAGAACTAGAAACATGGGGGGAAAACACTTGGGAAACAGAACAGAACAGGACAAGACACAGACATAATCCTGACATTAACAGCAGCTGATAAACATGTGAATCATTAACCTGTTGATGTGGGTAATGCTTCGGATGGTTTGGACTGGACAGTGATCCGTACTCTCCGGTTATTTTTCCCCCACACTCTAAGAATCAGAAGATTGAAAGATGGAATCATGATATTGATTACAGTTCTTACTTTCGAGCAAAAAATTTATGTCATTACTGTAATTACCCTTGTGTTTCTGGCTGCAGTTGACTTCATCTGACCCGTCCTGACAGTTCGGCTGATTGTCACAAACAGAAACGGCTAATAAACAACGACCGCCGTCACACATAAACTCCTCTCTGGAACAGCTTTCTGATCACAGACAAAACAGAACATTTCAGTAGATACAAACAGAAAAATAACACACCATGTGCCATTATTATAATCTTTGATCAGAATATCCTATATACAGTAGTCAACATTTGAACTGGATCAAAACCTTTTATCAAAGTTGTACTAAAACCAAAAACAATACCCGTTTTTGCCTTTGGACAACTTTAATGAACTTTTTTGATCCATTTCAAATATTCGTTACTCTAATTTCACTGCTTGCTGTTTTTTCCCTTCCAGGAACTTCAAGCTGCGTCAAAACGCTATGGGAACGCCTTCAGCGTGAGCACGCTCTGAATCCTGAGTGTAATCAGTTCAAAGGAATCTCAAGACGTCACGGGCGTCATGACGTCACCGACCGGGAAGCTAAAAAGCATGTGCAGTGAAAACAGCTTCAGCTTTCTGTCTTTAGCAAGAGCTCTATGTGTGTGTGTCACTCTGTTTTTATGTGCCAGTTTGCACAGCTTTTATTTGAGAGAGTCACTATGTCCTTCAAAAATAAGCAGCAGCATTTTATTCTGTGTGCTCCCCCTCTGAAAAAAATGGGGATACACACAGTCTATTTCTTGTCTGTTTGGGAGCGAAGCACGGGAGTCAGTTCTCGAGGGAGCTGAATGCCCGTATTGTCATTCCCCGCGGCTCAGTCCCGCCTCTGCCGAGGCAGGGTGGCTGCTGTTGTCGTGGGGATTGCACATAGATCTATGAAACGGGTTAGAGACGATTTCAATCCATCTCTGCCTTTTCCTGGATCTAGTGCACACTCTCTCTCTGGGTTTCGAAGCCCGCGCTGCGGTCCTTCTCCCTTTGAGTGAGAGTCTGTGGCGAAGTGAGCGGTGTCAACTCTTGAGGGAGCTGACGGCTCGCATTCTCGCTGTGCACGCTTCACTTGCAAGTCCCGTTTTGCCGAGGCAGAGCGGAGGCTTTCGTTGTGGAGTCGCAAAACTCATGATTGAGAAGATTGCTCGTGTCGTCTCGATTCTCATCATAGTCGTGAGAGTAAGAGAAGGCTGGTCACTCACTGTACAGCAGCTCTACAAACTGCTGGGTCTGATGGCAGCTGCGTCCAACGTGATATCTTTTGGCCTGCTGTACATGAGACCCCTACAGTGGAGGCTCAAGACCAAGCAGTTTCCCCGAGGGGAAATCTGCTTCACATGATCTAGGTCACGCAGCGATCCCTTCGTGCCTCAGACATGTGGAGCAAGCCTTGGTTCTTGTTACAGGGCCCAGTGCTCGGAGCTCTTTGTCACCGTGTTACGCTTGCCACAGATGCGTCCCTCACTGGCTGGAGAGCGGTCATGAGTGGCTGCTCAGCCCGCGGCTGATCCGCACTTTCGCGAAGTGTGTGGATGCAGCTCTGGCTCCTCTGCGATTCCAGGGCATCCGCATGCTCAACTATGTCAGCGATTAGTTGATTTTGGCTCAATTTGAGCAGTTGGCAGTTCAACATCAAGGTGTTGTTCTGTCATGGAAGTGTTGGGGTTAAGACTAAAAACGCCAAGAGAAGTGTGTTTTCTCCATTATAGAGGACCACTTATCTGGGTGTGGTGTGAGATTCGTCCACAATGCAGGCACGAATGTCTCCTGCTCGTGTCGACTCGATCCGCACCGTGGTGAAAGAGGGCTAGTCACTCACTGTGAAGCAGTTCCAGAAACTGCTGGGTCTGATGACAGCTGCGTCCAACGTGATACCTTTTGGCCTGCTGTACATGAGACCCCTACAGTGGTGGCTCAAGACCAAGGGGTTCTCCCTGAGGGGAAACGCGGCGATGCCTTCGTGCCTTAGACATGCGAAGGGAATCTTGGTTCAGGGCCCAGTGTGGGGAGCTCTTCGTTGCCGCGGCATGCTTGCAAAAGATGCGTCCCTCACTGGTTGAGGATCGGTCATAAGTGGCCGCTCAGCCCTTGGTCTACGGAGGGGTCATCATCTCATGTGGCACTCTTTTGCCTGGAGATGCTGGCCATGTCTCAGGCTCTGAGACACGTTCTCCCAGACCTAAGAGATCACCATGTGTTGGCGCGCACCGACGACACAGCAGTGGTCTCTTACATCAACCACCAGGGAAGTCTGCGTTCGCGCCCCTTGAACAGCTGGCGCACCAGATCTCTGTGTTGTCCCAGGGGAACTCCTCCATCGCAGTTCACATCCCTGGGCATCTCAACTTGGGAACAGACATCCTGTCGAGGCAGGGGCCGAGACCCGGGTAATTGAGGCTTCACCCCTATGCGGTGAAGCAGATTTGGAGAGCACTTTGTCTCTCTGAGTCATCCAGCTCCCCTGGGGCCATGGTACAGACGTGGCTGAGGCAAGCAATTGAGTGACCCACTCCACCCTGAAGATTTACGTGGTGGCTATTGTGGCTTACCACGCCCCTCTTGGTGGCTTTCAGTGGGCATACACCCATTTTTACACATTTTCTCTGCGGTGCGCTGAGGCTGAGGCCCTTTCGGGAGCCCGGCCAATAGAAGCTTAATTGTATGTGTCCAGTGTGAGCACTGGACACATACGTCCACAGAACTACCCTGTGGAGGAAGGCTGACCAACTCTTGGTCTGTTTCGGCCCTCCTAGGAGAGTCAATCCTGCTGCTAGCCTTCCATAAGCCGGTGGATTTTGGATGCCATTGGATTCCTCTGGTCTCCCCACACCCTTGGGAGCCAAGGCTCACTCTACCAGGAGTATGTCCGCCTTCTCAGTCTTCTTCTCAGGCTTGTCCACTCTGGACATTTGTAACGCTGCGGGTTTGTCCACGCCCCTTGGCTAGATTCTATGGCCTAGATCTCCGAGCCTCTTCCAGTTCCTCGTTCTCTCGCCCTATTTCTGGGCATGGACTCACCTCAGTATGGCGGCGTTCTCGTTACCATAGTGTTTCGACGCAGCTCGAAGTTCCTGGAAGGGAACGTCTTAGGTTACGTATGTAACCCTAGTTCCCTGAAGGGAACGAGACACTGCAACGAGCCTCTCCTCACTGCACGTGCTTTTAAGCTTCCTGGTCGGTGATGTCATGACGCCTGTGACGTCTCGCGATTCTTTTGGACTGATTACACTCAGGATTCAGAGCGTGCTCACGCTGAAGGCGTTCCATAGTGTTTCGACGCAGCGTCTCGTTACCTTCAGGGAACTAGGGTTACATACGTAACCTGAGACGTTAATTTGCAATTGCTTCAATCTTTTTTTAATTCTAAGGTAAAATAATATAATTTGGCTAAACCACATGAAATATGCGCTAATTTTTTAGTACAAAAATCTAAACACTGGATGAAGTCAGTTTCAAAATTCTTGTTTAATTTTTTTGACATATTAGAGTCACGTGTTTTCACAGAGGGAATTTGGGGTATCTAATTTTTTCACTCCATAATTCAGAAAAAACTTAGAACAGACAGAAAACAATGAATTTTTTTTCTACCATTTTTTGGGGGAATAAAATGTTGTATAAAATCAAGCAAATTATATATGAACAAATCCCTCTGTAAAAACCTTCAGGATATAGACAGGATTAAAAATGTAAAGTGTGGTGTGTGTAAGTGCTACTGAAGTGGAGATTTATGGCTCAGTGTAGGAGAAAAAAACTTGTGGACTTTAAAAATATGTATTGTAATTGAAATCTATTGACACAAATGGAAAAAGTGCTATAAAAGAGACAAATAACAGTGTTTTGGGGGTGTTTTCTTTCCACTAGTCTGAAAAACACTTTATGAAAAACCAAAAAGCCCAAAATTTAACCAATTTAAGGTTTGTTCCAGTTTTACTTACTCTGTGCTGGTAATATAGAACGATATTGTGCAATGAAGCCATTGCCGCCAATACTCCCATCAGAATGGAAGGACACCAGCACAGTACTGCTGTTAGTGTTCAGTGTTGGTGGTGCGACGCTGCCACAGAATCTAGGAAGAAGTGAATCTTGATTATTAAACATTTAACTGCCAAGAACAGATAAATTATTCAGGGCGAAGCCTTTAATAACTATTTCGGTTGGCAAGGACTCTTATTATGTTTTTACATCATACTTTTAAGTATACTACTATGTCCCTATTTAGGTATTAATTTGTACATATTTTGTTATATGAATATCTGAACATACAAATCATCAAAAGAAAGAACAAGTTGTAAACAAAAACATTTTATTCTAGATTCATTCATTCTTTTTTATAAACACTTGAATGTGGGTAAGTTTCATAAATAAAAAATAAATAAACAATATTTTGAACAAAAAGACTATTGATGATAATCAAACGTAGATGGAGTTGATCAACAGCCCAAAGCTTGACAGTCATTATTACCTCTTCATGGGTGGACATTTTATTCCATAACGTTCCACAGTTTTCCATATCTATGGTTTTGATGCTGTTTTATGTCTGACGATTGTGTTAGATTACATGTGGAAGCATCTGTTGTTTCGGTTTCTTCTACACTTGTGTTTTGGAGATTCTGTACAGAAGATGTAATAGCGTAATAGCGCCCCTAGCGTATAACAATGAAAACACAGATTCTCAGAGCACAAGTAGAGCTCAAATGTATTTTAAGTATATTTCTGAGAAGTATATAAAGCACATTTCTGGGAAGTACATAAAAAGTAGACTGAAAGTATACTTTCTTATTTTAAGTTTAAAAGATGTATACCAATAGCACACTTGAATAAACTTCTTTTTTTGTAAGGGCAGTCAGCACTTAAGAATTGGTCTTAGACTTTACTGAAAGTTGCTTTTAGCTTCTTTATAAAAGTCTCCCATACTTAGAAAAGTCCTACTTTTTACTACGAATTTTTTGACATTTAAGTCAAAGTTTAAGACTATTCTTAAGTGAATTTTTGGAAAGTTTTACACATACGGGCAGCTTGTTAACAATAGAAAACGAGAAAAACAGAAACGCATGAAACAACTCAGTGAAACACAGGGAACCCAGAGATTTACAGTAACTTGGTTAACAGGACTTAGGTGTGAACAATGTGAAACTAATGTGGGAAACAAAAAGAACTATAAAAAGACGAGAAAAAACGAGAACAGGAAACCAAACTGAAACTTCAAAATAAGAGTCCAAAACAACACACCAAATGGGAAACATGACAGTGTTCGTTTAATTGAATAAAAAATTGTAAATTCTGATTTCCATTTCTGATGAAACATTCAGGGTGAGCAAACCTCGTGACAGCAGACGTCTTCTCTGTCTCTTCTCTGACTTCTAGCCAATCAAACAAGCAAGGTGAGGGTCCCTCGATAGCCAGAGAAGACACATGGATCTGCAGGAGGAGCGGAGGAGACACCCTGATCACCCACACACACTGAGAATCTGGAGGATACGGGCCTGGGTGATTGGGAGAACTGAGCGTCCCCCAGGAGTCTGTCAGCACACCACCACATGCTGGAAAACCAGATGGAAAGCTATTTATAGTGAAAAGACAATTGAAACAAAGAACAAGGTAGTACAGTTTCATTTATAATAGCATGCATTTGATTGTGGATGCTGTGTATTTTTACAATTAAGCAGAGGCCCTGAAATATATTTGGACACTTAAGTCACGCTTAAAATGAATGAATTGCAGTAGATACAAAATAACAAACCAAATGGCATCCGTTGGAGCTTTTATTTAAATTAACATGGCCAATTATTATTATTTTATACAATCGAAATAGTTAGGGGAGCGCTGGGCACAAACTAACATGGGGTTAGTTGTAACACACGTGGTTTAAATATTTCCACACATGCTAGCATAACCAAGTTTATGGTATTTACTAGTTGACATAGCAACATTATACAGAAAAAAAAATGCGCCAAAATTTTGAAGATATCGCTGAATATTTATTTTACCAAAGTCAAAGTACATTTCTGGCTGAAGTAAAATTTTCATCGACATTTATAAAATGGTGCCAAAGTTTTGCACAAATCTGTAATGGAAACGTTTAATAACAGCGGGGCACTCTAGTTGCATTTCCATTACAGATTTGCACAAAACTTTGGCGCTATTTTGTAAATGTTGATTAAAAAGTATTGCGAAATGACAGTGTTTCCATTAACCAATGTTATGTGAATTAAACATAATTTTTCCCTCTCGCGATAAGTCATGGCAATGGATTTTTGTGGGATTTTGGCTATATTTAATCAAATGTGACCATAGTGCGTCGAAACACTATGGTAACGAGAATGCCCACGCCGCCATACTGAGGAGAGTCCCTGCCCAGAAATAGGGCGAGAGAACGAGGAGCCGGAAAACGTTTCCATTGCTGTTTTATGAAATATTCCTTTTGCGAATTGCCTGAAATTCCACCTCATGTGAGCGTATTTTCAATTCTTTATTTAAATGGAAATGGTAATGGAAACGCAGCTTAAGCTATTCTATGACATTAGCCATGTAATTTACACCATTTACTTTTATGGATTTTAATGAGAAACCACAAGTAACAGGTGAATAAAGACTGACAGTCAATGTTTAATGTTTATAAATTGTTATTTCAAGTAGGCTAATGTAAAGCATTTTATGTGTATCGTGTTTTATGAGAGCTGTGTGTGGTGGGAGTGGAGTGTTTTTCTGAATGTCTAAATGTTTCATATTTCATACAGCTGTGTGTTGCGATCAGGGCTGTCCCAAGCGATATGTTCATTGTCAAACTCCAAAATTCAATTATATTTTATTCTTGCAAAAACATCATTATTTTATTTGACAAAAATACAAAGACATAATATTATAGTTTGTCGTGTATATTTTTTTATTCGACTAGATAACATTTTAAGCTGTCATATGGTAATGTTACTATCCATCCACGGGGCATATTGTAACATTTCACTTTCTTTCTTTTGAGGTAAATAATGAAAAACGTATACACTGTAATAATGAAACAAAGTGACATATTTGTACTAGACAAGTGTGAAATTAATGTGGATAAAAAATTATACTCTGAACTTCATGTGGATTTAAACAAACTGAGAAATTCCAAACGTGTTAGGGTTTATTTACTCTTACGTTAACATCCAATTACAACACAGCTCCTGCTTACAGCTCGTCTGCCATCTTAATGAAGTATGCAGTCAGCTCACACAGGAGACCTATCAGAGTGACTATTGTGTAGTGCATATAAACCCAACCCTAAATGCCACTTGGGTTGATATTTTGTAATGAATGCAAAGGCACTCAAACAAATGTACAAACACATTTTGAGCTCACCGTATATAAATTGTATATGCATTTAGGAAAGCATTGACTGACTTGTAAAGAATGTGGGCTCTTTTCCAGGCAGTGGGAGTGTGGAACTATGTGTGGGATGAGGGCCAGTCGGACTTAAAGTCAGATTCTGTGAAATGATGTCTCCAAACCGCAAGTCTACAGGGGAAATCTCTCCCTTACTAGTCTGAACGTCTGTGAAAAGAAAGAGTAGAACAGTGACAAAAGTTTCTCTCTGCATTTCCACGTTTAGAACATAACGGCTACGAGTTGAGTGTCAAAGTTAATTAAAATATTAATATGGGCCTGATTCAAACTTGCATTCTTATGAGAACAAAAGCACTGGGGGAGGTGTTAATGGCCGAAGCAGCCTATTTACATAAAGACACTTAGGAACCTGTACCAAGCTATATTTAGCTACTAAAAATTACTTCTGTTGCCTTTGTGGCATTAAATAAAGGCACAGAAATTTGAAAGCATATTTGCATGCTTTTGATGGTGTTGACTTGTGCACACTTAACAAATCTTGTATGTTAAGTGCCTTATACAAAATACAAACAAGAGCAAAAAACAGACAGCCAAAAAAAAAAAAACAGATCTGAAAAATAATTGTTTTTTCCGCAAGCTAAAGAGGACAAGACTGCTTGGTATTTAGTGGCGTTTCAAGCAGGCTCTCCAGTGGCAGAGTGGTTGTTCGCTGTGATCGTATAGTGTTTAGTACTCTGCGTTGTGGCCGCAGCAATCCGGGTCACGGCAGGTTTTTCAGAATGACGTTGAAATTGAGTTTCATGTTGCCACCTGTACGTTTTTGTGCACAGTCTGTTTCTGACAAGCTCTGAGTGTTTGAGTGAATTTCCACTTGAACCTTTTTTTGAGAGCCTAAGCTCTAAGCTTTGAACCCTGCTGACAATGAGTGTCTTCCTCTGTCATACCTTTGGTTGTCTCTTTGTTCAAGTCCCTGTTCGGGCGGGAGACGTTTGTTTTGTGTAGCAGTACCTTTTGCTGTTGAGATTATGCTGGTCTACCTTGGTGCCATGCACCAACGCCGCAAGGCAAGAGATGGAAGGACATGGTAACACAACAGTTTTTAGGGGTGTGGCCAAGTGGTTAAGGTGATGGACTACTTTTATTTTGAGGGTCCAGAGTTCAAGTCCCTGCTCAGGCGAGTGAAGTAGTACCTTTTTCTGTTGAGCTCTGGCTGGTCTACACTGGAGCAACGGCAGAAGGTATGAGATGAAAAAACATTTAGCCACTTTGTAGTCGTGGCTGAGTGGGTAAGGCGATGGACTAGAAATCCATTGGGGTCTCCCCGCGCAGGTTCGAATCCTGCTGACTACGTGGACGTTTTTATCTTGTTTTTGGTTTAAACATTCTGGAGCCCGACTTTAAAAACAGTGACTATTACAATATACTCTTTGAAAAGAGTCATGTTAGGAAAAACATTCTGTCTTTAAGCTAAAGCGTACAAGACTGTTTTGTATCCAGAGGCATCACGGGCAGCACCTCCAATGGCAGACTGGTAATGTGTGATCGCATAGTGGTTAGTAGTCTGTGTTGTTGCTGCAGAAAAGCTGGTCTGAATTCTGGATCATGGCAGGTGTTTTTAGAGTGGAACTGAAATTGAGCTCTATGTTGCCAACTTTCCTTCAAGCACAGTTTTTTGTACAATGTGTCGCTGACATGCTCTGAGTGTTTGAGTGATTTGCCACTGGGAGCTTCTTTGAGAGCCCAAACTTCCAGGCTTAAACCCTGCCAACCATGGGAGTATTCCTCCATCAGTTTTGGCTCCGTTGCTTCAGAGGGAACATGGTGCTGATACATTTTCTAATCACTAGGTGTCAGTACATTTGCTGACTGTTTCACAGAGTGAAGTAGATTTGCTCTTTGGTATAAACAACTGCACATTTGATGTACAATATACTGTTTTTTAACTAATACTGCTAAAAAGAAAAAGGGGAAAAAAGAAAAAAAGGTTTGTCTGCAAGGACAAGACTGGTTGGTATTCAGTGGGACCCCAAGCAGGCTCTCCAGTGGCAGAGTGGTAGTTCGCCGTGATCGTATAGTGGTTAGTACTCTGCGTTGTGGCCGCAGCAACCCCGGTTCGAATCCGGGTCACGGCAGGTTTTTCAGAATGACACTGAAATTGAGTTTCATGTTGCCACCTGTACGTCAGCCCTGTTATTTTGTGGACAGTCTGTTTCTGACAAGCTCTGACTGTTAGAGTGAATTGAAACTTGAACCTTTTTTTGAAAGCCTAAACTCTCAGGTTTGATCCCTGCTGACAATGAGTGTCTTCCTCTGTCATGCCTTTGGATGTCTCTTTGTACAAGAGGTTATTTTCCTTCAACTTGAATTGTCACACAAAAGAAAATCTTGCATCAGAATTTTTTTCTCCCACCAACGTTATCACTGTTGCTGCGCAATACCGCAGCGCGTTGGAGGAGAAGCCCGGATAGCTCAGTCGGTAGAGCATCAGACTTTTAATCTGAGGGTCCAGGGTTCAAGTCCCTGTTCGGGCGGGTGATGTTTGTTTTGTGCAGCAGGACCTTTTGCCGTTGAGCTCTTTCTGGTCTACCTTGGTGCCATGCAGCAACGCATGAGTTGAAAGGACATGGAATAGTCATTGAGGGTGTGGACAAGTGGTTAAGGTGACGGGCTACAAATTCATTTTGTTCTCCTTGTGCAGGTTTGAATCCTGTTAACAGCATGAGCTTGCTTTCGGTGAGCAACGCCACAAAACATGAAATGAAAGAACATGGAAATACGGCCACCTTGTATTTGTAGTCGTGGCCGAGTGGTTAAGGTGATGGACTAGAAATCCATTGGGGTCTCCCCGCGCAGGTTCGAATCCTGCCGACTACGTGAACGTTTTTATCTTGCCTTTGGTTTGGACATTCTGGAGGCCGACTTTATAAACTAGTCACTATTACAATAAACTCTATAAAAAGAGTCATGTTAGGAAAAACGTTCTGTCTGTAAGCCAAAGAGCACAAGACTGTATTGTACCCAGGGGCATCACAGGCAGCACCTCCAATGGCAGACTGGTCATGTGTGCAGCAGATTTGCTCTTTGGTATAAACACCTGCACCTTTGATGTACAATATTTTCTTTTTTAACTTGAAGGTTTTATCTGCAAGCTAAAGAGGACAAGACTGGTTGGTATTTAGCGGCATCTCAAGCAGGCTCTCCAGTGGCAGAGTGGTCGCTTGCCGTGATCGTATAGTGGTTAGTACTCTGCGTTGTGGCCGCAGCAACCCCGGTTCGAATCCGGGTCACGGCAGATTTTTCAGAATGACATTGAAATTGAGTTTCATGTTGCCACCTGTATGTCAGCCCTGTTTTTTGCACACACTCTGTTTCTGACAAGCTCTGAGTGTTAGAGTGAGTTTCCACTTGAACCTTTTTGGAGAGCCTAAGCTCTCAGGTTTGAACCCTGCTGACAATGAGTGGATTCCTCTTTCATGACTTCGGTTGTCTCTTTGTACATGAGGTTCTTTTCCTTCAACTTTAGATGCCACACAAGAGAAAATCATGCATCAGAGGGTCCTGGGTTCAAGTCCCTGTTCGGGCGGGAGATGTTTGCTTAGTGTAGCAGTACCTTTTTTCTGTTGAGTTTATGTTGGTCTACCTTGGTGCCATGCACCAACGCCGCAAGGCAAGAGATGGAAGGACATGGTAACACAACAGTTCTTAGGGGTGTGGCCAAGTGGTTAAGGTTATGGACTACTTTTATTTTGAGGGTCCAGAGTTCAAGTCCCTGCTCAGGCGAGTGAAGTAGTACCTTTTTCTGTTGAGCTTCCGGCTGGTCTACACTGGAGCAACGGCAGAAGGCATGAGATGAAAGGACATTTAGCCACTTCGTAGTCGTGGCCGAGTGGTTAAGGCGATGGACTAGAAATCCATTGGGGTCTCCCCGCGCAGGTTCGAATTCTGCCGACTACGTGGACATTTTCATCTTGTTTTTGGTTTGGACATTCTGGAGCCCGACTTTAAAAACAGTGACTATTACAATATACTCTTTGAAAAGAGTCATGTTAGGAAAAACATTCTGTCTTTAAAGCCGGGCATACACTGTACGATTTTTGACCCTTTTTGCCACGATTTTTCACTCGTGCGAGAATTTCTTGGATCGGGCCGATTTTCAGCTGACTCGTGCGTCTCACATCGTGTAGTATACACAGGGTAACGAGAAGCGATTACCCTCTCACGATCGACAATCGTATGGTCGGATGAAAATCAAACTGGTTTGAAATTCTGGTCGGCCCTCGTGAGTGTATCGCACCATTGAAGCAATGCTACGAGCGTCTACGACCTGATTACCCCAAAACTCTGGCACTGCGCCTGTGCAAACACGAAAGTGAAAGTGAAGGAAGTAGTGATGGGAAGTTCGGATCATTTTACCGACTCGGACCTTTGAGTCTCGTTCAGCAAAATGAACGAATCTTTTTTCGAGTAATTTCGTTCATTTTAACAATAAATATAATTCAAATGTTAGCCTTTAACCTCCCTAACACATCTACTGCTGACACAAACGTTAATCACACTTCAAACAAAACAAAACAAAACAAAACTATAATGCTATAAGAAACAGAAAATATTAAATCATTGTTTGCCTGGGTCTTTAGTCTAGAGCCCTGCATTTGAGTCCGAGCCCGTCGGGGCCCGAATTTTTTTTTTTTTTGCCCCTAGGGCCGGGCTTCGGGCCAATTTTCACGTCATAACTTGCACATATATCGGGCGTGATTTCATGATTTCATGCGTGCGTCCCCGGAAGCGCCAGTGATTTCTCGCGCATAGCAGAGTATGAGCGGAGCGCGGAGTGGAGCGGTGTGATTTTGAATGGAGGAAGGAGCGGATTTTTTTAAAAGTCGGAGCGTCATGGTTTTCACTCTCTTCAAGAGCGCTCCACCACCGCTGTTTAGCTTGATAGAGATGGATCACTCAAATCAGAAATAATGTGATCTGTAGGTAAAATAACTGACGAAAACGTATTATTTTCATTACAAACTTTGCACTGGATAAAGCAGCAATACTCTTTTAATGCTGACAATTATTAGCTGTGGTCGGAACAAATATTGCACACTATGTTTGAAACTCTCCTGTTATTTTATTTTATTATATTTTATGAACAGGACTGTTACATTTCAAACATACTTAATTTGTTTTTTTTTTTGTTGTTGTTTTTTGACGCGGAGCGGTGTTTCTGACATCAGTGAGAGAGGAGTGGAGCTGGATTATTAAATGCAAGGAGTGCGGGGGAAATTGTTGCCGCTCCACTGTGCTCACATACCGCAGAGAGATTTTCAGCCACGTGGTAAAGTTGTGTTTTTTAAGTTTTCTATATTATTATTTATTCTTTATATATTTGTTCAATATTCGTTTACTTTACCACTGCGACTTTGTATGTTCCGGTTTTGCGCAGCAGAACTGCCTGCCCTGTTTGAAATGCCTTTGTTCTGAGATGGTGATAATAAACTTTAAATCTAACATTTTGCTATATTGATGTTTGTTTTATATCTGTGAATTGCATTGTAGACTAGTCAAGTGTTGATTTGATATATGGTTAAATTGAGTAAACACACTGTGGACCACATACCGCTTGGATATCGATGTCACTTAAAAAACTAACTTACATTTAAAAAACAAACAAACAAAAAACTCCAAACTTTTCTCTAAATTGTTCTGATAAAAAAACCGAAACGAAAAAACATAAACTTTCTATTAAATACGAAATCTGGTCTATTTTAATGGCTGTAACAGTATAAGCTGTTTGGCGGAAAAAAAGACGGGCTTCGGGTCGGACTCGGGCCAAAATTTTTGATAAGCTGTCGGACACGGGCCGGGCTACAGCCTGTGCGTCTCGGACCAGGGCCGGGCTAGGGCTTAGATTTAAGTCTATGTCTACTTTAGTCCAGGGCTTGACATTAACTTTTTGAGGCACTTGTCCTTCGGACAAGTAAATTTATGTTTCACTTGTCCATGCACAAAAGTCACTTGTCCGGGTAAAGATTTATAATATCATTTATTTATTTTTTTGTTTTGCTAATGCAGAATTCATTGAAAGCATCCAAACACTATCAATATTAATACAATTCAGTTGAAACAGTAGAAAGGAACGTAGAAGTATAAGTAGAAAGGAACAGTAGAAGGATCTCCAGACTCATAGTATAATACAAAGTAATACTTTGCACGCTGATGTGCACAGTGTATCACCAGAGGTAGTGGTGACTCTTGGTGAAAAAAAATAAAACTATCTATCCGACAGACGCCACAGAACATTTCTCCGTCTTCATAAATAACCCAGTCGAATTCATCTTTCCATTTGGTTACAAATTTTCGTTCCCGTTTGAACTCATATGGTGCTGTTGGTGTAAGGCAGGGCTCGAAATTAACTTTTTTACTTGGTAGCACTGGTGCTCCCAACTTTAAAAAGTTAGGAGCATCCCAAAAAATTTAGGAGCACCCAATTTCTTTTTAGTTATGCACCGATCTTGATTCTTCATGGCCGATTCTGATTAACTGACATCTGACAGACGCCTGCCAGATGTTTGTACACAGCAGATGCTTTCCAGATCAAGAGATCTTTATCAGACATCTTGCAGACGTATATGTGCTATCTGAGCCGCATTGTATAGTATATTGACACGGAGGCGGCAGAATTGTATCTGACAGAATGTGCGCTGTAGCACGAAATATACTATATTTCTTCAAAAGCAGATTGTGGAAACCCTGTAATTGTCCACAATAAAAATAAAATCGTCATTTCACACACCCCTAATTGCAGTTTGTGCACTAGAACAGGCTTTAGTTGAGAGAGAGAGAGAGAGAAAAAAACGTCCAGTTCTAAGTTAAGCGGAGCGCAGTTTCAGTGACAGGGAATGATTGACGGCTCAGGGCTCGCAAAATGTCAAAATCTCTGGTAGCCCTTCGGGCAGGTACTCATCAGAATTTGATAGCCCAAAAATTAATTTAACTAGCCCAAATAAAAAAAAGACATTTTTTAAAAATATAGAAAATCAGATAGGAGTCTAAATGTCAATCAAAATATTTTCAATACACAAATATAAACAAATATCAAGGAAAGAATTTTATTTCACCATTTAGTGTAGCTGCAGAATTTTAAAATATCAATTTAAGGCAATTTATGACCCTTTTTTTAAGAGCTGCACAAGTTAAATGAACAGTATGAGTGGGGTTGGACAATGTACGGTAGAATATTAAGCCATAAAATTACATGATTTATTATTCAGAAACAGACACAAAAAACAAAATATCTAATACAATGGCATTTCAACCTTTATACCATTAAAAGGGATAAATCAAGTATATAATTTCTTATATTTATATAAGATATATAACATTAGTATTACTTAATTGTTTAGATTTTTAAAAGGCAAATTAAATTATTTCACACTTACACATGGATCGATAATTCCAATAATTTGACCATAAACAGCTGAAAAAATGTATTGAAAATAAAAATTTATTTGTTTGTCACGAGGGGGCGCTTTAGGAGCGCTGAAATACTACGGTTTCCATAGTAACAGCTGTACACAAACCAGCACTAACGCCGTTTTATCAGACATGAAATGACATGCAAACGACATGTTTCTGAGGACAGTCTGTTCCCTTCAGATACATTCATATGAAGACATCCCTGCAGCGTTTTGACTTTGAAACGTACAGCATGCATATTTATTCAATGACATCATTGCCTTTTTGAAGATTTATTCAAACCTATCGCGATCGTCTTTTCGTCTCTTAAACTTATACGTTAATCAAGACTTTTAGTCTTGTACTACTATTCAGTAGTTAGGCTAGCGACAGTTTTGAAACCGAGTCGCACCACACTCATTTCTCTCACTCGCACAAATGCTTCCAAATATAATTTGAGGTCGCACAGATTAATTTATCGCAATTTCGAGAGAGAGAGAGAGAGAGCCGCGCGCCCTCGCGCACTCTCCCATGATCGAACATAGAATGCTGCTACGTCAGAGCGGCCAAAGCGTCAACAAGCTTCCTCGTACTTTTTGACAAGAGTTCTTGACGGGGCGGCCAGAGCTTCTTTGCAGCTCAAGTCGGCGGCGGTGTGAACGTACAGTAACTTCACGAGCAGGTCTTTTCCGTTCCGTGTGTGTGTGTGTGTGTGTGTGTGTGTGTGTGTGTGTGTGTGTGTCGGCGCGCTGCGCTCTCTGTTCAATATTCCGCTCGGTGTTTGCGCTGCACGTTCTGCTCTGTCGTTAACGGCATATAACGTTAATTAACATGGCATTTTATTTTGTTTGAAATTTAACTTGTCCAGTCGGACAACCAATTTTCTCTTCCACTTGTCCTACAAAAAAATCCACTTGTCCCGGACAAGCGGACAAGCCTTAATGTCGAGCCCTGTTTAGTCTATGGTTCGCTCACCTCGCCTAACGACTCTAAAAACAGGTGAACTAATTCCAGTAATAGGATGTTGCGCATGCGCGACTGAACGAATCACTCCCCGAGACGACTCGTTTGTCCCGAGTCACATTAAAGATTCGTTCAAAATGAGCGAATCGTTCAAGAACGACCCATCACTAGAAGGAAGCAACATGTTCTGTTATTTCAAAAGTTCAATAAAAAAAATAATAATAAAAAAAGAACATTCTTCAGATACAAATAACATCATAAAAAAAAAAGATAAAAAAAGTCCATGCGCTTACACGAACTCACGGAAAGGCACGAGATCGAGCGCTTTTTGCTCTGGTGACCCTCATCATTCCTTGTCAGCATCCTACTACCGTGTTTTTGTTGTTCTTCTTCTTCTGTTTCAAGTCCGACGTGCGATATTGGACGCACAGTGTGAGCGGTAAGATCGCATAAGAGCATCGGGTCGTACAGTGTGAGAACATAAATCGTGAGCTGCGAACTTTTACACCCTGCGATTCTGTCGTGCAGTTTGAGCTAGAGCCAAGAGCAACGATTGATAATATCGCACAGTGTATCCCAGGCTTAAGCTAAAGCGTACAAGACTGTTTTGTATCCAGAGGCATCACGGGCAGCACCTCCAATGGCAGACTGGTAATGTGTGATCGCATAGTGGTTAGTAGTCTGTGTTGTTGCTGCAGAAAAGCTGGTCTGAATTCTGGATCATGGCGGGTGTTTTTAGAGTGGAACTGAAATTGAGCTCTATGTTGCCACCTTTCCTTCAAGCACAGTTTTTTGTACAATGTGTCGCTGACATGCTCTGAGTGTTTGAGTGATTTGCCACTGGGAGCTTCTTTGAGAGCCCAAACTTCCAGGCTTAAACCCTGCCAACCATGGGAGTATTCCTCCATCAGTTTTGGCTCCGTTGCTTCAGAGGGAACATGGTGCTGATACATTTTCTAATCACTAGGTGTCAGTACATTTGCTGACTGTTTCACAGAGTGAAGTAGATTTGCTCTTTGGTATAAACAACTGCACATTTGATGTACAATATACTGTTTTTTAACTAATCCTGCTAAAAAGAAAAAGGGAAAAAAAGAAAATAAGGTTTGTCTACAAGGACAAGGCTGGTTGGTATTCAGTGGGACCCCAAGCAGGCTCTCCAGTGGCAGAGTGGTAGTTCGCCGTGATCGTATAGTGGTTAGTGCTCTGCGTTGTGGCCGCAGCAACCCCGGTTCGAATCCGGGTCACGGCAGATTTTTCAGAATGACATTGAAATTGAGTTTCATGTTGCCACCTGTATGTCAGCCCTGTTTTTTGCACACACTCTGTTTCTGACAAGCTCTGAGTGTTAGAGTGAGTTTCCACTTGAACATTTTTGGAGAGCCTAAGCTCTCAGGTTTGAACCCTGCTGACAATGAGTGGATTTCTCTTTCATGACTTCGGTTGTCTCTTTGTACATGAGGTTCTTTTCCTTCAACTTTAGATGCCACACAAGAGAAAATCATGCATCAGAGGGTCCAGAGTTCAAGTCCCTGCTCAGGCGAGTGAAGTAGTACCTTTTTCTGTTGAGCTTCCGGCTGGTCTACACTGGAGCAACGGCAGAAGGCATGAGATGAAAGGACATTTAGCCACTTCGTAGTCGTGGCCGAGTGGTTAAGGCGATGGACTAGAAATCCATTGGGATCTCCCCGCGCAGGTTCGAATCCTGCCGACTACGTGGACATTTTCATCTTGTTTTTGGTTTGGACATTCTGGAGCCCGACTTTAAAAACAGTGACTATTACAATATACTCTTTGAAAAGAGTCATGTTAGGAAAAACATTCTGTCTTTAAGCTAAAGCGTACAAGACTGTTTTGTATCCAGAGGCATCACGGGCAGCACCTCCAATGGCAGACTGGTAATGTGTGATCGCATAGTGGTTAGTAGTCTGTGTTGTTGCTGCAGAAAAGCTGGTCTGAATTCTGGATCATGGCGGGTGTTTTTAGAGTGGAACTGAAATTGAGCTCTATGTTGCCACCTTTCCTTCAAGCACAGTTTTTTGTACAATGTGTCGCTGACATGCTCTGAGTGTTTGAGTGATTTGCCACTGGGAGCTTCTTTGTGAGCCCAAACTTCCAGGCTTAAACCCTGCCAACCATGGGAGTATTCCTCCATCAGTTATGGCTCCGTTGCTTCAGAGGGAACATGGTGCTGATACATTTTCTAATCACTAGGTGTCAGTACATTTGCTGACTGTTTCACAGAGTGAAGTAGATTTGCTCTTTGGTATAAACAACTGCACATTTGATGTACAATATACTGTTTTTTAACTAATACTGCTAAAAAGAAAAAGGGAAAAAAAGAAAAAAAGGTTTGTCTGCAAGGACAAGGCTGGTTGGTATTCAGTGGGACCCCAAGCAGGCTCTCCAGTGGCAGAGTGGTAGTTCGCTGTGATCGTATAGTGGTTAGTACTCTGCGTTGTGGCCGCAGCAACCCCGGTTCGAATCCGGGTCACGGCAGGTTTTTCAGAATGACACTGAAATTGAGTTTCATGTTGCCACCTGTACGTCAGCCCTGTTATTTTGTGGACAGTCTGTTTCTGACAAGCTCTGACTGTTAGAGTGAATTGAAACTTGAACCTTTTTTTGAAAGCCTAAACTCTCAGGTTTGATCCCTGCTGACAATGAGTGTCTTCCTCTGTCATGCCTTTGGATGTCTCTTTGTACAAGAGGTTATTTTCCTTCAACTTGAATTGTCACACAAAAGAAAATCTTGCATCAGAATTTTTTTCTCCCACCAACGTTATCACTGTTGCTGCGCAATACCGCAGCGCGTTGGAGGAGAAGCCCGGATAGCTCAGTCGGTAGAGCATCAGACTTTTAATCTGAGGGTCCAGGGTTCAAGTCCCTGTTCGGGCGGGTGATGTTTGTTTTGTGCAGCAGGACCTTTTGCCGTTGAGCTCTTTCTGGTCTACCTTGGTGCCATGCAGCAACGCATGAGTTGAAAGGACATGGAATAGTCATTGAGGGTGTGGACAAGTGGTTAAGGTGACGGGCTACAAATTCATTTTGTTCTCCTTGTGCAGGTTTGAATCCTGTTAACAGCATGAGCTTGCTTTCGGTGAGCAACGCCACAAAACATGAAATGAAAGAACATGGAAATACAGCCACCTTGTATTTGTAGTCGTGGCCGAGTGGTTAAGGCGATGGACTAGAAATCCATTGGGGTCTCCCCGCGCAGGTTCGAATCCTGCCGACTACGTGAACGTTTTTATCTTGCCTTTGGTTTGGACATTCTGGAGGCCGACTTTATAAACTAGTCACTATTACAATAAACTCTATAAAAAGAGTCATGTTAGGAAAAACGTTCTGTCTGTAAGCCAAAGAGCACAAGACTGTATTGTACCCAGGGGCATCACAGGCAGCACCTCCAATGGCAGACTGGTCATGTGTGCAGCAGATTTGCTCTTTGGTATAAACACCTGCACCTTTGATGTACAATATTTTCTTTTTTAACTTGAAGGTTTTATCTGCAAGCTAAAGAGGACAAGACTGGTTGGTATTTAGCGGCATCTCAAGCAGGCTCTCCAGTGGCAGAGTGGTCGCTTGCCGTGATCGTATAGTGGTTAGTACTCTGCGTTGTGGCCGCAGCAACCCCGGTTCGAATCCGGGTCACGGCAGATTTTTCAGAATGACATTGAAATTGAGTTTCATGTTGCCACCTGTATGTCAGCCCTGTTTTTTGCACACACTCTGTTTCTGACAAGCTCTGAGTGTTAGAGTGAGTTTCCACTTGAACCTTTTTGGAGAGCCTAAGCTCTCAGGTTTGAACCCTGCTGACAATGAGTGGATTCCTCTTTCATGACTTCGGTTGTCTCTTTGTACATGAGGTTCTTTTCCTTCAACTTTAGATGCCACACAAGAGAAAATCATGCATCAGAGGGTCCTGGGTTCAAGTCCCTGTTCGGGCGGGAGATGTTTGCTTAGTGTAGCAGTACCTTTTTTCTGTTGAGTTTATGTTGGTCTACCTTGGTGCCATGCACCAACGCCGCAAGGCAAGAGATGGAAGGACATGGTAACACAACAGTTCTTAGGGGTGTGGCCAAGTGGTTAAGGTTATGGACTACTTTTATTTTGAGGGTCCAGAGTTCAAGTCCCTGCTCAGGCGAGTGAAGTAGTACCTTTTTCTGTTGAGCTTCCGGCTGGTCTACACTGGAGCAACGGCAGAAGGCATGAGATGAAAGGACATTTAGCCACTTCGTAGTCGTGGCCGAGTGGTTAAGGCGATGGACTAGAAATCCCTTGGGGTCTCCCCGCGCAGGTTCGAATCCTGCCGACTACGTGGACATTTTCATCTTGTTTTTGGTTTGGACATTCTGGAGCCCGACTTTAAAAACAGTGACTATTACAATATACTCTTTGAAAAGAGTCATGTTAGGAAAAACATTCTGTCTTTAAGCTAAAGCGTACAAGACTGTTTTGTATCCAGAGGCATCACGGGCAGCACCTCCAATGGCAGACTGGTAATGTGTGATCGCATAGTGGTTAGTAGTCTGTGTTGTTGCTGCAGAAAAGCTGGTCTGAATTCTGGATCATGGCGGGTGTTTTTAGAGTGGAACTGAAATTGAGCTCTATGTTGCCACCTTTCCTTCAAGCACAGTTTTTTGTACAATGTGTCGCTGACATGCTCTGAGTGTTTGAGTGATTTGCCACTGGGAGCTTCTTTGAGAGCCCAAACTTCCAGGCTTAAACCCTGCCAACCATGGGAGTATTCCTCCATCAGTTTTGGCTCCGTTGCTTCAGAGGGAACATGGTGCTGATACATTTTCTAATCACTAGGTGTCAGTACATTTGCTGACTGTTTCACAGAGTGAAGTAGATTTGCTCTTTGGTATAAACAACTGCACATTTGATGTACAATATACTGTTTTTTAACTAATACTGCTAAAAAGAAAAAGGGAAAAAAAGAAAAAAAGGTTTGTCTGCAAGGACAAGGCTGGTTGGTATTCAGTGGGACCCCAAGCAGGCTCTCCAGTGGCAGAGTGGTAGTTCGCCGTGATCGTATAGTGGTTAGTACTCTGCGTTGTGGCCGCAGCAACCCCGGTTCGAATCCGGGTCACGGCAGGTTTTTCAGAATGACACTGAAATTGAGTTTCATGTTGCCACCTGTACGTCAGCCCTGTTATTTTGTGGACAGTCTGTTTCTGACAAGCTCTGACTGTTAGAGTGAATTGAAACTTGAACCTTTTTTTGAAAGCCTAAACTCTCAGGTTTGATCCCTGCTGACAATGAGTGTCTTCCTCTGTCATGCCTTTGGATGTCTCTTTGTACAAGAGGTTATTTTCCTTCAACTTGAATTGTCACACAAAAGAAAATCTTGCATCAGAATTTTTTTCTCCCACCAACGTTATCACTGTTGCTGCGCAATACCGCAGCGCGTTGGAGGAGAAGCCCGGATAGCTCAGTCGGTAGAGCATCAGACTTTTAATCTGAGGGTCCAGGGTTCAAGTCCCTGTTCGGGCGGGTGATGTTTGTTTTGTGCAGCAGGACCTTTTGCTGTTGAGCTCTTTCTGGTCTACCTTGGTGCCATGCAGCAACGCATGAGTTGAAAGGACATGGAATAGTCATTGAGGGTGTGGACAAGTGGTTAAGGTGACGGGCTACAAATTCATTTTGTTCTCCTTGTGCAGGTTTGAATCCTGTTAACAGCATGAGCTTGCTTTCGGTGAGCAACGCCACAAAACATGAAATGAAAGAACATGGAAATACGGCCACCTTGTATTTGTAGTCGTGGCCGAGTGGTTAAGGCGATGGACTAGAAATCCATTGGGGTCTCCCCGCGCAGGTTCGAATCCTGCCGACTACGTGAATGTTTTTATCTTGCCTTTGGTTTGGACATTCTGGAGGCCGACTTTATAAACTAGTCACTATTACAATAAACTCTATAAAAAGAGTCATGTTAGGAAAAACGTTCTGTCTGTAAGCCAAAGAGCACAAGACTGTATTGTACCCAGGGGCATCACAGGCAGCACCTCCAATGGCAGACTGGTCATGTGTGCAGCAGATTTGCTCTTTGGTATAAACACCTGCACCTTTGATGTACAATATTTTCTTTTTTAACTTGAAGGTTTTATCTGCAAGCTAAAGAGGACAAGACTGGTTGGTATTTAGCGGCATCTCAAGCAGGCTCTCCAGTGGCAGAGTGGTCGCTTGCCGTGATCGTATAGTGGTTAGTGCTCTGCGTTGTGGCCGCAGCAACCCCGGTTCGAATCCGGGTCACGGCAGATTTTTCAGAATGACATTGAAATTGAGTTTCATGTTGCCACCTGTATGTCAGCCCTGTTTTTTGCACACACTCTGTTTCTGACAAGCTCTGAGTGTTAGAGTGAGTTTCCACTTGAACCTTTTTGGAGAGCCTAAGCTCTCAGGTTTGAACCCTGCTGACAATGAGTGGATTCCTCTTTCATGACTTCGGTTGTCTCTTTGTACATGAGGTTCTTTTCCTTCAACTTTAGATGCCACACAAGAGAAAATCATGCATCAGAGGGTCCTGGGTTCAAGTCCCTGTTCGGGCGGGAGATGTTTGCTTAGTGTAGCAGTACCTTTTTTCTGTTGAGTTTATGTTGGTCTACCTTGGTGCCATGCACCAACGCCGCAAGGCAAGAGATGGAAGGACATGGTAACACAACAGTTCTTAGGGGTGTGGCCAAGTGGTTAAGGTTATGGACTACTTTTATTTTGAGGGTCCAGAGTTCAAGTCCCTGCTCAGGCGAGTGAAGTAGTACCTTTTTCTGTTGAGCTTCCGGCTGGTCTACACTGGAGCAACGGCAGAAGGCATGAGATGAAAGGACATTTAGCCACTTCGTAGTCGTGGCCGAGTGGTTAAGGCGATGGACTAGAAATCCATTGGGGTCTCCCCGCGCAGGTTCGAATCCTGCCGACTACGTGGACATTTTCATCTTGTTTTTGGTTTGGACATTCTGGAGCCCGACTTTAAAAACAGTGACTATTACAATATACTCTTTGAAAAGAGTCATGTTAGGAAAAACATTCTGTCTTTAAGCTAAAGCGTACAAGACTGTTTTGTATCCAGAGGCATCACGGGCAGCACCTCCAATGGCAGACTGGTAATGTGTGATCGCATAGTGGTTAGTAGTCTGTGTTGTTGCTGCAGAAAAGCTGGTCTGAATTCTGGATCATGGCGGGTGTTTTTAGAGTGGAACTGAAATTGAGCTCTATGTTGCCACCTTTCCTTCAAGCACAGTTTTTTGTACAATGTGTCGCTGACATGCTCTGAGTGTTTGAGTGATTTGCCACTGGGAGCTTCTTTGTGAGCCCAAACTTCCAGGCTTAAACCCTGCCAACCATGGGAGTATTCCTCCATCAGTTATGGCTCCGTTGCTTCAGAGGGAACATGGTGCTGATACATTTTCTAATCACTAGGTGTCAGTACATTTGCTGACTGTTTCACAGAGTGAAGTAGATTTGCTCTTTGGTATAAACAACTGCACATTTGATGTACAATATACTGTTTTTTAACTAATACTGCTAAAAAGAAAAAGGGAAAAAAAGAAAAAAAGGTTTGTCTGCAAGGACAAGGCTGGTTGGTATTCAGTGGGACCCCAAGCAGGCTCTCCAGTGGCAGAGTGGTAGTTCGCTGTGATCGTATAGTGGTTAGTACTCTGCGTTGTGGCCGCAGCAACCCCGGTTCGAATCCGGGTCACGGCAGGTTTTTCAGAATGACACTGAAATTGAGTTTCATGTTGCCACCTGTACGTCAGCCCTGTTATTTTGTGGACAGTCTGTTTCTGACAAGCTCTGACTGTTAGAGTGAATTGAAACTTGAACCTTTTTTTGAAAGCCTAAACTCTCAGGTTTGATCCCTGCTGACAATGAGTGTCTTCCTCTGTCATGCCTTTGGATGTCTCTTTGTACAAGAGGTTATTTTCCTTCAACTTGAATTGTCACACAAAAGAAAATCTTGCATCAGAATTTTTTTCTCCCACCAACGTTATCACTGTTGCTGCGCAATACCGCAGCGCGTTGGAGGAGAAGCCCGGATAGCTCAGTCGGTAGAGCATCAGACTTTTAATCTGAGGGTCCAGGGTTCAAGTCCCTGTTCGGGCGGGTGATGTTTGTTTTGTGCAGCAGGACCTTTTGCCGTTGAGCTCTTTCTGGTCTACCTTGGTGCCATGCAGCAACGCATGAGTTGAAAGGACATGGAATAGTCATTGAGGGTGTGGACAAGTGGTTAAGGTGACGGGCTACAAATTCATTTTGTTCTCCTTGTGCAGGTTTGAATCCTGTTAACAGCATGAGCTTGCTTTCGGTGAGCAACGCCACAAAACATGAAATGAAAGAACATGGAAATACAGCCACCTTGTATTTGTAGTCGTGGCCGAGTGGTTAAGGCGATGGACTAGAAATCCATTGGGGTCTCCCCGCGCAGGTTCGAATCCTGCCGACTACGTGAACGTTTTTATCTTGCCTTTGGTTTGGACATTCTGGAGGCCGACTTTATAAACTAGTCACTATTACAATAAACTCTATAAAAAGAGTCATGTTAGGAAAAACGTTCTGTCTGTAAGCCAAAGAGCACAAGACTGTATTGTACCCAGGGGCATCACAGGCAGCACCTCCAATGGCAGACTGGTCATGTGTGCAGCAGATTTGCTCTTTGGTATAAACACCTGCACCTTTGATGTACAATATTTTCTTTTTTAACTTGAAGGTTTTATCTGCAAGCTAAAGAGGACAAGACTGGTTGGTATTTAGCGGCATCTCAAGCAGGCTCTCCAGTGGCAGAGTGGTCGCTTGCCGTGATCGTATAGTGGTTAGTACTCTGCGTTGTGGCCGCAGCAACCCCGGTTCGAATCCGGGTCACGGCAGATTTTTCAGAATGACATTGAAATTGAGTTTCATGTTGCCACCTGTATGTCAGCCCTGTTTTTTGCACACACTCTGTTTCTGACAAGCTCTGAGTGTTAGAGTGAGTTTCCACTTGAACCTTTTTGGAGAGCCTAAGCTCTCAGGTTTGAACCCTGCTGACAATGAGTGGATTCCTCTTTCATGACTTCGGTTGTCTCTTTGTACATGAGGTTCTTTTCCTTCAACTTTAGATGCCACACAAGAGAAAATCATGCATCAGAGGGTCCTGGGTTCAAGTCCCTGTTCGGGCGGGAGATGTTTGCTTAGTGTAGCAGTACCTTTTTTCTGTTGAGTTTATGTTGGTCTACCTTGGTGCCATGCACCAACGCCGCAAGGCAAGAGATGGAAGGACATGGTAACACAACAGTTCTTAGGGGTGTGGCCAAGTGGTTAAGGTTATGGACTACTTTTATTTTGAGGGTCCAGAGTTCAAGTCCCTGCTCAGGCGAGTGAAGTAGTACCTTTTTCTGTTGAGCTTCCGGCTGGTCTACACTGGAGCAACGGCAGAAGGCATGAGATGAAAGGACATTTAGCCACTTCGTAGTCGTGGCCGAGTGGTTAAGGCGATGGACTAGAAATCCATTGGGGTCTCCCCGCGCAGGTTCGAATCCTGCCGACTACGTGGACATTTTCATCTTGTTTTTGGTTTGGACATTCTGGAGCCCGACTTTAAAAACAGTGACTATTACAATATACTCTTTGAAAAGAGTCATGTTAGGAAAAACATTCTGTCTTTAAGCTAAAGCGTACAAGACTGTTTTGTATCCAGAGGCATCACGGGCAGCACCTCCAATGGCAGACTGGTAATGTGTGATCGCATAGTGGTTAGTAGTCTGTGTTGTTGCTGCAGAAAAGCTGGTCTGAATTCTGGATCATGGCGGGTGTTTTTAGAGTGGAACTGAAATTGAGCTCTATGTTGCCACCTTTCCTTCAAGCACAGTTTTTTGTACAATGTGTCGCTGACATGCTCTGAGTGTTTGAGTGATTTGCCACTGGGAGCTTCTTTGAGAGCCCAAACTTCCAGGCTTAAACCCTGCCAACCATGGGAGTATTCCTCCATCAGTTTTGGCTCCGTTGCTTCAGAGGGAACATGGTGCTGATACATTTTCTAATCACTAGGTGTCAGTACATTTGCTGACTGTTTCACAGAGTGAAGTAGATTTGCTCTTTGGTATAAACAACTGCACATTTGATGTACAATATACTGTTTTTTAACTAATACTGCTAAAAAGAAAAAGGGAAAAAAAGAAAAAAAGGTTTGTCTGCAAGGACAAGGCTGGTTGGTATTCAGTGGGACCCCAAGCAGGCTCTCCAGTGGCAGAGTGGTAGTTCGCCGTGATTGTATAGTGGTTAGTACTCTGCGTTGTGGCTGCAGCAACCCCGGTTTGAGTCCGGGTCACGGCAGGTTTTTCAGAATGACACTGAAATTGAGTTTCATGTTGCCACCTGTACGTCAGCCCTGTTATTTTGTGGACAGTCTGTTTCTGACAAGCTCTGACTGTTAGAGTGAATTGAAACTTGAACCTTTTTTTGAAAGCCTAAACTCTCAGGTTTGATCCCTGCTGACAATGAGTGTCTTCCTCTGTCATGCCTTTGGATGTCTCTTTGTACAAGAGGTTATTTTCCTTCAACTTGAATTGTCACACAAAAGAAAATCTTGCATCAGAATTTTTTTCTCCCACCAACGTTATCACTGTTGCTGCGCAATACCGCAGCGCGTTGGAGGAGAAGCCCGGATAGCTCAGTCGGTAGAGCATCAGACTTTTAATCTGAGGGTCCAGGGTTCAAGTCCCTGTTCGGGCGGGTGATGTTTGTTTTGTGCAGCAGGACCTTTTGCCGTTGAGCTCTTTCTGGTCTACCTTGGTGCCATGCAGCAGCGCATGAGTTGAAAGGACATGGAATAGTCATTGAGGGTGTGGACAAGTGGTTAAGGTGACGGGCTACAAATTCATTTTGTTCTCCTTGTGCAGGTTTGAATCCTGTTAACAGCATGAGCTTGCTTTCGGTGAGCAACGCCACAAAACATGAAATGAAAGAACATGGAAATACGGCCACCTTGTATTTGTAGTCGTGGCCGAGTGGTTAAGGCGATGGACTAGAAATCCATTGGGGTCTCCCCGCGCAGGTTCGAATCCTGCCGACTACGTGAACGTTTTTATCTTGCCTTTGGTTTGGACATTCTGGAGGCCGACTTTATAAACTAGTCACTATTACAATAAACTCTATAAAAAGAGTCATGTTAGGAAAAACGTTCTGTCTGTAAGCCAAAGAGCACAAGACTGTATTGTACCCAGGGGCATCACAGGCAGCACCTCCAATGGCAGACTGGTCATGTGTGCAGCAGATTTGCTCTTTGGTATAAACACCTGCACCTTTGATGTACAATATTTTCTTTTTTAACTTGAAGGTTTTATCTGCAAGCTAAAGAGGACAAGACTGGTTGGTATTTAGCGGCATCTCAAGCAGGCTCTCCAGTGGCAGAGTGGTCGCTTGCCGTGATCGTATAGTGGTTAGTACTCTGCGTTGTGGCCGCAGCAACCCCGGTTCGAATCCGGGTCACGGCAGATTTTTCAGAATGACATTGAAATTGAGTTTCATGTTGCCACCTGTATGTCAGCCCTGTTTTTTGCACACACTCTGTTTCTGACAAGCTCTGAGTGTTAGAGTGAGTTTCCACTTGAACCTTTTTGGAGAGCCTAAGCTCTCAGGTTTGAACCCTGCTGACAATGAGTGGATTCCTCTTTCATGACTTCGGTTGTCTCTTTGTACATGAGGTTCTTTTCCTTCAACTTTAGATGCCACACAAGAGAAAATCATGCATCAGAGGGTCCTGGGTTCAAGTCCCTGTTCGGGCGGGAGATGTTTGCTTAGTGTAGCAGTACCTTTTTTCTGTTGAGTTTATGTTGGTCTACCTTGGTGCCATGCACCAACGCCGCAAGGCAAGAGATGGAAGGACATGGTAACACAACAGTTCTTAGGGGTGTGGCCAAGTGGTTAAGGTTATGGACTACTTTTATTTTGAGGGTCCAGAGTTCAAGTCCCTGCTCAGGCGAGTGAAGTAGTACCTTTTTCTGTTGAGCTTCCGGCTGGTCTACACTGGAGCAACGGCAGAAGGCATGAGATGAAAGGACATTTAGCCACTTCGTAGTCGTGGCCGAGTGGTTAAGGCGATGGACTAGAAATCCATTGGGGTCTCCCCGCGCAGGTTCGAATCCTGCCGACTACGTGGACATTTTCATCTTGTTTTTGGTTTGGACATTCTGGAGCCCGACTTTAAAAACAGTGACTATTACAATATACTCTTTGAAAAGAGTCATGTTAGGAAAAACATTCTGTCTTTAAGCTAAAGCGTACAAGACTGTTTTGTATCCAGAGGCATCACGGGCAGCACCTCCAATGGCAGACTGGTAATGTGTGATCGCATAGTGGTTAGTAGTCTGTGTTGTTGCTGCAGAAAAGCTGGTCTGAATTCTGGATCATGGCGGGTGTTTTTAGAGTGGAACTGAAATTGAGCTCTATGTTGCCACCTTTCCTTCAAGCACAGTTTTTTGTACAATGTGTCGCTGACATGCTCTGAGTGTTTGAGTGATTTGCCACTGGGAGCTTCTTTGAGAGCCCAAACTTCCAGGCTTAAACCCTGCCAACCATGGGAGTATTCCTCCATCAGTTTTGGCTCCGTTGCTTCAGAGGGAACATGGTGCTGATACATTTTCTAATCACTAGGTGTCAGTACATTTGCTGACTGTTTCACAGAGTGAAGTAGATTTGCTCTTTGGTATAAACAACTGCACATTTGATGTACAATATACTGTTTTTTAACTAATACTGCTAAAAAGAAAAAGGGAAAAAAAGAAAAAAAGGTTTGTCTGCAAGGACAAGGCTGGTTGGTATTCAGTGGGACCCCAAGCAGGCTCTCCAGTGGCAGAGTGGTAGTTCGCCGTGATCGTATAGTGGTTAGTACTCTGCGTTGTGGCCGCAGCAACCCCGGTTCGAATCCGGGTCACGGCAGGTTTTTCAGAATGACACTGAAATTGAGTTTCATGTTGCCACCTGTACGTCAGCCCTGTTATTTTGTGGACAGTCTGTTTCTGACAAGCTCTGACTGTTAGAGTGAATTGAAACTTGAACCTTTTTTTGAAAGCCTAAACTCTCAGGTTTGATCCCTGCTGACAATGAGTGTCTTCCTCTGTCATGCCTTTGGATGTCTCTTTGTACAAGAGGTTATTTTCCTTCAACTTGAATTGTCACACAAAAGAAAATCTTGCATCAGAATTTTTTTCTCCCACCAACGTTATCACTGTTGCTGCGCAATACCGCAGCGCGTTGGAGGAGAAGCCCGGATAGCTCAGTCGGTAGAGCATCAGACTTTTAATCTGAGGGTCCAGGGTTCAAGTCCCTGTTCGGGCGGGTGATGTTTGTTTTGTGCAGCAGGACCTTTTGCTGTTGAGCTCTTTCTGGTCTACCTTGGTGCCATGCAGCAACGCATGAGTTGAAAGGACATGGAATAGTCATTGAGGGTGTGGACAAGTGGTTAAGGTGACGGGCTACAAATTCATTTTGTTCTCCTTGTGCAGGTTTGAATCCTGTTAACAGCATGAGCTTGCTTTCGGTGAGCAACGCCACAAAACATGAAATGAAAGAACATGGAAATACGGCCACCTTGTATTTGTAGTCGTGGCCGAGTGGTTAAGGCGATGGACTAGAAATCCATTGGGGTCTCCCCGCGCAGGTTCGAATCCTGCCGACTACGTGAATGTTTTTATCTTGCCTTTGGTTTGGACATTCTGGAGGCCGACTTTATAAACTAGTCACTATTACAATAAACTCTATAAAAAGAGTCATGTTAGGAAAAACGTTCTGTCTGTAAGCCAAAGAGCACAAGACTGTATTGTACCCAGGGGCATCACAGGCAGCACCTCCAATGGCAGACTGGTCATGTGTGCAGCAGATTTGCTCTTTGGTATAAACACCTGCACCTTTGATGTACAATATTTTCTTTTTTAACTTGAAGGTTTTATCTGCAAGCTAAAGAGGACAAGACTGGTTGGTATTTAGCGGCATCTCAAGCAGGCTCTCCAGTGGCAGAGTGGTCGCTTGCCGTGATCGTATAGTGGTTAGTGCTCTGCGTTGTGGCCGCAGCAACCCCGGTTCGAATCCGGGTCACGGCAGATTTTTCAGAATGACATTGAAATTGAGTTTCATGTTGCCACCTGTATGTCAGCCCTGTTTTTTGCACACACTCTGTTTCTGACAAGCTCTGAGTGTTAGAGTGAGTTTCCACTTGAACCTTTTTGGAGAGCCTAAGCTCTCAGGTTTGAACCCTGCTGACAATGAGTGGATTCCTCTTTCATGACTTCGGTTGTCTCTTTGTACATGAGGTTCTTTTCCTTCAACTTTAGATGCCACACAAGAGAAAATCATGCATCAGAGGGTCCTGGGTTCAAGTCCCTGTTCGGGCGGGAGATGTTTGCTTAGTGTAGCAGTACCTTTTTTCTGTTGAGTTTATGTTGGTCTACCTTGGTGCCATGCACCAACGCCGCAAGGCAAGAGATGGAAGGACATGGTAACACAACAGTTCTTAGGGGTGTGGCCAAGTGGTTAAGGTTATGGACTACTTTTATTTTGAGGGTCCAGAGTTCAAGTCCCTGCTCAGGCGAGTGAAGTAGTACCTTTTTCTGTTGAGCTTCCGGCTGGTCTACACTGGAGCAACGGCAGAAGGCATGAGATGAAAGGACATTTAGCCACTTCGTAGTCGTGGCCGAGTGGTTAAGGCGATGGACTAGAAATCCATTGGGGTCTCCCCGCGCAGGTTCGAATCCTGCCGACTACGTGGACATTTTCATCTTGTTTTTGGTTTGGACATTCTGGAGCCCGACTTTAAAAACAGTGACTATTACAATATACTCTTTGAAAAGAGTCATGTTAGGAAAAACATTCTGTCTTTAAGCTAAAGCGTACAAGACTGTTTTGTATCCAGAGGCATCACGGGCAGCACCTCCAATGGCAGACTGGTAATGTGTGATCGCATAGTGGTTAGTAGTCTGTGTTGTTGCTGCAGAAAAGCTGGTCTGAATTCTGGATCATGGCGGGTGTTTTTAGAGTGGAACTGAAATTGAGCTCTATGTTGCCACCTTTCCTTCAAGCACAGTTTTTTGTACAATGTGTCGCTGACATGCTCTGAGTGTTTGAGTGATTTGCCACTGGGAGCTTCTTTGAGAGCCCAAACTTCCAGGCTTAAACCCTGCCAACCATGGGAGTATTCCTCCATCAGTTTTGGCTCCGTTGCTTCAGAGGGAACATGGTGCTGATACATTTTCTAATCACTAGGTGTCAGTACATTTGCTGACTGTTTCACAGAGTGAAGTAGATTTGCTCTTTGGTATAAACAACTGCACATTTGATGTACAATATACTGTTTTTTAACTAATACTGCTAAAAAGAAAAAGGGAAAAAAAGAAAAAAAAAGGTTTGTCTGCAAGGACAAGGCTGGTTGGTATTCAGTGGGACCCCAAGCAGGCTCTCCAGTGGCAGAGTGGTAGTTCGCCGTGATCGTATAGTGGTTAGTACTCTGCGTTGTGGCCGCAGCAACCCCGGTTCGAATCCGGGTCACGGCAGGTTTTTCAGAATGACACTGAAATTGAGTTTCATGTTGCCACCTGTACGTCAGCCCTGTTATTTTGTGGACAGTCTGTTTCTGACAAGCTCTGACTGTTAGAGTGAATTGAAACTTGAACCTTTTTTTGAAAGCCTAAACTCTCAGGTTTGATCCCTGCTGACAATGAGTGTCTTCCTCTGTCATGCCTTTGGATGTCTCTTTGTACAAGAGGTTATTTTCCTTCAACTTGAATTGTCACACAAAAGAAAATCTTGCATCAGAATTTTTTTCTCCCACCAACGTTATCACTGTTGCTGCGCAATACCGCAGCGCGTTGGAGGAGAAGCCCGGATAGCTCAGTCGGTAGAGCATCAGACTTTTAATCTGAGGGTCCAGGGTTCAAGTCCCTGTTCGGGCGGGTGATGTTTGTTTTGTGCAGCAGGACCTTTTGCCGTTGAGCTCTTTCTGGTCTACCTTGGTGCCATGCAGCAACGCATGAGTTGAAAGGACATGGAATAGTCATTGAGGGTGTGGACAAGTGGTTAAGGTGACGGGCTACAAATTCATTTTGTTCTCCTTGTGCAGGTTTGAATCCTGTTAACAGCATGAGCTTGCTTTCGGTGAGCAACGCCACAAAACATGAAATGAAAGAACATGGAAATACGGCCACCTTGTATTTGTAGTCGTGGCCGAGTGGTTAAGGCGATGGACTAGAAATCCATTGGGGTCTCCCCGCGCAGGTTCGAATCCTGCCGACTACGTGAACGTTTTTATCTTGCCTTTGGTTTGGACATTCTGGAGGCCGACTTTATAAACTAGTCACTATTACAATAAACTCTATAAAAAGAGTCATGTTAGGAAAAACGTTCTGTCTGTAAGCCAAAGAGCACAAGACTGTATTGTACCCAGGGGCATCACAGGCAGCACCTCCAATGGCAGACTGGTCATGTGTGCAGCAGATTTGCTCTTTGGTATAAACACCTGCACCTTTGATGTACAATATTTTCTTTTTTAACTTGAAGGTTTTATCTGCAAGCTAAAGAGGACAAGACTGGTTGGTATTTAGCGGCATCTCAAGCAGGCTCTCCAGTGGCAGAGTGGTCGCTTGCCGTGATCGTATAGTGGTTAGTGCTCTGCGTTGTGGCCGCAGCAACCCCGGTTCGAATCCGGGTCACGGCAGATTTTTCAGAATGACATTGAAATTGAGTTTCATGTTGCCACCTGTATGTCAGCCCTGTTTTTTGCACACACTCTGTTTCTGACAAGCTCTGAGTGTTAGAGTGAGTTTCCACTTGAACCTTTTTGGAGAGCCTAAGCTCTCAGGTTTGAACCCTGCTGACAATGAGTGGATTCCTCTTTCATGACTTCGGTTGTCTCTTTGTACATGAGGTTCTTTTCCTTCAACTTAAGATGCCACACAAGAGAAAATCATGCATCAGAGGGTCCTGGGTTCAAGTCCCTGTTCGGGCGGGAGATGTTTGCTTAGTGTAGCAGTACCTTTTTTCTGTTGAGTTTATGTTGGTCTACCTTGGTGCCATGCACCAACGCCGCAAGGCAAGAGATGGAAGGACATGGTAACACAACAGTTCTTAGGGGTGTGGCCAAGTGGTTAAGGTTATGGACTACTTTTATTTTGAGGGTCCAGAGTTCAAGTCCCTGCTCAGGCGAGTGAAGTAGTACCTTTTTCTGTTGAGCTTCCGGCTGGTCTACACTGGAGCAACGGCAGAAGGCATGAGATGAAAGGACATTTAGCCACTTCGTAGTCGTGGCCGAGTGGTTAAGGCGATGGACTAGAAATCCATTGGGGTCTCCCCGCGCAGGTTCGAATCCTGCCGACTACGTGGACATTTTCATCTTGTTTTTGGTTTGGACATTCTGGAGCCCGACTTTAAAAACAGTGACTATTACAATATACTCTTTGAAAAGAGTCATGTTAGGAAAAACATTCTGTCTTTAAGCTAAAGCGTACAAGACTGTTTTGTATCCAGAGGCATCACGGGCAGCACCTCCAATGGCAGACTGGTAATGTGTGATCGCATAGTGGTTAGTAGTCTGTGTTGTTGCTGCAGAAAAGCTGGTCTGAATTCTGGATCATGGCGGGTGTTTTTAGAGTGGAACTGAAATTGAGCTCTATGTTGCCACCTTTCCTTCAAGCACAGTTTTTTGTACAATGTGTCGCTGACATGCTCTGAGTGTTTGAGTGATTTGCCACTGGGAGCTTCTTTGAGAGCCCAAACTTCCAGGCTTAAACCCTGCCAACCATGGGAGTATTCCTCCATCAGTTTTGGCTCCGTTGCTTCAGAGGGAACATGGTGCTGATACATTTTCTAATCACTAGGTGTCAGTACATTTGCTGACTGTTTCACAGAGTGAAGTAGATTTGCTCTTTGGTATAAACAACTGCACATTTGATGTACAATATACTGTTTTTTAACTAATACTGCTAAAAAGAAAAAGGGAAAAAAAGAAAAAAAGGTTTGTCTGCAAGGACAAGGCTGGTTGGTATTCAGTGGGACCCCAAGCAGGCTCTCCAGTGGCAGAGTGGTAGTTCGCCGTGATCGTATAGTGGTTAGTACTCTGCGTTGTGGCCGCAGCAACCCCGGTTCGAATCCGGGTCACGGCAGGTTTTTCAGAATGACACTGAAATTGAGTTTCATGTTGCCACCTGTACGTCAGCCCTGTTATTTTGTGGACAGTCTGTTTCTGACAAGCTCTGACTGTTAGAGTGAATTGAAACTTGAACCTTTTTTTGAAAGCCTAAACTCTCAGGTTTGATCCCTGCTGACAATGAGTGTCTTCCTCTGTCATGCCTTTGGATGTCTCTTTGTACAAGAGGTTATTTTCCTTCAACTTGAATTGTCACACAAAAGAAAATCTTGCATCAGAATTTTTTTCTCCCACCAACGTTATCACTGTTGCTACGCAATACCGCAGCGCGTTGGAGGAGAAGCCCGGATAGCTCAGTCGGTAGAGCATCAGACTTTTAATCTGAGGGTCCAGGGTTCAAGTCCCTGTTCGGGCGGGTGATGTTTGTTTTGTGCAGCAGGACCTTTTGCCGTTGAGCTCTTTCTGGTCTACCTTGGTGCCATGCAGCAACGCATGAGTTGAAAGGACATGGAATAGTCATTGAGGGTGTGGACAAGTGGTTAAGGTGACGGGCTACAAATTCATTTTGTTCTCCTTGTGCAGGTTTGAATCCTGTTAACAGCATGAGCTTGCTTTCGGTGAGCAACGCCACAAAACATGAAATGAAAGAACATGGAAATACGGCTGCCTTGTATTTGTAGTCGTGGCCGAGTGGTTAAGGCGATGGACTAGAAATCCATTGGGGTCTCCCCGCGCAGGTTCGAATCCTGCCGACTACGTGAACGTTTTTATCTTGCCTTTGGTTTGGACATTCTGGAGGCCGACTTTATAAACTAGTCACTATTACAATAAACTCTATAAAAAGAGTCATGTTAGGAAAAACGTTCTGTCTGTAAGCCAAAGAGCACAAGACTGTATTGTACCCAGGGGCATCACAGGCAGCACCTCCAATGGCAGACTGGTCATGTGTGCAGCAGATTTGCTCTTTGGTATAAACACCTGCACCTTTGATGTACAATATTTTCTTTTTTAACTTGAAGGTTTTATCTGCAAGCTAAAGAGGACAAGACTGGTTGGTATTTAGCGGCATCTCAAGCAGGCTCTCCAGTGGCAGAGTGGTCGCTTGCCGTGATCGTATAGTGGTTAGAACTCTGCGTTGTGGCCGCAGCAACCCCGGTTCGAATCCGGGTCACGGCAGATTTTTCAGAATGACATTGAAATTGAGTTTCATGTTGCCACCTGTATGTCAGCCCTGTTTTTTGCACACACTCTGTTTCTGACAAGCTCTGAGTGTTAGAGTGAGTTTCCACTTGAACCTTTTTGGAGAGCCTAAGCTCTCAGGTTTGAACCCTGCTGACAATGAGTGGATTCCTCTTTCATGACTTCGGTTGTCTCTTTGTACATGAGGTTCTTTTCCTTCAACTTTAGATGCCACACAAGAGAAAATCATGCATCAGAGGGTCCTGGGTTCAAGTCCCTGTTCGGGCGGGAGATGTTTGCTTAGTGTAGCAGTACCTTTTTTCTGTTGAGTTTATGTTGGTCTACCTTGGTGCCATGCACCAACGCCGCAAGGCAAGAGATGGAAGGACATGGTAACACAACAGTTCTTAGGGGT